>NC_031785.1:1787952-1898364 GCF_001522545.3 Parus major
TTCCCTTCCCTTCCCTTCCCTTCCCTTCCCTTCCCTTCCCTCTGCAGCGTCTGGTATTATACAAGTCCCATTTTAGGATTTTTTAGGATTTAAAGCCATGATGAATCCAAGTATTTCCAGCTTAGGAATGTAATTAATTTCAAACCAGCTGACCTACACGGGTGAGGACAGGGTGTTATCTCGGCTGCTGTTTGAACTACCCACGCTTGGAGCGCTGCCCTTGGAACTGCTGCTACGGAAAACTCGGGAGGTCTCCCAGCCAGAGGGGCTGAGCCGAGCGCTGCCCTGGAGCTGCGGTGTCCATTCCCACACCTCGGACCGCTGAGGCTGCTCTGCTGTCCAGCCTCTGATCTCCCCTCCAGCATCACATCCCACCTTCCCGGGGTCACTGCCGGCCCCGGCCAGCGCAGCTTCCCCGTGGCTCTGGGTTAGGGCTTCCCTTTGTGGCCCTGGGAAGCGTGAGCGTGCGGGGATGCTGTGAACCCGCTGCCCGCCGGGGACACACGCTGCCGGGCTGCTCGGAATGCGGCCGGGCATAGCCTGAGGCTGTGCTGCAGTAGCTGGGCAACACGGGCACAAAAGCCACGCAGGAAGCAGTGGAGACCAGGAGTGCACCTCCTGCCCAGTGGAAAAATGAGAATTTATGATCCTTGGAAACATAAAACTGCTCATTGGAAAGCAGAAACCGAAAAGGGAGTACAATAGGCAAAGAGAATGCTGGCAACGTACTCAAAGTCTTTTTTTTTTCCTCATTTAAATGAGCTCCTTCCACCATCCAGCACTGTAGAAACTCTCTGTAGAAGCCACAGACCACTCCCCACACACTGAAGGGGCTGAGGTGCTATCATGGCCCTGCTGGGTTTCTGGGAGTCCCTGCAAGGGCAGCAAGGAAACGTGGTCCCAGTCCATCCCAAAGGATCCCTGGCTGACCTTGGGCAGAGGCTGTGAGGACGGAGGATGCTGCCCTGGCCACAGCAGCTGGAGGCTGATCATGTAAGGGGAAGAAAGAGAAAGACCTGCATTTTGTCCAGGGCTCCTTTGACATCTGGGGAATCCAGTTTCAAAGCATTCTGATGGACATAGTAATACAGGCCTTCCTCTTCATCCCCCTTCTCCTTATTTTCAACAGATCTTATCCTTTGGAGGTCCCAGACTACTGAAGTCTCAAACCTTAAGGATAACTCAATCATTCCACCTTAAGGTGACATGGCAAAGGATGTGGCACTCTGTGGAGTTCAGATATTTCTCTGTGCCAGTCAAAAAGATGTGGAGGAAACAGTGTTACACCCACAGCTTGAGTGGGGCTCCTGCAGGTGATGGGAACTGGTGGGAGCCCAGGGCTAGCAGTGGCTCTTTAATTAGTCTTTTCCACCTCAGGAAAACCACAGTGTCCTGGAACAAAGCTTCTTCGCCTGCTTTTAAGAAAGGGTGGGACAAAAGCAGCCTTTTCATTGCCTCCTCCCTGTGGAAGAGATAGTGCAATACTGCTGAGCTCCATCCTGAGAGGCACAAGCAGCCTCACAGCCCAGCACAAGGTGACATCATCTGGCCCTTGGTGCCTCTCTGACAAAAGCACCATTGTGTGTCTGTCACTTCCAGGAGCTCCCTGCTGTCCCCAGGTTTAATAGGGAGCTTTCCCACACACGGCCCTTCAGTCCTTGTCTTGCCAGGGCAGGCCAAACCCAGCTCATGGGGAAGTTGGGTTTTCTTTTCCTCCCTACCTCTATTCACTTTGCAGGAGAAAACAAATTACCTTTTCCATCTGCAGTGCCTTGGATGATTAATTAGCATCAGTAATGAAGTAGTGTCTCGGGACCCCAGCCCAACAGGAGCATGAAAATGTCCCTACCTGAAAAAGCTGCTAGGTTACTGCAGATACAAAGTGCTCATTTCATTAGAAGCAGGTCAGATTCACCTGAAATAACCCCTGAGAAGTGAAACTGCAATTATACACTGCAATATCTTCAAGTAATTCCTTATTTCCCTACAAACATCTGTGTCACAAGGCCCTGCAGAGAAGGGCCTGGTTTAGTGCATGTTTCATATCCTAGCTGCCCTCCAGGCTGGTATGTAGGACAAGAGGCAAGTTAGGAGATTGGATTGCTTTAGACCTTGTCCATCAATGTTCAAACAAAGCTCTGAAGAGCAGGAGCCAGGACTCTGCAGCAAGCTCAGAGCTCCATAAAAAAGCCTCAGACCCCCTGCATAGCTGTGGGAAGGTAATAGAGTATTTTCTCTGTATGTTTCTCACTCACAAAGCAAGGATATTCATTTTCTACTTCATTCATTCAGTTGTTCTGGTTACAGCCAGCCCCTGCCAAGTGACAGCTACCCAGCACCTCACTGGCAGGGCCAGGCCACCAGATACTGCTTGTACAGACAGGAGCAGAAGGCAACTGAGGACTTCTGCTGCCTGCTCCAAAATTCCTGTTGTACTTTCAGTCCCTACCCACCCCTCTCCATGAGCCTGACAGGCCATGGCAGGGGAGATGCTCCTGGCTCATTTGCTGGTATTTTGGCTAGGCTGTGCAGAGGGGGAAAAGAGGAGCCGGTGTCCTCAGAAACAGGAAGGAGAGATGGAACAGGGGTGATTAACAGGGCTGCTTTGCTCTGTCTCTCTGAGTTGGTGTTTATGGCTTGTTTGGAGAGAGAATAGAAAGCCAATTTTGTTCTTCTGTGGCTTTTCAGAGGTGTGTTTGTGATGCTGTTCTTCAGGAGAGCAGAGCCTTGTTCAGCCCACGAGCATTTTGCAGCCATGGGAGCCAGTCCACTGCAGAGTCTTAATTACTGAGGGTCCTGGCAGGGACTCACCAGCATGGTACAGAGATGGGGAGAAAACCTAATCCCACTGCCATGCCAAGGCTCTGACAAAGGCAGGTACTGGGATTTTAGGCCTCTAAATAATGCAAGACTTTGTGTTTATGTAAGGATGCTATTTTAGTGCCGGTAGTCCAAGGGAAGGGGGATGGCAGTCGGAGATGAAGGCAGCCAGAGCAGGCTGGGAGCCATGCTCTGAGTGCAGGGATGGAGAGGGAGTGTCAGTGCTCCTGAGACCTGGGGCAGCCAGGGGAGGTTCAGAGGGAGAGGCAGGGAAGTGCCCACGTGTTCAATCTGATAGCCAAACCAACCCAGCCCCAGCTCCCAAGAGGGCCAGGCATGACTTGCTGGGGTTCTCCATTTCCAGCACTGCTGCTCTGCAGCCTCCTCCTGAAAGCCTCAGTGACTTCAGGGTGCTCAGCATGTCCTCCCAGGGTGGATACCTACCCAAAGGAGAAGGGCAATCTAGTTTGCTGTTGAGAATCTGGAGAAGCTACATCTGCATGACTAACACCTGGTCTGTGTAAATGCTGCAGGGAGGAAACATTCCCTGGCTTCCAGATTATTCCTGGATATCACACCCCATGTGTGACAGAACCTGCATCTCAGGTTCTGTCCTCCAGCTCTGTATCTTGCCATTTCTCCTAGCCACCTAGTAGGGAAATTAGGATTTTCTTTGCATATCCACAGCAGAGTCAGGAAGCTGGACTTGGCACCTTTATCTTTCAGCAAGCAGAATCCAAGCTAGAATGAAGGCTTGATCTCCATTTGCATTCAGAACCAGCACTTGATTACAAACTAGACCAGCATGACAATGGGGGAATGCTGAGTGTGCTGCTGTGTGCAGACCAGGCTTCAGGACTCCTTTGCTAGGTGCAATTCATCTTTGCTCTCCTGCAGGGCAAAGAACTCTTTGTTAGCTCAAGCCCTGGGTGCAGCTGAACCTTTCTACACCTCAGTGCCAGCAACTCCCATGAACAGCCTTGCTACGTATTGGTTTGAGACACTCAGGGACAGAAATAATCTGCTTTATTGCCAGGCAAGGAGACTTTTTCTGTGTAGTTGTTAATTCTATCGATCTCCAGCAGTTCCACTTGAGAAAACATTTCTTACAGAAAACCCAGTGACTTATAGTCGACCTCCAGGCGCCGCACTGAAAGGATGTGTTTGCATCTGTGAGCAGCAACAGTGCAGCAATTCCAGCCAGGAACAGGCCATTGAGCTTGGAGGGGGTCAGCAGCACAGGGCCACAGGGCTGTGTGTCAGGTCTGTTGCTAAAGGCTTGGCATGCAGTACTGACAGATCCTGCTTCCTTAGGAAAATCAGCAGTCGGGCCCAATGCTCAGATGCAACTCCTAGGAGAGCTCCCAATTCCTAATTCACACAGACATCAGAATCTCGGTGGCACAAATGTCTTTTGCAATCTGCCCACAAACTCTTGGGAATGAGCATTCCTGGAGCAGAAGTGAAGACAGAAGGGAGCTCACCCCTCTCCTGCCAGGCTGGCCTGAGCATTACCCAGATGTGCAGCCCTGAGCAGAGCCAGGCACAGCTCCCACACTGCTTCTCTCCAAGGAATTATTGCTTAGGAATTATTAGTGCTAATAAAACTGCAGTTCCTAAATTTAAAGGAAGGTTCTCCTCAAATTGTCCATGAAACTTCACTAAAATTTGGAAACAAGACTGCTACTGTAAGAGAAAGAAAATTCAAGTCTAATTGTGTCATTTCCAAAACTCCAGAATATTAAGCAGTTCAAGGACTCTATTAGCCTCAGGGGAGCTACTGAGATTAGTGAATCATGATGAGAAAAAAGCCTTGATTTAGATATGGAAATTATGGAAAAAGAGGGTTTTATGCTCTCAGTATTTATTGTCACTGAGGTCTTGTCACCAAAACTGTACCAGAACATCACAGGCTCTTCTCTCTCCCCAGTGTTGTTCCCAGTGTCCCTGGGCTTGCAGTGGTGTCAGCAGGAGGTGTGAGGCTGTGGACAACAATGCTGCTCACACACAGGTCAGTGATTAACCCCAAACAGAGTCCCCTGCCCCAGCTCCTGCCACCAGCTGGGATTCAAGGAAACGAGACAAGCAGGAGCCCAGCATTGCCCTGGGGGGCAGCAACATGAAAATAGGAAAATGTGCCTGAGATGGAAGTTTATGCCCTGTAATCATTAACAGCAGGAGCACAGGCTGCAGCAGGACTGAGCAGGTCCATGGTGCTGGGGATCACTGAACCTTTAGTGCTCCAATGAGCCATGTGTGGCTCTGCAGCAGGTAAAGGACACTCCACAGGTGGCAGGTGGCATTTGAGCTTGAAGAGCACCCATGTGCCTTACACCCTCCTGAAGCAGCTGTGGCTGCCTCATCCTCCACCACACTGCCTCTGGCTTCAACATGTCCCTCTGCTCTTCTTCATCTGACACAAATAATTTGATTTTAGTAAGAGAAGCCTGGAGCTCAGAGGGTTTGGTGGGATTCCAGGGAGTACATTGGACCTGGCTGTGCAGGGAGCAGGGTGATTTGGGACCCTGGCCTGGGATACTCCCTCAGTGCACAGGGCCACATCCTGCCCCCCAGCAGATCTGCCCAGGCAGGATCTCTGCAGGAGCAGTGACAGAAGGATGGAGGAAGTGGAAGTGACTCAGGTGTCCTGAAAGCTGTCAGACGGCTGCCAATTAGTCCAAGTAACCCATCTGGTCCAGGGAAAGGACATTTAAATAATGTCTAATCACTGCTGCAGGAAAGAAAGAAAGAAAGAAAACCATTCCATAATGCCTTTAAAAAAATCCCTGCTCCCTCATCAAAGCATCCTTCCTTCCAGGGACCCAGTCAAGACTTTTATGCTATAGATTTATCACACTGTTATTTGGTCAAAACATGAAGTATCTTGTCAAAGTACTATGTAAAGTAGCACAGATTCTGTCTGCCTTCAGGCCTCATTTACTACAGAGCAAAAGCAGATTGAAGAAAGCAAGCATAGAACAAAGCTATTGTTAGCAAATCTTATTTTACTGGGCTGAATTTGTCTTTGTGGTCACAGTCCCTCAGGGTCCCCCTCCTCAGAACACTGATCAATGAACTACAAAGGGCCCTTGCATGTGACAAAATCAAGACAACATCGACAGGGGCACCCACTGCTGTGCACTGGGTCTGGCCTTCCCCCTGTGTCCAGCACAGACCCAGCCTGAGAACCAGAGACTCAGACAAAGCATGAGGATTACACTTTAGCCACAGGCTGATGTTTTTTCAGGTTTTTCTCTGCACAGAGAGAGACATGGGACAGATTTAAGTGTTTGTATCTCCATGGTTTATTCTGTTTTGCTCCTGAAACACATCAGCCTGCTCTGGTGGAAATCCACCCCTGCACTTGTTTGGCTGCACAAGGAGGGTCTCTGCTGCACCCCACGGGCAGCCCCAGCTCTGTGCCCTTGCAGTTGTCACTCAGATTTAGGCAGCTCCTTGTGACCAATCCAATGTTCTCTCTACACTCTGGTTACCTTCTCAATTACATTTTTTCAGGCACCAACAAAGAAGCAGCTTTGAGTAGTGGCTGAGTGTTCTTCACCAGAATGTAATTTGAAAGCCATTATATTTCATCTCTGTAATAGTCTACAACCAGTAACATAATTGGTGAAAAAGTCTCTTTATTTCAAACTAGATAAAAGCTTTGCAGAGATCTCATACGGTGATATTTTAGCTAGTAAAATTAAATGCTTCAGTAATATAATGATAATACTGTTAAAGCCACTTTATTTTACAATTAAAAGGTACCTGCTTCATTGCCAAGATTCAGCATCAGACAAAAAGCTCTGTCTTATTCTATTTAGCACTAACATTTAAATTTAGCTTTTATCCATTTAAATGCTGCTTTTATTAGCCTTCAACTAAACTCCAATCCACCATGACTCTTATGCAAAACAGAATTAATGTGCCTGACTGGTTCCACCCCCTCGCTGGAGAAGCAATGGAGTTCTGAGGGCTCTGGGGAAGGCACTAAAGGTCGCTGTTGCCTGGAGATGACACATTTCACTGACTGATCCCTCCACCCATCTGTTATCAACCCTGCACCGTGCACTCTGAGCAGGGTGGAAGAAGTGAAGCATCTCTAGTCACCGGCCACTCCTCAAAAACTGGGTCATAGCACGTGGCTGCTGAAAAAGCTCTCGGCTGTCTTCTGGCACAGTGGCCTGTATCCACAGCTTGACCAGTCCCCACTCGTTTCAGCTCAGAGGTTAAGTGACAGAAGGTAACTAATTATTCTGTGGCAGGAAGTCCAGAGGTGATTTAGGGTTGGAGATGAGCAGGGTGGAAATCTGCAGGAGTTTCTAAGTCAGTGGGGCAGCTCCAATGCATGGTGAGACCCCCCTAAGCAGTGAGCAGAAGGTTGGATTCTTGTGTAATCTCAGAGGTGTTTTTTCCTCTCCTCCCACTCAAGACACACAAGCAGAGCAGTCAGTTCTCCACTACAGTCACACAATGCTGCCTAGAAACACTGTGCATGATGCCACTGCAGAAACAGCTCATTAAGAGCTTCTTCCCTTTGTTTTAGGATAATACCAACAGCAGAAAATGGGTGAAACAAGCTTGGGTTTGTCTGAGACAAGGCAGACTCAATTATTCTAGAAAACCAGCTTCCACATTTTAAATTCATCTTTTGTAAGGCTGGGAAAGCAGCATGTGCGTGAGCACACCAGAGGCTGCCAAGGTGACTGTGGACCATAGGACACATGCAGAGAGGCCTAAGGAGCTGTACCTGCATCACCCACCCTTCCCAACCCAGCCTTTCCCTTCCTGGGCCTTCAAGGCAAGGGATCTCAGGGACATCTCACCTGGTGTTTTGGCTAATTGGTGCTGCAGGGCAGACTGGGAAGGGGGAATGGCAGGGCAGGAAGCCCTGCCTGGAGGTGGGATGGGAGCAGGGTGAGGAGCAGTGCCTGGGAGGTTGCAGCTCCTGCAGTCCCAAGCTGAAGCCACTTGTTTTTCCTGGGGAAATGGATTCTTGCCAGACATTCTGCCAGAGGGCTCACCTCCTTCAGCATCCTGTGCTGCACCCAGGTAGGACCCATAGGGTGTCTGTCATCCCTTAAGGTAAGGTGGCATCACTGTCACCCTTTATCTTCCTGAAGACCAGGAAACAGTGAGTGGGAACCAAACCTGGGGGCTATTTGCAATGTGGAGCAGTAAAATGCTTTTCAGTAGAGCTGTGCATTGAACACGGTCGTTTTGGTACTGCCTGCCCTGGGCAGGTAAGAGTTTCCTGGCAAGGCTCAGAGACCCTCAGAGCACATGGTGGGACTCCTGCCTCCTGGGAAGCCCAGCCTGATCCCCATCCCTGTGCAGGAGATTCTGCTATAGATGCAACAAACAGAGGAAAACAAACTAATGAGGCATTAGGGCTAAACTTAGCTGCAATTAACATTTAATTGCTATCCTGAAAACACTTGCTGTATTTTGCCAGGGCCTGGAAAGGTAAACCCAATTAGCTTAATCTTGTGTGGTAGGAACCTTAAACTGGTTCAGATGCCTGGTCTCATGGATGGGACCCTGAGGCTAACTGGTGTTGCTGGGACCTGGAGCTGAGCAGCCCTGTGGGATGATCACGTAGTGCCTGTGTGAAGCTGCAGGAGCCTTTCTTAGACCTCTGCTTTGGAGAAGAATCAGAACTGACACCAGACATTGTGCAGAAGGTGCCAGAACAAGTTTGTACATGCTTGTGTATATTGGTTTGGCTGCCTATAACCACAGCTCTCTCCTGGGGGCCATAGGCTGTGTCTAACACTTAGCAGGGTAAACATGGTTTTATATAAGATATCCTAGAAAATGATGCTCTCTTGGAGCATACTCTGGGGTGAATACAGTGTCTTCCTAGTGTGGGGGAGAAGGAGGAAGAGATGCCTGTGTTTCATACTCTAACCTTGTCAGAACTGTCATCTGTTTCTCCTGCACCTTCCTGTAAATGAAAGGAAGGTGCATGGTGTTCTGAGAACTAAAGAAAGGTCCACCCCAGCAGTCTGAGGCTGCTGAAATATTTTAAGATACTAGGATTGTTGTCTGTCACAGCCCAGGGCTATCATTAGCTGAGCATTTGGATGCTCTTCCAAAGAGGCTGAAAGGGAAAACCCTCCAGGAACTGCAGCAGAACAAACTCCCACCCAACAACAACAGCCTCTGGCATGCAGCTACAGAGGTCTGTACCCCAGGGCAAGTGCTCCAGCAGTTTGCACTCCCACGTTTGAGTCTGTGCCTCAGCTACAGCTGACCAAATATCTTCATTATACAGTGAAAGGCTGCAGAGACTAACCAAGCAACCCATCAGCTGGGAGTTCAGCTTCTCTCTTTTATTAGTTCTGATCACAACTCCAGCTCAGATTAATGTGAAGCTGGCAGGAAAACATAGCTCTGAGCTTAATAACCCAGGAAGGGCTTATAGGCAGAATATGTCAGAGGAATCCATGCAGTAGTTTTCTAGGTGAACTGTAGTGAGAAAGCTGCCTGCCTGGGAAAACTGAGGGGACTGTGTTGTAGAACAATCTCATGGACGAGCCCATGAAACATCTCTACCTCTGAAACCATCACACAGTAATAAATTAAACTGAGAGGGCTGAAGGCAGTCTCCCTGCCCTCTGCCAGCTGTCCACCTGGTTTCCTCTCCTTCTGTAGGAAGAGCAGATAAATCACACCCGGATTTGCTCCTGAACTGCTGGAATTTACAGCCTGGCAGGGCTTTAAGTGCAAGGTGCTGTGTGAGCCAGCCCAGCTCTGGGACTGGGAGCTCTGGTGTGCAGAGGCAGGTTCTCTGCAGCTGTCCCTGTGCCTCTGCTTCACAAATTTGCAACTTACTCATCCTGATTTAAATTGCTGTCATGTCACACTTCAACACTACCAGTTGATACTTGGCAGTCAGTCTGACTTATGGTGTGGCTGGATTGCAGTTCCTCACCCGAATACTGTATGGGGAAACTGCAAAGTGCTGAGGCTCTGCTCAAAGATACAGCACAAATGATCAGGATAAGAGGGAGGCTGAAGTGAGAACCCAGTTCTCATTCCAAGGAGAGCTCAGGCACTTCTCATGTATCCTGCGCAAGATTTATAAATGTTTCTGTTTCTCTGGCACACTGGCCTCTGGGGAAAAAGGCTTTTCAATTAAATTAAGCCCAAGAAATGTGGAGGTAACAGAAGACACATTACTCTGGATGCCTGCCTCCTGTTTGCTCATCCTGGTGTTTGGATGGGCACAAACCCAGTTGGCTGTTCCCTTATGGAATGATTGAATAATCGAACATCTGGCTCCTTTCTGAGTGTCAATACCTGCTTAGGTCCAAGCTAAACCTTCCAAACAGAACTGAAATTTGTAGGCTTCAGAGATTCTTAAGTGCAAATTCCAGGGAAACTGATTCTGTGCCTTAAAGGTAGATAAACCAAGTGTCTTGGAGAATTGCTGGCAGCAGGCTGTCTGTGGGGATGACAGGCTTTGTCACTTAGCCCTGCTGTGCCCTTGTAACTCACCACTCAAAACAGCAGCATGTCACTAGGCCTGCTCAGCTGGCTGGGAGGTGCTGGACTCAGGGTAGATAGAGGTGCTCTGGGAAGGGAAGAGCTGACTTTCTGCTCTGGTCAGTGCTGGCTCTGGGGAATACATGCAGGATGTGTGGTGATGTTAACGCTGCACTTGAAGCCATCCATTCCCCGGTCTCCCAGGCTAACATTTTCCAAGCAACCTCAGCAGCTTCAAGGAAGTGCTTTGTGCTTTACAAAACCCATCTTCACATTAGCTACCGCTTGAATTGTGAGGAGGAAAGATCTTGATTTGTACACAGACTCCCTGGAGTGCTGTGAAGGCTCCAATACCTGCAGGGGGATGTGCTCCAGCAGAAAGGCAGCTCCACCAGAACGCTGACAGAGCACGGGAGCTGCCAGACACCCAGACCTGGATGGCCTCGGGCAGCTGCAGGCAGCAGATGCTGCTCCCTGGGAGGTGGGGGAACACCTGCCCGGGGTGCTTGGAGCTGTGTGATGAATTGGACTTTCCTAAGCAGGCCCTTGCTGTGCTTGTCAGGGTACAGAGTATTTATCCAAGCTGCAAACTCATTTCATCACCTTCCCTGCCAGGGCAAGAGGTAGAGGGATTAGCTTGAACTCTGATCATATAATAACAACATGGCAGCTGTAGGCAGCTAATAATCCACTGGGAGGATTAGCAAACTTACAGTTGTCTAGCTCGGCATAATGGAAAGCTAAGAACAGCAGCTTCCCTGTTCTACCTACTGCATTTGCATTCTCTCCAGTGGAAGCATAGAACATGATGAGACAAGGCTTTCCAGTCTGTTATGAAATGGGATCTAATGTGTGACTAATGGAGTATTGCTAGCAATTCTACAAGCATCCATTCAGCCCAGAATATGGATTTAAGCTTTACTAAGAGACTGCACCTCAAATACCTACTGCTGAAGAGCAGGTCACATTTTTAGCAGGCTAATGCTAAAAGTTGTTATTTGAGGCTCCCTGGGAGTAATGTCCTGAAGTCTGCAGGCAGACTGCTCTGCTTATGCATGGAGAATCCCACGGATCCAGAATCCCTGCTATGATTCATGTGTAACTGGTAAAAGAGCCCAGTACATAACACAGACCATGCCAAGGAGCAGACTCGTCACCTGCTGTTGCTGCTTTCCTTATGAGCCTCTCAGGACATTTGGAGTCCTCGGTAGCTGAAGACTTTTCCCCCAAGGCAGTTTTGGCGCTTGTATCAATTTACTGATGAGTAACCAGAGTAACCAGCTCTGACAGAGCCTGGAAAAGAGAGCTGTGACTCCTCATCCTCCTCCCTGCTCGCTCTGGAGTGGCAGAAGCAGTGAGTAAGAGCCCTCCTGAGCCGTGGGCCGGCTGCATCAGTGCCAGGATGGCTCCCACCTCCTCCCATGGCACAGGGAGCAGCACGGGGACTGCTGTGCTGGGGCTTGTACTGCAGGACTTTTCTCTTCTGCTCCAGTGGAGAATTCCAGTGGAACACTGGAGTGCACAAAGGATGAAAGCTTCACCACGACATGCCCCTGCCAACACTTGGCAGGGATGTGGGACCTTACTCACTCTTGCACTGCAGAAACAGGCACTACCACTCACAATAACATAGGAGTAAAATACTAATTTCCCCCAAGAGCTTCTTCCACTGTTTCCTCCCAGTTGTAACTGGTGCTGCTGAGAGTCCATGGGAAAAAACTCTAGTACAGACAAGGCCTCTGCATGCAAATGAACGCTACATAAATAAGCCCCATCTTCCCTCAGTTCCTAGGTTGGGTACTCTGTGCACTAGAATTCTCTTCAAAGACCTCCCAGTTCATTCTTTATGCTCTAATTAAGGATCAGTGCCAATTAACTATCTTCAATAGAGGAGCATCTTCCGCTCAGCAGCCAGGAAGTGTCTGAATAAGATCCTGCTGTACAATGTGCACATGAAAAGGGAAGCCCTCCCTTTTTGGAATAGGCTTCCAAGATTAAAAACTCAGTATAGATTACTGGATGCCTACTTAAAAAATCCTGTGTGACAAGATGAAGTGACAGCACCCAGGAATGCAGAATGGGTTTTTCACATGTTTCTTGTGGTCCTCAAGCATGCTATTGCATTGCCAAAGCTCTGAGCTAGGTACCACTGTGGCAAAAGCAGGTGTGACACTTTATTTTAAGTGGTATTAAAATACTGTTTGCTTTTTCTTACAGGGGTGTCAGAGATCAGCAGAAGTGCAGTGTCAAATCTGATGATAAATATTGATTCAGATGAAAAATTGCCAATAATTATGCCACCACCTAAGCTGCCCTGGTAGTCTTCACCTATTGCTTTTACTTCCTACAGATATTCACCTGTTCCATAAATAACCAGGCAATTTAGACTGCTGCTGCACTGTGTTCTGAGCAAGAGCTGTGCTAATAGTCTGAGCAGGCAAAGGGAGGGAATGTCATTTCTAAGCTTGGCTGGAGATGAATACATCAGCTCCCCAGCCAGTTACAGGCTAAGTTTAAAAAGCACTATTCTAAAGGAAAATTAGATGGTTAAACACTGTGGGGGAAGGGGGGGAAATAGGATAATCCCTTCAAAGCTTTAAATGGAAGATTCTCAAACTTGCTTCAGCTGATGTGAGACATATGAAGAGCCTCAGAATTAAGACCCCTGCAAAACTTCAGCCAGACACAACAGCTGCACTGCCTTTTGGGGGAGATGCACTTGAACTGGTTATACTCAAAGCAGATGTAAGCCACCCAACCCTGCTAATCACAGCTAAATCTGGGGACCATTCACAGGCTGCTCTGCAGAATAAAGGGGCAGAGCAGGAAGAGAGCAGGCTTGGTGATGAGAAACAGGAACTGTAAAACTGTATTGGAGCATGGGGAAAGCAGCAAATTATTCTAGGAGCAGCAGAATCCACAGTCTAGTCAGATGAGATTTACATCAATCATACCTGTCAGAACACTGATATTTCAATATAGAACACAATATACTTGGAACTGTCAATGAACTCAAGTGCTTTTGTGGAGCATATTGTGTCCAGCTTATTTTTCATGCACACAAAATTCCAAACAGGCTAAATAAATCTCTTAGGTTCAAGGAAAAGCCCAGTGGCTGCTCAGCACAGGAGAGGGGGTTGCATTTGGGCTTTGACAACTGATCCCTTTGCAAAGAGCATGGGCCTATGCTAAGATGCCTCGGGAATTTCTGGAGAAGCTTGTTGCAAACCTGATTGGGTTGAGATTTGAGCTCCAGATAGGAAGGGCTGGAGGGAATGTAGAACAGTAGATTGCAACCAAGTCACTCCAGGGAGTGTAACCTTCAACTCAGTGTGGGGCTCAGCTCTTCTGAACTTACCCGGATCCTTCTCATGGCTGCCACAATCTCCACGCGGCTGTTGGGCCTGGGGACATCCAAGCTGCCGATGTACTGAAAGACACAACAGTGAGATGTCTGTGCAGTAATGCACAAGTTCATGGTGTGGGCTTCTTCAAAACAGACAGCATTCCTCATTTATTTAGTCCCTCCTTGCTTGGAGAACCCTTTGACCCAGGACAGGATAGGAATATCTGTTATAGATAATGTTATCAAGTTGGGGATTTCTGAGGTTGGGTGTGAGGCTCTGACCTCATTCAGGTTCTGGATGTGCCTTTACCAGCGCTTTGCAGGGCGATGTCTACTGCTAATTGAGTCATGATCCCATGTGTCTGAAACTGGGACTCTCTATCCTTTGTTCCTCCTTACTACACCTGCTCAAAACTAAAAGCACACAAGAGCTGTAAAGCTGCCAGGATGTGCAACAAACACCTTTCCTGGGAAAGCCTTGTGATTCTAGCTTAAGTTTTCAGTCTGGACCACCCAGACCTCTGCATACTGCTGTGCCTGCTTGGTTGGACCAGCTCAGCTGTCTGCAGAATCCTGGTAAACCCACCCAAATCTGTGTCCTACAACCCTGCTTAGGGGAGCTGCAGTCCTAACCACAGGATTGAGTGTCTGCATTCCAGTGTCTGTGCCAGTGATATTAGCAGGGTCTCTTACTGGGGTCTGAGACACGGCAGATGGCAGGTTCCTATCACCTCCACCTCTCCCCCTGCACCACAGCTACAGCCTCCTGGAGCTGCCTGTTCTCCTGAACAGCATGGCAGCACACTGCACACGTTCCACAGGTTATCACGGAACAGCCAAGGGCAGCTTCCTGCTGCTGGCATTTCTCCCTCCTGTGCTGCCTGTACTCTCCCCTCGTGTGCCAAAGCAGAACCTGCTCGTGCACCTGTTGGCAGGAGGCAGCAGCTGCTGCCCGGTGGCACCAGGGACGGCACACGTGGCACAGCTGACAGGAGTGCCCTGCACTGCCCAGGGGAGGAGGCACAAAGCTGCCAGCTCAGCCTTGGCAATGAGGAAAACGCGCTGTCCTGGACAGTCACATCGTGTGGGGAGCAAAGGCTGCTGACGCTGTAAGGTGCTGTGGCTCAGCTCTGAGGGAAGACCTGCACACCCAGGGCATGCTAGAGAGGACAGGGAGAATGTCACTGAGTGAGAGGGAGGTGACAGAATGTGCTGGGAGCGGCCCTGGCAGCTGAGGACAGGGACTGGATTTGGTGCTGGTGGGGTCCATCAGCTCTCTCAGGGTAACACAGCCCAGCTCTGCTGTTAGTGGTGGGGACTGAGGGCAGTTCACAGAGTTTAGTGACCCTCCCAGGAACATTTGGTTCATGAATTGTGTCTGGATTTTAGTGTATGGTTACAAAATTTTGGTTTTTTGGAAATTGTTCCCTTGTGGAGAGGAAAAGGAGCAACTAATCAGGAGGCCCCTGCAAATATTCAGAGTGATATTATATATATGAATGGAGACAAAATAATTCCCCAGAATAGCCCCATAGCTATTGCTGTTACTAACACAGTTCTGGATTTATTTCTCCACTGTACTACTTGCAGATTGCAATGGGTTTTATCTTGTAAAATGTCTGCTTAAAAAGGCTTTCAGAGATGAGCTCTCCTGGCTCAGTATTTACTGCTTTTTCTCCTGCCTTGAAATAAACACCACAAGCAATCTGAAAGGTCATCTGGCTTTGCTACTGCTTCTGTAAATGCCTTTGCAAAATGGCATTTTTAAGAGCAGTTAAGTTCATCTATAGCCTTTGGTAAACCACAGGGGAGCCAAGCTCAGAGCACGAGAGCTTGAGGGCAGCAGGGAGGAGAGCAGCAGAGCCAGGGCTTCCCTCGGGCTGCTGGGGAGGGCAGAGCTGTATTTCAGTGCTCTGTGGCCTCTTTGGTGTGCAGATCTCCTTCCCTGCCCCACTGGCCGTCAGGGCAGTCACTGCTAATCCAGATGAGCTCCTTGCAGCTGGCTGGCCTTTTGTCTGCCAGCAGCAGAGCTGCAGTGGGGAGCCAGCCATGCTCCTAATGACAAATTTATTGGGGCAACAGGACAGCTGGGAGTGTGAGCTAGAGGAGATTCTTTCAAACTCTGGCTGCAGAGTTTTGGTACCTGTGCTCCCACACAGTGCCATGAAACTCATGAAACAGCACACAAAGCTCTGCCCAAACCAGCAGCTCCCAGCACTGACCTCCTGAAGATTATAGGGGAAGGAAGGCAGTTTGGAATGTGGAGATTAGAGAGTGAGTGTGGTCAGTAAGATTGCCTGGTGTGAGACACCTGCAGCCAGCTGCAGCCTTGTCATTGTCAGCGTTGCAGCTGACTGATGTGCCCACAATGAGCAGCATAATTGGAAGAGACAGACTGTAAAGCAGAACTGAGCAGGCATGTTACTAAGGTAATGCAAACCCCATCCCAGACCCACACATCCTAACAGGGTGTTATCCACTCACTAGCTCTGGATGCCTGGAGCTGTCAATCTGAAAAGCCAGTTTCACTCAGTTAAAGGTACAGTTGCTTCTCATCTTTTAGAAACCAAATTAAGAATTTTTCTTCTCCTCTGCACAGTCTGCAGCAGAGCAAATGTTAATTTAAATAGAGAAATCACAGATTAAATGTTTTCTTCCCTAAGGAAGATAGATTTTTAAAATACATGATTAGCTGTCTATTCAGATTCATCCTGTATCCTGCTTAAATCTTACAGCTCTTTCAGCAGGAAAACCAAGAGGCACAAAATCCGTATTTCAAAGCTTTATTGGAATGTATATGCCCCTTCTTTCCAGCTCAGGAGACAGCAGGCGTGAATTCCATTTCTAATCTGTGTTAGGCCACCTGCAAAGAGGGGAAGGGAGCCTGTGAGTTGCTCCAGCAAAATGCAATTCTTCTTGTCAGCTGAATTATAAACCCATTCCCCATGCTGTCTACAGCGTGCCAATTCCAATGGAGTCACTTTCTGAGAGTGCTGCTGTGCTGCCAGGCTGTTCTTCATGATCAATATGGGATTTCTGACAATATCAGTATTTCTTTCTGATGCCTGAAGGCTGCAGACCTTGTCTGTCCAGCTTTTCATGCAGGGAAAGGGTCAGCTGGAGTCAGGCACTATTATTTGAGCAGCACATAGCAGTCTGCCGGTTTCCAGGGGAATAGGGAGCTGTCACCCCGACGTGGCAGGACAGGGCAGCCCGGTGGGGGACAGGACAGGCACTGGATCAGGCAGGGATGAGCACCTGGAACAGCATCCACGGTGCTGTCAAGAGGGGTCATTCCAGAGCAGTTCCCAAATGAAGCTCACAAGGCAGCGTGTAAGGATTACACAGCTGCAAAAATACTCGGAAAAGAGCAAGAACCTGTTTGATTGTGCTAATTAAATGTAAGGCTTTCATAATTGATTGCTGTTTTCTTTAGACTCCCTCAGCGTGGCCCAGGGGCACTTCCAGAGCTGAAGAATAACCGTGGCAGGGCTGGGGAGGCCCGGCGAGCCCGGCCACGGGCCCGCGGCCAGCGGGTGCCACACCGGTGGCTGCCGGACAGCACCGGAGCCCAGCCCGCGGGGACCCCGAGCCCGCAGAGACCCCGGGGCCCTCTCTGCAACAGCCAAGGAGGGGGAACCTCCCGGGGGTTCGCTGCCAAGGCCCCGGAGCGCGGGGGCCGCGGGGCTGCGACAGGCGGGGGGCACCGGCTGCGCCCCCCGGCCCAGGGGCTGCGGAGCGGAGCACGCCCGGGGCTCACCTTGGCCTGGAAGTGGATGCCGTGCTGAAAGGCCTCCTCGTTGTGCAGCGGGACGCGGGAGTCGCAGCCATCGTCCACCAGGTTGTACCGGTTCTTCACCGGCATGGCGGCGGGCGGGCGGCCGCCTCAGCCCGCGGCCCCGCCGGGCATCGCGGCCGGCAGCGCCCGCCCCGCGGAGCCCCCGGCGCCGTGCAGGGCTGCGGGCACCCGAGCCCGGCCGCGTTTTGAATGAGCGTCCGCGGGAGCGAGCGGGGCCCCGGCCCCGCCGCGGCGCCATTGGCCCGAAGTTCCCTCATGTGATGCGGGGGGCGGTGGGAGCCGCCCGGCCCTGCCCGGCCGCCCCGCCCCGGCCCCGCCGCGGAGCCACCGCCGGCACCGGCCGGGGCGTGAGGGATGCTCCGCTGGACGGACAGAAGATGATGAGGGGCCTGGAGCATCTCGCTTGTGGGGGGGACGCTGCGGGAGCTGGGCCTGGTTAGTCTGGAGAAGACTGAGAGGAGATCTCATCAATCCGTGCAAATATCTCCAAGGGCTGTCCTGAATGAGTGGATACACTATGTGTGTCTCATGTCAGTGTGACTTACAGCTCTGATAGAAATTAGCACGTGCCGTCTCTCAGAATCCTGGAACGCAGTCGATGCCCACTGTGTCACCAGAATACTCTCAGGATTTGTGGCACCCCATGTGCTCATGGTGTTCTTTCCTTCCAGCTTAGTCTTGGTGACAAGGCACTGCCAGGGCCAGGTGAGCCCTCACGGATGCCAGTCTGGCACACCTGGCACACCTGAGCACGACATTCCTCAGTGAGCACCAGCACAGGTGAGGGATGAGATGTGCACAGCTGCGATGGCAAGGCCCAAGGTTTGTCCTCTGACTGTTGGTACAGCCACACTCCATTTACAGGAGTGATCAGAAATGTGAATTGTGTAAAATCCAAAGGGTGGAGGGTTACACGAGTGCCAATGGACCTCATCTGAGTTCCCCCAAATTAATTTTTGAGTCATAAAAGTAACTCCCAGCCAGATGTTTGAAAGTTTTTTGACACCCCCTTTTATTTGGCTTATGCATTAGCCAAAAAGAAAACTTTGGCCACAGGCAGACAGTGCACAGTTCCCAGTATCCATCTCAGGAGTGTGATCACCCTGAGCTTCTTGGCATTTTGAGTCCTTGTAAGTCAGTGGGAGATGGGCAAGAGCCAAGAATCCAGAAACTTATAATTAAGAGAGGGAGAAAAAGCCCAAGGAATTAATATTGGTTCACAGACTATGACCCTACATGTTCAAGTATTTTGAGGTATTAGCAGCTCTTTCTGGGGAGGGTTCTGTGGTCAGCCTTCTGTCTTTGTGAAGTTTTTCTCTTTCCAGACAGACTTCTTTCCTTCCAATCTATAGCACTGCATTACCTTCTCATTTAAATATTCACAACTTTATGCTAATCCTGCTTTTATACAGCATAACTCAATATGGGTTTTGTCAGTTGGTTTCTGTCCAAGATACTCCTCTAGATACACATCTCGCCTGCAGATACATCGGTTTAGTTCTTTGTTGGTGATTTTTTGTGTGGTCTGTGCTGATGGTTTGTGTGTACTTAGAACATTCCATGGCACTTTTCTTACCTTGTACCTATCACGATTAAAAAAAATATCTGTTGACATGAATAAATAACATAGATTTTGTGTGCAAATGTCCTTGGACTGACTGAGCAACATTCAGGTCTTTGGTTCTCCTAAGCCCAAGGAGGAGGAGATGCCACCCAGTCAGGCTATGCTCATACTTCCTTTGATGCTAACGCCAGCAAAGCTCAACTCATATGGGGAAAAACCTAACACAGCCACTACTGGTGAGTGTCTACATTGATTCTGCAATACTGCATTTCAGCTGAGGCATGCAGGAACCTGCCATCGTGCTGAGCTGCTCAAAGCTTCTCCTCATTACCCTCTCATTGCCACAAGAGCATTCCTATATATGTGGGTGCATATGGACTTCACTTGTGAGAGTTAAAATTTTAAATCTGATAGAAAGAACAGGATGAAATAACAAGAATGGTCTTTTTAATTCCATTCTGGTGCTTTCCAGTATCCCGCAGATTATAAAATCCTCTGGGTAGGAGGAAAGAAATATCTCATGGGAATCCTGAGAAAAAGAAAGCAACTGTTATTTAATAAAGCTTGCAGTGCCAGTTTCTGTTAGATCACAATTGAATGGAGATGTTTAATACTCCCTGTTCATGAACTTCTGTGAACTTTTCATAGGGCTTAAATCTCCTGAGGTTAATGGTTTGGATCTGTGTTCAAGAATTGAGTTTGAAGGCTGCTAAACCTAAAAAGCTGTTAATTTTCTAGCTTGTTTGTTGGGCAAAGAAAATTCTTTGACTCCACTGGAAGTAAGAAAGCTGTATGCCTTTTCTTCTGGACAATGAAACTGGGCAAATATGTGGAATGAAGCATTTACACAGGACATCGTCACGGATTTAGTATAAACAAACCCTGAGTAGCACTGAACAGTTGGCCAAACCTCATGGTGGGTGTTTGCATCACATGGAGGTACTGAACGAGTTATTCCTTTGATGTGCAAAGCACTCAGAAAGTCCCATTTCTCTGAACACAGTAGGAGTGAAGCCCCAAGACAGCTTCTTGGCTCGGAGCTGCAAGTGTTTCTGCAGGGACCAGGTTTGTATCAGCTTTCTTTCTCAGGCACAAGCTCCCAAGATTTCCTTCCTTCTCTTTCTCTCACATGGGTGCACATTTCTGCTTCCCCAGGACTCTGCATGGAAGTCTCTCTTCTTACATAAGTTCATCTTTTGAAGAGACCTTGAGTGTGGTGTAAATTGGGTGGTGGGTGTTATAGGCAGGGTGTTTAATTGGTTCCTTGGTTGGCTTGTAGGGACGGGAGCTTTTGCTCCTGTCTGATCCTGTCAGATTTTTCCAAACTCACCTTCATGGATAGAGGAGGAGAGCTGGCCTTCATGCCATGGAATTTTCCTCCTTCCTGCTAACCTTTATAAGCACTTATTTCTGCACAGCAGTGTTGCAGAGATTTTGAATGATAAATAAGATGTGACATAGGAAGAGCAATCAGACAGACATCCAGTAATGGCAGACAAAACCTGTTACAGGAGAGCACTTCCATAGCACACATAAAAGCTGAGAGGTCTGTGCATGCTTACTGTCTCAGGGGATCTGGGTTTGTCATGCCACTTTATCAACATTATTAATATTTACTTGTGCTGGTGGAATTTTTAGAGCAAAGCCTCCAGGGTACTAACACACCAGGAGACTTCCTAGAAAAGCTGCTGTGGGATGAAATGTGGGGGCAAGAACAGATAAACCAGCTGCTGTTGAGTAAGTTATGTGATGTTACTCCCCAATGCATTGGGGATTTTAAGAATACCGAGAAAACTCCTAAACAAAACCTTTGAGTCTCTTGAGCTGCCACATGAGGTGAACTCGGAGGTGACATGTGGAACTAACTCATGGTTTCAGCCCCCTCAGCAAGTGTCATAGGTGTCCTCTGCGAGCACAGGGGCTGCTTGGTGAGATGATTATAGCAGATTTGTGTTGCTCAAGAAGAAACAGAAGCTCAATGTCTCGGCGGTTCAGCTCCGCAGCGCGGCCAGGCAATCTGCCCGTCAGGACTGCAAACCTCTTTCATGCATGGCCAGCTCCAAAGGGCTGTGCAGCAGGACTTGGCAATGAAAAATGTCATCTACAATTATGCATATTTTCATCATCTTCTATCATGCAAATCCCCCCACCCTAAATATGCAGCAAATGTTTTGTTTGCATATGTAGGTCAACCACAAATCTTCTGTGGTTGAACATAAACATGGGCAGCACGGGGTGATGTGTATGGATTTAAATGCAGGCTGAAGCATAACTCCACCATGGACGTTTTCCAAGTGGAGTCCATTTGCTGGATTTGTTTTCTTCTGACTTTTCATTTTATAGAGCATTGCTTTCTCATGGATTTGTGAAAGAGCAACTGACAGGAGATACTCACCATCGTTGCAAAAGGAACTGTTAACTTCGGACACAGATGAATAGTTCTTCATGAGTAACTTTTTTTTTTTTAACAATAGATTGAGGAATGTATTCTTTTTCAAAAGGGTACACTGAAGTATTTCTGCAAATTTGCCACTGACAAGAGGCCAGTTTTATATTACATTTTAAAAAGAGGGTATGTTCTTTTTGCAAATTACATGCTACTTTGTTTTTCTTGTCTTGGCTACCTTTAAAAAAGAAAAGTATAGAAATGAATACAGTTATTGTCCTTATGATGCTACATAAAAGCTAAAAATGTTGATCCCAAATTGGAAACAAAAATGCTTACTAGAAGAAGGAAAATATATCAGTAAAGAAAAATGTTACTTGTTAACCTCATAAGCTTGACATGTTGACATGCCCAGCTCATGAATTCCATATACCACAGGCTGGCAGTACAGTCCCTCAGCGTGAGCTGCTGGGATCAGCATGGTGTCATGATGGAAAACTGCTCACTTTGCTGCATCTGTAAACTGCTTTATTCCTGGATTCCTCCTTGGATCTGGCACTTACCTGTGCACACACAATTCGTCAGGTAAGTGATGATTTTGGGTAAATGAGAGTGAAGTCGTTAGACTTGAGAGATGGGTAAAATGCTGTACAATCAAACAGGATCCTTCCCCACTCCCATAAAATTAGACCAGTACCTCTGTTATCTTTGATATCCTGAATTTAATTAATGAGAGCATAGGGATATTACAGTTCTCCTGGATGGAATCCACATTTTTGTTCACTTATTATCACAAGATAGTAACAGTCTGTTTTTATCAACAACTCCTCTGAGCAAGGGTCTCAGGAAACAGCCTTGTGTTTAAGAGTGCCCCGTAACTAAACTTCCCCTCTCCTCACAGGAGACAGATGATCTTAAGTTTCCCATTTCTCTCCTGCTGCTAGATCCAGCTTGCTGTATTAATCAGGATATGCTCTCCTTCTGTATTACCCTGTGCCTCGTTACTGCCCAACCTATACTTTACTCTCCTCCTTGCTGTACCTGAATGCCACGTGCAGTCTGACCCCACGCTGCACACTGCAGCCCATCTCTATTTATCCCAACAGGAAATGAAGGTTTTATCCACACAACACAGGCAAACCAGGTATTGGATCTATTACAGCTTCTCTGGTAGAGGAACAACTAGTCTGTTATTAGCCTGTAAGAAATGTGGATATATGATAATTAGATATAAAAGTATTTCCCCTTTGCAATCATTTTGTTTGGTATTTCCCATGCTCCAATGCATCTTAATGCTTTGACCCATCTTAACTCTTTCCCTGGTTTTCTTTCAGCACCGCTGAAATTGGTGAGGATAAATCTCTGTGTTAAAAATATTCATCTGGGAGCCTGGCAGTAAAATAAGAGATAGTCAGGTCACCACTTGAAATCACACTCCAACGTCTCTGAACTGCTTTTCTTAAGACTGATTTTTTATGCCAATGTTGAACATAAGCAAAACATTAATTTTTTTTCCCTGGTTTGCACCTGCCCATGGAAGAGGTTTGGAACAAGATCATCTTTAAGGTCCCTCCCAATCCAAACCTTTCTGTGATCTGGTGGTGGTGGTGAAGCCAAGGATGTGCCTTCAGTGATGGACATGGAAAAGACACCACCCAGACAGCTCATCCTGCCAACATTACCAGCCCCTCTGACCTCCTGCTGGAATATGGAAACGCTCCCAAGTTTTTAATTAAACACTGTCACAGCTATAAAAATATAATGTAGATCTTTTAATAGCAACATGAGAGCACTCGAGAGCGAGCTACCTGACCTCAGCCTTCCTGGTCACTTCACGTTGCAAGACACAACTCTAATTAATTAGTTCACTGCCTGCAAGGGTAAATGATGGAAGACTGGTGAGGCACAGAAAAAATAAGGGTCTTGATACGACCTTATTATTTTATCTTGCAGCTAACTGGCAGTGCCAGCTTTTCCTGCATTTTTCAAAATTTTTCTGTAGTTGAATTTCTGCTGATATCCTGTTTTAGTCCTGTTCCAGATCACGACTCTGGTGATCGCTGCTTCACACAGAACCCTGATTATTCCTGTTTTTTCCCCGAAGTGCCGAATTCCTCGCATCCAGGCCGGATTTCCCAGGGCGCAGCGCCACCGCCTGCCCACACTCCCCGAATCCCACAAAGCTGGGGTTTGCTCCAAAGCCGCTTTACTGACGTGTTCTCCACTTCACTGTCTCATAACTATATCGGGAGGGACTCATGTACCACAGAGTCAGAGTTCTGGAATGCTTTGGGTGGGAAGGGACGTTAAATATGACATAGTTCCAACCCCCTGCCATAGGCAGGGAACCTTCCAGCTTGCTCGGGTTGATCACGGAGCTGCTTTTAAGGTTATTCATTCCATTAGTGACAGTGTAAAAGCCGCTTTTATATTTTCCTGTTGTGCCTAAGAGTGTTTAAAATCCGCACACGGGGCTCTCCCAGCATCGATGCAGCTGAACCTCTCACACGGGAGCACCTTTTGTGAGAGGCAGCGCTTTGTAACGGCGGCGAGAGCCCCGTTCCACATGAAAACCTTTTTGTCGACGGGTGAGGAGCGGACCGAGCGTCTGGGCCGGCCGGGCTGTTCGGTGCTGTTCGGTGCTGTTCGGTGCTGTTCGGTGCTGTTCGGTGCTGTTCGGTGGCGAAGGGCACGGCGGGCACCGCGCCCGCCCCACAACCCGGCCTGAGGCGGGGCCGCCATGGCGGGAGGGGCCTCGCCCGCTTCCAACATGGCGGCCCCGCCCCGCTCCGGAGGCCATTTCGGACTGCGCGGGGCGGGGCCTCTGCCCGATCCCAAAATGGCGGGGGCGGCCTCAGCGCCTCACGGTGGCGGGGCGGGGCCAGCGGGTCACCGGCCGCGCCGCTGCCATGGCAACGGGCGGGGAGCGGGGGCGGGATGGAGCCGGCCGGGCTGGGGACAGGGACAGAGGGGATAGAACCGGTGGGGACGGGGATGGAGGGGATAGAACCGGCGGGGACAGAACGGGAGGGGACGGGGACAGAGGGGATGGAACCGGGGGGGATGGGGACGGAGGCAATGGAGCCGGCCGGGCTGGAACCGGCCGGGCTGGAGACGGCGGGGACGGGGACAGAGGGGATAGAACCGGTAGTGATGGGGACGGAGGGGATAGAGCCGGCCGGGCTCGGGACGGTGGGGATGGGGTCAGCAGGGATAGAACCGGCGGAGATGGGGACAGAGGGAATGGAGCCGGCCGGGCTGGAACCGGCGGAGATAGACCCGGCTCGCGAGGCGGAGGAGCCCCCGGGGTCCCCGGCCCTGCCCGCTGAGGCTCCGCAGGACGGCCCGCCCGCCGCGGCGCCCTCGGGGGAAGGGAGGCTGTCCGCAGTGCCCGGCCGGGAGCGGGAACGGGAGCGGGGCCGGTGCAGGGCCGGCGCACAGGGCTCGGCCGGCCGGGCCGTGCGGGGCAGCGCCCGGCGGGCCCCGGGCCGCCGCAGCGGGGGCAAGAGCGCCCGGGGGCCCGGGGTCACTGTGGACAGCTCCAAGGCCAAGACCTCTCTGGAGGCCCTGAAAATCAGCCTGCGGCAGCTCCGCTGGAAGGAGGTGAGCGCTCGCCAGCGGGACCCTGCGGGGCCGCGTCCCCATCCCTGCTCCGGCCTAGCGCCGGTCCTGCCCAGACTCCCCTCCCTTGCCTCGGGTCTGCCTCTGGCAAAGCCTTCCTCCATTATCCTCCTCCTCCCGGGCCTCTTTAAGGGCCGCTGCACCCGCTGTGCTCCCCCGACCCTGGGACTATTTCTGACCAGATGCCGGCTCCGTGATTTGATTCATGATCACGACTGCCACGGCCAGTTACGCAAACCAGAACAGGGGTAATCGGGTATTGCGTTTCCGAGGTTAAACTGATCACGGAAAGGGCAAGAAAGAAACCTGCTCCCACGGGGAAGCGTTTGACTGTTGTGTGGATTTGCATTTCTTCCCTCCCTTCCCTCAGGGTTTGGGTACGCGGGCCCAACTCGGGACCACGGTCGGGAAGTTGTGGCCCGGCAGAGCCGCTGCCCTGGTCGCCAAGGCGTGTCAGAGAGCACGGTGTATGAATGCTGCAGAGTTAAGCCAGCTGATAACGCGCACATAACGGGCTTTAGCCTGCTAATTTACTTTATGTAGAGCAGCAAAAGCTATTTTTTTCTCCTGCTGCTCGAGTCATGTGTTTTCTCATTGCTTTGTGAGGATTTCAGCGAGTGCCAGTATGTGCTGAACTGGAATCAGGACAATAGGGGAGCTGGCACAGAACTCATGCTTTGCAGCTCCTTATTTAAATCCTGGAGAGATTTCTTAGATATATCTTACTATAGATGGTAAATTATTCTCCAGTTGTAAAGATTTCCTTTCACTAACAGCTTTATAAATGGTTTTATAGAAGTTGAGATGGCTTCTAGGAGCTTTGTAAGGAACTTGTGTAAGAAAAAGGGTACTTGTAGTCCATTTCTTAGGGGGAATTTGGAGGGAAAAGGAGGAATAAAACCTGAAGATGAACTGTTTCTCACGTGCAGAGCTAGGACAGAGTTGTGTGATCTCTGACCTACAGCTACTCCACTTTACACAGCTGCCTTTTGGATTCCCACTTCCAAGATGATATTTTTGTGCACCTGATGCTTTTTAAACAAAATCTGTACACACTTGGAGTAGCCACTATATTCTGTGCTGTTGCTAACCTCAGAGTGAAATACTGCAAATTTTCTGGAGGACTGAGTGGCCGTAAATGTTGCCTATGTTTATTCATAATGTCCTGAATACCTAATCCCACAAGGATATGTATGCTCCATTCAGGAAGAGTAATAACTTTCTCCTTCTCCGACTTCATAAAATTTTATTTCAAGATTGTTGTTATTTAAATCCAGTGGCAGGATTTCAAAACCTCTTTGCACCAGTGCCCCAGTTCTCAACTCCTGCTTGTACAGCAAAATACAACATTCCAGAGCCTTGAAATTCAAACCTGCTACATTTACCTCTCTTGGCCCTCAGTGCACCTGTGGGGTGTCTGTCAGCAGCCTTGCTCCATGTTTTATGCAGTGACATGCAGAGCAGGGACATTTCACACTTAATTTCTTTGTTTTTACTGTTAAGTTTTATGTTCTGAGCTCGGGGAGCCATTCCAGAGAGGGTTTCTGGATCACTGATAGCAGCTAGCCTTGCAGATTGTGCTGGGAATGAGCCACACTTAGTAGTTAATTTTGTCTTTTTAGTTTCCTGAGACTTCACTGTTTTGCATTTGCCTTGCACTTGATAGTCTTTCCTACTAATTGACTTGTTTCACAAGCTCTTGTTCCTCTCATGAATCTCTGTGCTGCATTAATCAGCTTTTTCCTTCCTGCTTTGCATCCCCCAACAGCAATTGCTGCTGCCTTTACTTCATCTCTCTTTGTTCCCTGTCTCCCTCAATATCCTCTCTCCTCCATCTCTTTCTTGGGTCAATGTTTTTCATTTAGTTTGTTGCTTCCTCCTCTGGCCACTTTGTCTCTTAGTAAAGAAGAGGCCTAATACGGAATTTTGTGATGCTTGACTGCACCATCTGTGTGGCTGATAACTCATTCCCTGTAAACAAGTCACTGTCATGTATTGCTGGATATTATAAATAGGTTAATAAGATCTGGTCAAGATTTGAAGAGAAAAAAAAAATTGGGAAGATAAATCCAAGGAAAACTCTTTATTGAAGCTACATGTAATTCTGAAAGATGTCCCTTTTAGACATTTAGAGAAATAGCAGTAAAATATTTGTTCAGACCACTGTCAGGGATGACCAGAGCCTTGGAGCCGGTTGCAGTGTTACAGCAGGACCAGCAGAGGGAACACGGGTGTTGCTTCCAGGATCCAGGAAAATACTGCAAAAAAATCCTGGAAGTAGTAATGAAATGCATGTATTTAAAATACTGATGTGTCAGGGACTGCTATTCTACTGTTATCCCTTCTATAATACTTTTGATCCTTTTCCCTCTCTACTTCTTTTACATTTTCCTATTCTTGCTTTTGTTTAATTTCTCTTGTTTTTCCTGCTGGATGTGTTGGCTGAATATTTTGTTGGGAGGAGACAGCATAATGTACTTTTTCAAGTAGGCACTTTGGATCCATAACTTTTTCTGTCTAGTGTATAGCATTCTTACAGTGTCACATATCCATTCTTTATTATTTTATTATTCATTAGTGCATTGACATATGGTAAATGTCATTATAAGATGCACAAAAAAAGGGAGAATACTCTAAATATTGCCAATATTGGTGAAATATCCTGTGGTATTGATCTATGGGGAAGAGGTGAAGAAGTGCAAGACAGCAAACTGATCACTGAGATTCTGTTATCAGAAGCAAAAGACAGAATAAAACCCCAAGTGTATTTTTTTTTTTTCCATCTGTGGGAATTTTGAGTAAATGAAACACTCAGGTTTGATAGGCCTGTGTGGGTGGACCTTTTAAGAAGCAGAGTTTGAATGTGTGTGCCAATTCCGGCGCTAGGCTGGACCATCTGATCCAGCGTGTCAGATTCTTTAAATGAACATGATATGCCAAATGAAATAATGCTCACAAATTGAGCTTGCATCCCGAGTTTATTCATCACTTAATAAATTATTTCTCCAGCAAGCTTTCAATTACCAGGAAAATGGAAGAAGCAGATGTCCCAGGCATCAAATATCCCAGCGTCAAGCGTTTCATTTGTCTCGCTG
The DNA here is from genome assembly GCF_001522545.3 of Parus major. Lineage (NCBI taxonomy): Eukaryota > Metazoa > Chordata > Aves > Passeriformes > Paridae > Parus > Parus major. The sequence goes on from NC_031785.1 coordinate 1,816,075, forward strand.
TTCCGGAGCTGCACCGAGGCGTGGGGAGAGTTTCAGGTTTTATGCTGGGAAAAGCTGAGTGGAAGACGAGTCATTTAACTTGTCATTAAACATGATGGAACAGACTGATGTGACCTGTGAGACAATTTAAATTATTGGCTTCTAATCCAAAGGTAGAAATGACCTGTCAGTCAGATTTGACTATGATGGATTATTAATCGTGTCAAAGCTGTGGAAACAACTCTATTCTCTTTATGGCTCCTTGTTTATTTTTTTCTGACAAATGTTTCCCAAATCTGACTAAAAAAGATTTATGAGATTTTAAAAAAGGATGGCTCCAACCATGTTTCTTTTTTAACCACTGCCCCACACCAGGACCTGGTAATGTGGTGCAAAGGCCTCTCCCACCACAGTAAGATTAATTTATATCTGCTTGGCACTGCCAGAGGTGCCAGATAATCAAACTTGTTGGCTCCTCTCCAAACACCACTCTTATATAAAGTGTAGTGCAGAGGTTACAGAATCCTGCCCAGCTCATTCAGGTGAGTTTGATCCCATTGTTGGATAAGTCCAGATAGTCTTGATTTCTCAGGATCAGGGCCCTTGCTGTGCTGTCCCAAATTACTGACAAGGGGATGCAGTGCTTCCATCGTCCTGTCCAGAGCTGCTCACTCCTCATCTGTTGTGAAAGGATTTCTGTGCAGTGTTTGTAGAGAGCTTTGATATCCTCTGTAGATGAAAGGTGTTATATAAATGCAAATTTTGTTCCTTTCATTTCAATTTCATTTAATAAATAAATAAATTGTTCAGGTTGTAGTGGGAAGGGCACTCTGAGACCGAATGCTGCATCTGTATTCTGGATATACCTGTGGAGAGAGGTTAAGGCCACTGATTGTCTTTCAGAGCCCAACAGAATTAATTTTCACTTGTACAAAAACAGATTTTGCGGGCTGAATAGTAATGAAATAAGTGCAGAATCCACTGGCTCTTGTTAAATTGGGTTTCTCATCCCTGTGAGTAAGGAAACAGAAAGGCTGCATAGCTCAATTAGCATTTTAAATTAATTTTTCAAGACTATTTACTGAGGAAACTGAAATTTTAATTAAAGTAGCAAATAAAGTAATGCGCTCAAAAGGTTTATGCAATTCTTTTTTCTGTCATGCTCGAAGAAAAATGATCCACTGCATAAAGAAATGTTTTAAAATAAGAAATTGCATTTCAAGTAAAGAACAAGAAGTTTCTGCAAAATACTGTGGTTTTTTCAATAAGTAAATGGCACTGGGTGATGAGAGTGGTAGATATTTAATGCAGATTTGTCCTAAAATGCTAAATATAGCAGATTTATTTGAAAAAGATGTAGCCTAGTAATAGAAGCTATTCCTGTGACTGTATTCCATATGGTAGTTAAATGGCATCTTCATGGAGCTGCAGATAAAATGGGGTTTTGGGATTGATAAATGGGGCTTTGTCAGAGAGAATAAGCATGAAAAAGAAGACCACCTTCTTCACACAAAACCAACTGGGTTTTTTATAAACAACTTTACTGCTGTTAGAAACTTGCTCTCAGTAATTGGCAGTGCTGCTTCTGAGCTCTTCAGCCTGGTTAAAAAAGGTGATGTTTTTGATAATAGTAAACAAACTATTTATAATAATTATTTATTTTATTTAACAAATTATTTATAATTCCAATTTATGGTGAAATCTTGTGTGAATGGGAAGAGAATCTGGAATATTTAATATTGTTGAAATAATTGACTTAGTTCTTGATAGTGGGAATATATATGCTCAACAAATGATTAGTTAAATTGCAAGCTTTTATTTTAATTACAGGCTATTAGTAGCAGAAAGGAATTAATACTATAGAAATTAATAATTATAATTGGATATATAAAAATGAATATTACAGTTATTGCACTTAAATATCTTGCTTTGAATGTCCACTTTACATTTATAACTTGACTGCTCAGAAGCTTGGAGGTTCTCAGCACAGCCCAAGCCTCAGTTATTTGGGTTTGGTTTCTAAAAACTCTCTTGGTTTGTTTACTTTAAAGTCTTTGAGCTGATCCAAATATTCTGTTTTTCAACCAATATCCAGAGCTTGTTTTCTTCTGATAGTCAGGACTGTTCTCGAGTGGTTCATGCTTAAGATGAGTGTTTAAAGAAGACAGGAATGAGTAGGTATTCCCAGGTTGCTCAAAACTTGTCTGCTCTCTTTTGCAGTTTCCGTTTGGCCGCCGCTTGCCGTGTGACATTTATTGGCACGGGGTGTCATTTCATGATAACAACATCTTCTCAGGGCAAGTCAACAAGTTTCCAGGTACTTCACTTTCTAGTTTAAACAAATGCTTTAAAAATAGGATTATTTGACCTAGTTCTGTATTTTACTGGTTTTTAATGTGAATTATCTGCCTAATCAGCTGATAGTATTTTTGGCATATTACTGCGTTTGCTGAGGGGGTGAGGATATCAGAGTGGGTGTCTTGAACAATTTTTGAACTGACATTTGGAGAGAAAATGGTTTTGTTGAGAAGAATACTTCATACACGTGAAGTTAGGAAAAAGAAGAGTGTTAGGCTATAATTTAAGTGAAGTATGCAATTACTGTCTGTTATCTGGCACTGATAACAGTGCTGTATCTTTGGATTTGGTTTTGATTCAAAGTGGAAAGAATCTGTTTTGTTTCGTACTCTGGCTTATCTCGGGGAGAAGCTCGAAGCAGAATTCCTTAAATGGATTTTTTAATATTGAAGAGTTCATGTCAGTCCTCATCTTATGATGACTCTTCTACTTTTTTAAGCTCCTTTTTTCTCATTTAATCCCTGTTGAGATCTCTCTAAATAAGAGCTAAGAGCTTAGGTATTGACTTATCTAAGCCCTTTACTTCAGATTTATGGCTGCTGTTAGTGTGCTGTGAGCATAAGAACCTCAGATATCGAACTCCAGGCTTTATTTACCCTGACTTTCTCCTGCCTGAGGGAAGTTCCCATTCAGGTGTAGGATAATGTTGTTTTCTGATGGTTTAAATCAGTGTTAGATTAATGTTACCTGTCTGTATTTTGGCTTCTACCTGGTGAACAAGTAGCTGCACAGGAATCAAATTAGAGCCATTCCTGATTTCCAGGAATGTTGTGCTAACTTGATGCAGGGTTTTACCAGAAACTTTTCCATAAAAATAGCTTTTTAGTCATGTTCCCATTGGACATAAGACTTCAGCAAATGTTTGTTTGGCTGTTCACAAAATAACCAGTTCTTTGTGATGCAGACACCTAAATAACTGCAAAGTAAACACAAAGTGGTTTGTTATATTTAAGTTACATTTGTACCTATCCCTGGTGTGATAGATTAGAAAAATAACATTTGGATTATGGCAAAGGCAGTTTGTATTTGAGTCATATTTATGTTTTATTCTGAGCTGTATTTTTTGAGAATTATTTTTTTTCTAATATTATACAGAAACACATACAATAGTAAATATGGTAGAGGAACGGCACAATTTTTGTGTCAGATTTTAAATCTCAGAAGATGTTCAACTTTATTGATAGCCATGACCAGAGTGCCTTGCCAGCAGGATGAGCAATGATACTCTGAAATGATACATTTACTGTTAGGGTGAGACTTCAGTGTGGGGTTTTTGTCACTTTGTTCTCCTCCCAGGCATGATGGAGACAGTTCGGAAAATTACCCTGAGTCGGGCCATGAGAACAATGCAAGATCTGTTTCCTCTGGAATACAACTTCTACCCTCGCTCCTGGATTCTGCCGGAAGAACTGCCCCTCTTTGTGGCTGAGGTACATAACTTTTACTCTCAGATTACTGTAACTTGTTGGATATTGTATCCATGTCATTCTTTGGTCATCTATACCTAGCAGATTATTTAAAATCACACCTGGGGACTGTGGATGACATCTTTTCCAGTTTGCCTGGGATCAATTATGGTCTGGATGTCTGGATGTTTTGTTTGTTATGATCTGGAAAAAAACTTCAAAACAAATCTATTTCTCTGCTGTGCCAGGAGAGGTGTTTGAAAATTGAACCTGGTTGAAGCATCAGCCCTTTCCCTTCATGTTCTGCTGGCCTGAGGAGGTTCCAGTACAGTGTAGGGAGAGTGTGGTGCTTCACCACATTCACTGTCACTGAAATCCTGTTAGTCCACTTGGCCTGTTGTACCCAAACCCTTCTGAAGAGCATTTTATTGTATGCATTGTTAAATACACTCACATCATCTCATGTCAAACTGCTGTTTTGTTTAAATATTCAGAATATAATAAAATGCAAGTATTTTTCAGCTTTTTAATTTTTTTATTAAATGAGTGATGCTGTGTGTTGATGTTTGATTCTGTTATTACAAATATTTTAAAATGTTATATGTGTTTGTTTAACCCTGTCTGACTCAGCCAGGGTGTCCTTGCATCCTAGAGTATGCTCTGCTTGGAAATAGGAGAGAAGAAAGATCTGGGATTTAACAGACTCTTGTACTGGGTGCAACTTTTTAGCTAGTGACCATATCCATAATCCAATTGAATTCATTAATATATTGTAATAGATACTCTTCCAGTGGGCTGGGTGACTGGCACGGGGTGAGAGCAGGCTGTAAAAGGAGTGTGAACAGCCCAAGGCAGGGAGGTCAGTGCCCGTGACCCGGAGCAGAGCAGGAGGTGCAGCCGGGGCTGTGGATGAGCCCTTGGGGCTGCAGGGACACGCTCAGCCCTGAGAGCTGGCACCAGGTGGCACTGCGAGTCAGCGCTGCTCTGCTCCGCTCCCTGCACTGCCAGCGCTGCTGCTCGTGTTCCAACAGGAACAGATGTCCACTGACACACTCCTAGGAGTTTCCTTTGCATATGTTCTTCCATCTGTGTTGGAGAAAAGCATAGTTCTTGTTATCAAACATTATATTTGATGTTGTAAGAGTTTATGTTCTACTTAACACAAGTTCGGAGTGCAGCCCCTCCAGAACAAGAAAAAATACAACCCAAAACATTCCAAACCCCAAGTGAACCATAAAAGGTTCTGAGCACTTTTCACTTGCAGTTTGGTGAGTTCTCAGCAGGAATTCTCCAGTCTTTTCTGTTGTTTATTTGTTCATGTGTGATTTTGTTTGCCTTGCAACCCTAATGCTGCCAAAACTGTCAGCTCTCTTGAGCCTGCATTTCAGCTTGTTCACAACAGAAGTGGGGAGAGCTTTGGTGGTGCCTGCATGTCAGACATGTCTCTGGAGGAACTGGAACACTCTGAAATACTAATTATCAAAAGTCAAATTGTGTCATTGCAGGTGTAGTTAGACACGAGAAGATGTTTGGTGCTGTTTGTAGTGTAGGATTTTGTTGCAAAGGGCTGGATGAGAAATTAACACCTGTGAGATTTTGCCTGTAATAGAAATGATTATTAAAAGAGGAAACTCCTTGAGAATTTAAATCTTGCTGTCTCCCCCTGATGCACTTTTCACAACATTTCAAAACAATTTCTCTCTCAAATATCCTTACTGTGCCTCACTTCTGTAGTTGTGATAGTGAACTTTTTCATACATATCTATCAATAATGAAATCAAATGCTGTCAGCTTTCCCCTCTACCTAGTTTCAGTAGAAAACACTACAAGTAATCTAATATCAATCTTCTGTGCTTTGAAAGCCAGTGATTGGGAAAACTGCTCTGGAATTGTGGTGGATGAGCTTCACACTGGAAATACCAATATAAAGGTAGTTCCCTTAGTGTCATTTATATTGAAATGAGATAGTGGTAGGTGTTTTCATCAAGGATTTAAAAGTTCATTTTACTAAGTAAATATATACTTAGCTATTTTCAATATTCACCAATTTCTTATTTTTTAAAACATTTTGTACTAGCATGTCACTGTAACAGAAGATGAATTACAGATAAGCAAAGCTCTCAGATGCTGCAGTCATTGCTCCTTCACTAGTAGGGAAGAATTAGTTGGAATGTGTGTGCTAAGGACTTATTTCTGACATGAAATTCCAATTTCTGAAGAGTAACTAGCTTGGGATTCAGACCAGGACCATGATTGTTCTCATACTTCCTTCTTTGTGTTGTCTGTGAGGATGATGAATAGGCCAGTATGATTAATTTTTAATAAGAATCTAATTTGGATGGTCTAATTTCCAGCACAGCATATTTTCAGTGTTTTAATCAGGTTTTTAGCTTTTGGATACCTCTTAGGCATAGGCATGAATATTCCAGTCTTTGTGCTGTCAGTTCTTATAGCCCATTATATGCATTTTTTTCCCAGAATACTATATTAATTCAGCCTGTGTTTCCTCATGAAAGCCAAAACAGCAGATTTTCACCAAACTCTTTTCTTGCTGTTAACTGTAAATGGTTAACATGTTTTTTAAAGATAATTTCCTTCTGTCAAGCAAAGGACACAGAAATAACTCATTTCATATATAAACTCATTTTCCTACATGACTGAATTTTCTAAGTCTGGACAAGCCCCCTCATAATGAGAATTTGAAGGAATATAGTTGAGGGGATTGTGGAGAATTTAAAGATGACTGTTGGGAATTTCCTTGAAGATCAAGAAACCATCTGTTTTCTACAAGACAGTAAATCTGCTGAAAAACTGACTGAAACTAACTCTGGATTACTATTCCCCCTTTCCCCACCAGCCTATCTTCATCTGCCATGTGTAGGTTTTGATGGACTAGAAAGCCTGAATAATATCCAGGCCTTTTAGTCCATTAAAAAAAAAAAATGGAATAGAAAATGATGGAGAAAATTATTTGCTTTCTATTTTAAGAGAAGAGACGTCTCAGTGATTGTTAGAGTGCAATATTCTGAAAGGCAGGTTCTTTTGCATCTTCAGCAATAGTCCCTGGAAAGCATCATCTCTTTTGGAAAGCATCATCTCTTTTGGAAGGCATCATCTCTTTTGGAAAGCATCATCTCTTTTGGAAAGCACTGGAGCAGAGCAGATGTAGCCTGAGGGGTGAACAGCAGATGTGGGACCAGGGGCAGATTCTTCCACCTGGTGTCACAGGGGTTCTTCACTATTTTCTGCCCTAGGAGGGCAGGACTGGCACTGTGTGTGTTGGAGAGCAGTCACAGCAGGGTGTGTTTGCTCATGGAGGGCTCAGGTTAATCAGGTGTCTCTCTGTGGTGCTGACTTTAACAACAGTGAACCAGAGAACTCCTCTGCTCTGCTGGGTAATGTCACATCAGGGGAAGATTATTCTATAGTGGTAAAAAGACTAGGACATAAATCCTGCTTTCCTCCTTTGCTCATCTAGGCCTGCTGATCTACTTGGACCTATTTATCCACATGCCATTTATGTAAGGCTGACCTCCACTGAGGCGTTTTATCCCTCAGAGTGACCTATTTTGGAGAAGGATCTTTCACTGAGTCAGTGTGACACCTGTCCGTGAGAAAAATCCTAGTCTGGATAATGGATCTGCTGCTGCAGCTGGCAGGAAAGGCTTTTAGCAGTGTGACTCTCAGTGAAATAAATAACTGGGTAGGGAGGAGCCAGAAGTCCTTGAGGCCTTGGGAATGTCACTGCTGACAGAGCTGGGCCTCTCCTGGGGGTCAGCAGCCTGATGGTACAGCAGAGGCTGCTGCTCTCACAATGACCTGACCATGCTCAGCCTTTTCCTGTGGGCTGATTTTGCCCTCTTAAATTCTCCAGGGCTGATGGTGGCAACTGATTTGTTCTTTGTAGCTTCTGTCCTCAGGCTTCTAAAAGTCAATCTCCAGTTGTTGCTGATGAGCCATGGGGTAAAACCAGATCTCTGACAGGGCTCAGCCCGTGCCTGGCTGCAGGGAGAGGAGGGAGAGCAGCCCTCAGGGCTGGGGCCCTAAAATATGGGAGTGCAAGAAAGGAGTGGTCAGTGCTGGGACATCCCTGTGTTTTTTTGAGTGCTTTATTGTCCTGAATTCCAGGAGTAGCTGATAAACCTGCTAGCCTGCATCCTGCATTTCTTCAGCTGCTTTCTTTGTTAGGGCTCCCCTTTCTTTATCAATTTTATTTCTGATTGAGGCATTCCCATCTCTGCAGTTCTGACTTCTGCTGTACAAGTAATAAATAAACTAGAACTTATTTAGGTTGTGGGAAATATGTATATGACATGAAAGCTCTGATATTCAGCAGATGTGTCAGTGACACAGTTATACCTGTACATGGTTCAGCATTCCCCAGTTTTATTAACACTGGGTATCTGATGGTGAAATATTTTCAGTAGTGGAAAAAGGTATTGCTAGTGACAGATTTTTACTTCAGTTTTCCTTCTTCTGGTAGTATTTGCACTCATACCTCAATAAATAAGGCACCTTTCCTTAAGTTAATGATTGTCTTTGTCAGTAATTGTTCAAAATGCAGCATGAAAGTTTAACTTTGCAGTTGCATATACACTAGTGACTACTAAAATGGATCTCATGAGATATACCCCATTTCCTTCTGTAAATTGGAACAGAATATTAAAAAGTTACTGAAATGATTTATACAATGGCTTGTTAAATAAAATGACCTTTTATCTGTACTAGTAATTCCCTACTCATGTTTTTTTGTTTCTCCTTGTGCTTGTCAGCACTGTTCATCTTCTGCCTTTTTTGCATGATGTTTACTACTCTGGTGATGTGATCATGCTATTTCTATTTATTTTTGTTTACTGGCTTTCACAGTACCAGCCCTTCTTCCCTTCCCCAGTTAATGACTCTCACTGTATTGCTTTTCCTTCTAGTTTCGTGTGATGAAAGACAGCAATCCATCCTGGAAGCCCACTTTTATTGTGAAGCCTGATGGAGGCTGCCAAGGGGATGGAATCTACCTCATCAAGGACCCAAGTGACATCAGGCTGACAGGGAGCATCCAGAGCCGGCCAGCTGTGGTCCAGGAATACATCTGCAAACCACTGCTCATGGACAAACTGAAATTTGATATTCGTCTCTATGTCCTACTGAAATCCTTAGAACCCTTAGAGATTTATATAGCCAAAGATGGACTTTCTAGATTTTGTACACAGCCCTATCAAGAACCCACTCTCAAAAATTTGCACCAGGTTTTTATGCACTTAACCAACTATTCACTAAATATCCATAGTGGGAATTTCATCCATTCTGACAGTGTAAACACTGGCAGCAAGAGGACTTTTTCAAGCATTCTGTGCAGACTGTCTTCCAGAGGAGCTGATGTCAAAAAGCTCTGGTCAGATATAATTTCATTGGTGATTAAAACAATTATTGCACTGACACCAGAACTGAAAGTTTACTATCAGTCTGACATACCAGCAGGAAAACCTGGGCCAACTTGCTTCCAGGTGAGTTGGAATTTCTGCCAGGAATGCAGTTACTTCTATGCATAGATTAATTTTCTGAGTGTTAAATGCCTTTTCTAAAAGGTTTCTCTGGTTATGGTGCTGCTCACTGGTGGGAGCTCAGAGGTCCTCACACAAGTCAAACCTCGGTCTCCTCACCTCTGTTACTTCCAGCCCTAAGCAGATACAGAGAATTTTCAATGGGTGTAGTTTGTTAGTGACATTATTCACTCCAGATTCTATTTTCTATATATTAGCAGTGAAGCTTTGCAGGTTTCTAACACAGTTTTGCTCCTGGTGCTTTTAAGACCCACTTTGTCATGGGTGCCAAGATTCCCTGTTGGCAGATGCGGTGTTTAGGGATGGGGGTGGTGTGACAGGAGCCATTAGCATGGGAGACAAGTGGCTTCTGGAGTTCTTCTGACTGTGCAGAGTTTCTCAGTTACTTCTTTTCTTCCCCTCAAATGTTTCTTCCTCCTCAGTGTTGCCATATGGACAAACACTGCATTCTGTAGAACACTCTGAGTAGAACTGAAGTAACATATTGCTTGTTACGCACAGATTTTAGGGTTTGACATTCTCCTGATGAAAAACTTGAAGCCCATGTTACTGGAAGTAAATGCAAACCCCAGCATGAGAATAGAACATGAGCAAGAGGTAAGAGTTGTCAATGTGATATTGGAATGAAATTGCTTAGGTTGGGTTTTCTGAGCTTTTTTCCTAGTTTGAAAGATGAAAGCTGTCTGCTAATATGAAGCCTCCAAGCTTCTCTGTAATTTTCTGCTTTGAAATCATTGCTAATCTTATACATAGGAAATGTGACTTATTGGAATTGTGAAAGCTCTCCATCATCTTTGTCATAAATGCATTTATTCATCATCTCCTGCAGTCATTAATTGTGTTTAGGGGATTGTTAATAATCTTTTTCATGTCTGTATACATAATATAAGCAATAACATCAGCAACAATATTTTTTCTAATATTTCAGTTTACTAGAGAAATTTGTTGTAACATCATACTGAAAATGTGAAGGTATTTGTGCATCCTTGAAGAAGTATTTTGTAATCCATCATCGTGTATTCAAAATATAGATGATGTGCATGAAGTTTGAGCAAATGTGGAATAAATCTCCCTTAGTTCTGTAGTGAATAATTGTATCCCTCTGTGATGTAAAGCTTTCTCCTGGAGTATTTGAAAATGTCCCAAGCCCTGTTGATGAAGAGGTGAAAGTTGCTGTCATCAGAGACACTCTGCGCCTGGTGGACCCTCAGAAAAAGAAGAGGAAAGATACTCAGTAAGTGTGTTGATTTTCCTTGGTTTGGGATCAGTGCCTTGCAATAAATAGAAAAATGAGGTTGTTTTTTTTTTCCTGAGAAAGTCCACAAGCTGATAGTAAATCAGGATACACCAGTTTCCCTGGAATATCTTACTCTTAACTGGTGCAAACAGTTTAGTAACTCAGATTTATTTATTTGTGCTTCTACTTGAGGCCTCTTTTTTTTATTCAAAACAGTCATGAGACATAAACTTGTTTATTAATTTGCTTGAAAGTCACAAATTACTCTGAATGAATTGCCCCATTGGAGCTGAAAAGTATGAATATTGTATTTAAAAATTGCTTCCTTAATCTGTGAAAATAAACAGAGTTAAATCTATGATCTAGAAATGAGAACTTCCTGCATCAGCTTGCACGGGAATGCCTGTGGTGGGATTAGGCTGAGAGAAATCATATCTTCTTTTTTGATGAAACACTTCATTTTAAGCAGTTCCTTGAAGATATGAAAGGATGATTTTTTTTTCTTTTTTCTTTTTTCCCTAGAAATTCTTGCTCCTAGGTCTGCTTCCAAGCTAAAGTATCCATTTTGCTCCTCTTGGCTCTTAGTGGTAACCTGAAATGTTACTCACATTCTATAATGATTTCAAGTGCAAATTTTCTGTCCTTTTGTAGACAGAGGCCCATGACTGATAATGCTAACAAGTTCTGTACTACTGCAAGATTATTATGAGATCAAACTCTTCCTTCAAAGGCAGTGCCACACAGAGAGGTTGCTGTGGTCAGTGTACAGAACATTTTGCAAAGCAATTTATACTCTGTGTTGCTTGTACTTAACCTCTACCCTTAAAGATTACTTCAGTGCATGGAGCTGAAAAATATCATTTTTTAACCTGTAATTATGTAACTAGTCATGATGGTCTTTTCTGCTGAAGTTATGTCAGGCATTCATTAGCTTCATATTAGATATGGAAAAAAGGCAAATGATAATTACAAATAAATTGCTGGAGGACGCCAGTGTGTGGGGAAGGCTCATTCAGCTGAGGATTCTTCTCTGATACATTGTGAGTGCTAAATAAGTTCTAACAGGATTAGTTGGTGATGAGATAAACCACTGGCTCTTCACAGCAAGAATTCATCAGTGGTGCAGCGTTTCTTCCAGGGAAATCTGGTTAACAGAGCATCTTGAAGATGAATATTTCTGTGCACCATAAGTCAGCCAGCACAGGGCAGTGCCCTGGGACCTGCTGGTGAAGATGTGCAGGAACTCGTGTGACAACTGCCCATCCCTCCCCTGGCATTTACCCCTTCTGCTTCCAAGTGCTTTTTATTGAACTGGGGGCAGTGTGTGGAACTTCTTGAGCAAAACTTGGCCTATGAATAGAAAAAAAAAAGTGAAAAAATGGCTGTTCTGACAGCTAACCACAGCAGCAAACCTTGGAGATTCAAATTTTGATGCTAATTAATTAACGGGCATTAATCTCAGTAAGGTTTTAGCAATATATATAACATAGAGTTTGAACATGCAGGGGAAATACTGAGAAGTCTGAGCTGCATCTCAGGTAAATATTCTGCTGTGAAGAATTTGATTTCCTTCTAATTATCTCCCAGATTAAAATAAATGAGGCATCTAAATGAAAGTGAGTTTTAGAAGTCATCCTGAAGTACTTCATTATCAGGAAGGATTAATAACTCAGAATGTTTTTTAGTTTAATTTTCCCTCATCTTCACGGTGTTTTGATATTTTTTTTCCTCCTTCCTATCATGTAGTGTATAACACTGAAAAAAAGTTAAGTCACTTTATCATTCCATATATATCTCTTAATTTTTCCAGCACAACTCCAGTCTTTACATGCAGGGATTGCTAGTAATTATCTTGGCACTGCCAGCAATTAGTGATTGAAAATCTGCTGTGATACATGTTCAAATGAATGTATTTAAATATACATGGTGGCTTTTTTCCCACAGCAGAAGTGATCTTTTCCTAGTTTTAAGTCACTTAATGTGGAACTCAAGTTTTGCTCATCATTAAGAAATTCGAACATTGAATAAAATATCATGGAAGGTACTGATCTTTGCTCTGTCTGTGTGGCAGCGCTGTTCTCATGGATTTTAAGGCTTGAGTAGATGATGGCAAACATCCAGGCCATTGACATGCTGGAGCTAACCCAGTGATTTGTGTGGCTGAAACTTGTCTGAAGCTTGTGTTGTAATTATTAAACTTGCTCTGGATTCAGAGGTGAACAGAGGTGCTGTTCACAGACTGCTGAAGGTGGGAGAAGGCTTCAGCTAAAGGAAATTTGCACAATTAAATGAATGGTCTAATGACACTGAACAACATTTAAAGTAAATCAACGTTACTTATGTAAACAGCAGTTTAATTAAGATAATCACTGATGCAAATCATTGTGTATGTTGTGCCTCCAACAGAAAATCCATTTCAAAAGGCTTTGCAAACTTCTATTTTTCTGTGCCTAATTTGGAATCTTGATAGTAGTAAAAAGGTTCTCGTTTCACTGTTTGTTTAATTATTAGCAATTTATTCTTCCTCAAATTGCATTAGATTGGAGGAGCAAAAAGGAGTCTCAGTCTCATGTAAATGCTGTGTATTCTCCACTGGATGTCAGATGTTTGGAGGTATAAAGGCAAGCTGGGAGGATCATTTGGAGCAGGTCTGCTCAGCACGTTATAGGAAGAACATTTATATCATCTCAAAAATGCTAATGATCCACTTTGCTGTCCTGTCCAAAATATTTATGTCCTAGTTTATTAATGCTAATTAATCCAGCAATAAGGACTCCTTTGTATTTTGGTTGCTGTTGTTTACTCTGTGTCCTAATGTGATCTCTTGCATTTCCAGGCCTAGTTTCTTACATATTTCAAGACAGAAAAGAACCATTTTATTCTTTTGATAAAGAAATCATAGCGTTATGGCATGCGTGTCATTAGAAATATGAGTTGCTCATGGAATAAAATCTGCTTTTTCCTTGCTAGAGATGATGAAGGTGCAGCCCCCTAAGTAATATAATGACTTCTATTCAGCTCAGAAATAGCCATTGACAGAAGAAAGAATTGAAACACTTTGGAAATGAAATGTAATTTAATCTATGGCTGTTACAAAAACAATCAATTCCTTGTGCCCTCCAAACTGAATGCTTTTGGTTTATTGCCTATCACGCCCTCGCTGTTTCATTGCTAGTTTATCTTTTCTTGGGTGCTGTTCTCTGTTCATGCCACTGCAGTGCTTTTTTCCATTTGAAACCAGCCTTGAAATTTATTTGTGATGTTCTGATTATTTTTTTCCTTTTTAAAATATGTCAGGTACAATTCTCTTCTCTGGGTCCTGTGGCTCTAGCAAATGTCAAATATGATTAACTAATTTCCTGAGCAGGAAGAACCCCAATGTGGTTGCTCTCAAATTTTTGCAAGATCAGCATGCAAACATTGGCTAATGTCACTCTGAGAGCGTTCTGGAAATATTAATGTCTGTCAGACTGACTTTTTTATTTTATTCTTTTGGTGTTAGGAAGATACTCAGCCAAAACAAGGTTTTGTAGAATTTGCTACACAAAAGATCTTCCTCTTTTCTTGCACAAAACAAGATGGTTAATTTTTTCCACTGTGTTGGTTACACAATTTTTGCTCTTGAAATGATTCCTTTCTATGATAGAGGAAAAAGTGAATAGTTTCTAGGAGGAGAATGGGATCTGTATTTAATGAAAACATGAATTAATTTCTGGTCATTCTTTTCTGTGTTCCAAAGACATTTTCCAAATCCTAATGCTGTTTTTAATTTCTTGATGTCAAGGAGCAATTTTGTACTTTAATAAGGAAAGTCAGGAAATCACCTGTTCAGCTGTATTCCGTTTATTTCCCAGATATTTTTCTTCAGTTTTATAGCCTCCCTTGATGTTAGAGTCATGTTTAATGGAAAAATGAAAATATGCTGTGCAGAGATGTCTCAAGAGTATGATTAGCTTAGATTTTGTTGATGATAAAGTCATTCTTGCCATTTATTACTGTGTTTATCTCACTATCTGCATTGTAAGGTTATGATTGTGTGACAGGGGTGGTTGAAGAGGGTCAGAAACTCTGTGCACAGACATGTGGAGAGGCTGGATGGGGGAATGCTGGTGCTGCAGCTATCACTGATCAGAAAATAATGACTGTTCTTCAGGCTGGCTGTAATGTATCTTAGTTTCCACTGCTGTGAGCAACTGTATTATGTTCCTCAGGGATTCATTACTCAGGGCTGTCAGTGCCTTTTGCATTATATGGAGTGAGTTTAGTGCCTATCAAAAGAAGCATGTAATAAACCCAGCTATGGAAGTATCAGTGTTTGGGTTTCTGTTTGCTAATTGACTTTATGAGCTGTCTGCCAGAGCTTTCAGTTGATTCCTGCATCCCTTGCAAGTCTGCTCAGGTTTGCAGCTATTCAAATGCCTCTCAAGCACCACCTCTTCACTCCAAGTCTGATTTCTGCCTGAGAAATACTCCTATATGTGGCTTTCTTGAGATTGATCTTTCTCCTCTGGTTCATTTTGGAGGCTGACACAATTCTTTTCTCCATCACTCAAAATGACCCAACGTTCATATTCAGGCTCATTCTGCCAAAGCCCTCTGGAAGCACATTGAATTAGCCCCTTTCTCTTTCCTAGAGGGCTTTCTGGTTTTGTCCTTCATCAGGCAATCTGCCAGCTCCACTATCAATTCGTGTCTGTTACATTAGCCCAGGCAGCTTTTGATGAGTTAGACATGTGAGGGAGACTTTTAAATGTGATGTTTGTCAATGTTCCTTCAGTTCAGATTACTGAAATGTTAACTCTGTTTTTCTGTAGTTGAGAGTATTTATTTCTACTGCTATTTCTCATCCTGCTGAAGAAGATCTTGCCTCAATGACTCTCTTCAGTTTTATGATGCAGATGTTGTGCTGTCTTGGTCCTTGCTCTCCTGTTCTTGCTTTTCCAATTATTTATCTGCTACATCCTTAAGAGCATTTAACCTTTCTCCTATTGATTAGGACAGGCCCTATTGGAAATTCTATGAACTACAGTGTGAGATGTCCCTCCATAAAGGGAAGGATCTGGTAGTGCTTGACTGACAGAATAGTTCTCCTTTGGTTTTAAGAGCCACTTATGTTGTACCACAACAACAGAAAATATGACTCTCAGGACAGAACACTGGCAAGCAATTTGAATTTCCTGTGGCAGAAGTCCCAACACGGAAAAGATAATTAAATCTGATTATAGATCTTTTAATTACTAAGTGGCTATAATCTGAAATATAATCTGAAATGTTTTAATTGACTTAAAATGGGTAATAATATTTCTTTAAAAATAGCTAAAACCATATTCCTTGCATAGATGCAGATTAATTTATGATTATTCCTATTTTAGCCTTCACCACTGCAATAAGTGGTGTTATTCACAGTCCAGTTTTGCAGGCAGGTTTGTGTTTGCTCACACATTGTATTCTAAGCACTCACATCTTGACTGGACAGGCTGTACTTTAACTTGCACGTAAAGAGTGAATTCAGTCTTACCCTGAATCTCTTGCAATGACCCCATATTGAGGGACAGCTGGAAGTGCTTACAATGTACTGAGCAAGTGAGCTGATGACAGGCCCAGCTCATTTGGAAATTTTAATGGACAAGAACTGATATGGGTTGCAGGATTTGAAAAGGTTTCATTTTCAGCACTGTGGAATTAATTGGCCCAAACCCATGGTGTGCTTTAGCAGTAATTGGTGTGTGCAGTGCCCCTGGCTCTGGGGTGAGCCCAGCTCTGGGTCTGTGCTATCAAATTGGGAATGGAGACTACTTTGGCCAATTAGACTTGAATCACAGTGCTTTGAGATGCAGCTAATCTAATTAGTTTTTATTGACATATCTTTTATTTCTTTTTTCTCTCTTGTGAGCGGTAGAGGAAGGAACGGAGATAAACTGAGGAATGTGACCTGTCACAAGTGTCTCCATATTACCTGAACTTTCTAAACATTTGAATGTATCAAAAAATGCTGTAGTAATTACATCTCTTAGACATTCACACCATATTACATTTTAAGTTGATCATTAAGAAGGGTATTTTTAAAAATATTTTTCCCATCTAACAGTGATTGTTACACAAAAAAGAAAGTCTTTGTGATAAAATGCAGAGAAAAGGAAAAATATACTTTTCCTCTTGTTTTGTAGTGCAGCCTCAAGAGTTGCTGTAATCTCCAAGGTTTGCCCAAAAAGAAGGGTCAGGAATAAAGGGGTGGCTGCTTCATCTCTTTCCACATGGCATCAAAATGAACATGGAGGCAGCAGGTCTGAATACATCTTTGGATTCAGTGATTTGATTTGATGAGAGTCTCATTGTCAGTGAGTGTTGATGGCAGGAGAAGCTGGTTTCAGGCAGGTTTAGATGCAGTTTGTGTCCCTCAGCACCGACCCAGCAGCTCTGACTGAGGCAAGAGGAGCAGCAGCTGATGGCTCAGCTGTGCTCTCCAAGCCTCCTTCCCAAGCTGCCATGTGGATCTTGGAGCTCCTCTGCTGTCTGCTCCTGCTTTTACTCACTGCTAACAAAGTAAGCTGCTTTGTGTTGCTTTGCTTTGTTTTTTAAACCATAAAGTCAGCAGGACTTCAAAGCATCCCTGGGAGCTGTGCTGCATGCAGATGTTTGCTGTATCCGGGCGTTGCTGATGGGAAGCTTCAGCTGAAACCAGTGAAGATTCAGGTTAAATGTGGTCAGAAATGTGCTCAAGTTACATTGGATAGGATATAAAACAATAGCAATTCTGACCTTATTCATCAAGTACTGAAGTGTTTATTTAAGTCTTTGGTGGAGTCAGCCTTCTGCTGGAAGGGACCTTCAAGATCATCTTGTTCCACCCCCTGTAATTTCCTCTTTAATTTTCAATACAAGAAAGCTGTTGTAGCTTGAAGTTAAAACCACTTTTTTTTCCCCTCTCTTAAAGGCAACATCTGTGTGTGCATTCCCTATCTAGGGGGGTTCACTGAATTTTTGTGTTCATACAGGGAAGGACATTAATAGTTAGGTTTCAGTGCAAAGTGTTTTTTCCTGACACTTCAATATGTTAATCATTTGAACTGAGTTTCTGCTATCACCAGCAAAATCATCTTCACCTCTAGGTAGCCTGTAGCTTGCTAACATAATCTAGTTTTTGGGTGGTATCTTACTGCAGGAGCAGTGATTCAGCTGCACTCTTGACTGTAGAGTTTTTTCCTGGCTTTTGTATATGCACAATTTCCATTACTAATCTAAGAAGCAGTTAAATGCTTCTTGAATGAAATTTGATTTTCAGAATATTAGCTTAATTTCCTTGTCTAAAGTGAAAGATATATGTGTATTTAATTTGACATTTTTCCCTTTCACCTTCTTGAGTGTTTGTGCTGCATAGAAGCAACTCTGCCTTTAAATCAATTTTCCCAGTTGCTCTGTAATGTAAACTCCGATAACTTCTAATTTTCTGTAATCTCTCTTATACTGAATTTCTTCCCACCAGATAGTTTTCATAGCATAAGTGTACAGGTATATACTACAACCAGAAATAGTAGTTACATAGTGTGTATTTTTGTCTGTATGTACAGCAGGGCTATGTGTATATGGTATTAAAATGTCTTATTTCTGTCTCCTTGACATCTTTACAATCTCTTTGTTATGTGTAACTAAAACTACAGCCAACTGTGATAGTTTTGCATAAATGCTTTGAGTTTTGCTTGAATGCTTTGTCTTGGTCTCCAGTTCCATCTTCCAGTTCCTCATGTGACTCCTGAGTCGTGGTGTGTACTTTGTGTTCTCTCAGGAATGGCACAACCCATGAACAAATTGATTTCAAAAAATCAGATTTCATGCAGCCTAGAAGATGTTAGAACCAATTGATCAGCCAAGGGCAGGCTGAGGTGCATCTCCTCACTAAGGAAAGAAACAAATCACTCCTTGGTGTGGGGCTCCTGGGCCACATCACAGCCTTGTAATAGCTGACAGTGAAATGGAATAAATGAATGAGCACACATGGATTATATCCCTGAACACCAGTGCAAAGTTCTTCTGTGCAGGTGCCTTGTAAGAATTAGAATTTAAAATAACATGAATATAAATGACAGCTGGAAATACCTATTTCTTTTTCTTTGACACTACTGTGATTTCTTGGGAAAAAGTTGAAAATGTTATCTTTTTCTGGCCAGGTGTTTACATATCAAGACTTTTTTTTCCTGTTATAATTATGTGATAAGTGCAAACATTTATTTTTGCTAATATTTATTTTTAAATAGACATGGAATGAGAAGTGAAGGAGAAATGGAGACTATTTCACAGATTTTTTCACAGGAGGTTTATTATTCTCATTAGCTTCAAGCCATCAGAAAGTTATGTGTCTCAGGCACTGCACATAATGAGTGAATATTGGATCATAAACATATTTGAGAACTGTTTGCTTATTGCCCTGTTCATACTCTAATAATGGTGAGGGAGAGCAAAGCAGGTTTTTAAGGGACAGCAATATTAAGTGCTTGGATTTTGGTTTGACTTAAGCAGAGGCATTGAGCAGAAAAATAACATTTTCCCTCTTACAGATATCCTTCAGGTGTCAGTTCTGCAGGATCCTGGTTTTATTACATCAATCACAAGCAGCTTAAGGCTTCCAAAAACATAGTCACAGACAGATGTTGAGCCTGTCTGGGGATTAGAAATATCCTCTTCCATTAAGTATAAATTAACTTAATCACCAGGTATGAAAGATAAGCAGCATAAACATCATTCCCTGAAGCTTTCATTAAAATTAAAATTCTATTTAAAACTAGGCTCGTACTTTCTATGACTTGATCCCCCTTCAAAGAGATTATATCTGCTGTAAATTTTTCCAGTGACAGAGTGACAGAAATTAATGTATTGGGGGCAGTGATGTTCTCTATAATTTAACTTCTGCTGCAAGTCATCTTTCAGCGAGAGAGATGATTGGCTTATTTTTAAGTAATAATTGGTCTCTAGTCTCTGAAACACTGAGAAAGCAATAAAACTGCCTAGCACCCAGTTGCCACAAAATGAAAGCATGAAGTCACATGACTTAATAGCAGTGTAATCATCAGGAGTGTTATTTTGTGTATGAGAATTCACCTGCTTTAATAGGAGGATTAAGGCTGATAAAATGCAATTGCACTGCTGCTTTCTGCTCCCTTGATGACAGGGAAAAGCTCCTTTTCTGTCCCAGCATAAGCATAACTGCTTTCTAAGAATAATTTCCACATGGGAAGAAATATCCTGGGGTTTGTTTTTTTTTTTTTTCCTGTTCTACTGTAAAACACTTGGTGGTCTAATTTCAGTGGATTCCTGAGCTTTACAGCTGGTTTGCCTTTGCACTATCCTGCATTATTATTTTTCAGGCACACTTTTCTAAAGAAACAAAAGAAACTCTGGAGAAATAATGAGGCACATAAGTACCTTGAATGCAAATAGTGAATACAAATAAATCTACTAGGAATAATAACAGCTACCTCCACAGAAAATAAAGTATTTGGGACTATATTTAATGATCTTTGTTCTGTAATAATTTTTGCTACAGTGGAACAAAGTCTTTGGATGCAGGATTTGCATTGCTTACCCATTATTTCATTACAGTAATGCCATATTTTCTGCTGCACTCCTAGCTGACAGGTAATAACATAAGCATTCACTGCTTGTGTTACATTAAGAGTAATAAATCTATAGTGAGTACAAAATGATACCGCCATTATTCTTAAGAGGAGAAAGTTGAAAGTACAGAATCTCAATTAATAATTAGGAAATAGCTGGGTTTTTTCAGCACCTGAGACTCCTCAGATGCATTTTGCCTTTAATTATTTACATTATGAATTAGAGAGGGCTATAGAATTCAAACCACAGCTCTAGACTTCTCTGCATATGAAATGAAAACATCAGTAATGTTCTCATCCATGGCTTTGTGTCCCTGGTGTGGAGCAGAGCAGGATCCATGCCAAGTTTCTACATCTTGGAAACACTCATTAACACTGTGTGAAGGCAGCAAACTTTCCAGTCTTCTGTTTTCTGCCAAAAGCTATTTAATCTTTAATGAGAAGTGTTTATTTTTATAATAAATCCATCAATCTGAAGAGGCAGTGAACCATCCTTCTCAGAAAGGGGACTGATGGCTGTGGCAAACAAACAGCACTCCAGGGACAGGAACGGAGAGGATGCTGTGGGTGAGAGCTGCTGTGATGGCAGCTGACAGGCTGCAGGGGCTTGGGCTCCACTCTTCCAACAGTCTAATAAATTATTGTGGTTTTCTTAAGCAAATGGCAAAGCTATGGAGTACATTTTACCCATGGATTCACCTAAAATGTGTTTGCCAGCTCTGTGAAATAAGCAGTGCACATGCTCCATGTCTTTCACCATTCCACAGGGACACCATGGAAGCTGCAGGTGAAGTTTAAGATCTAAGTGAGGTGATTTACCCATTTTATTTCTTTAACTGAGATAAAGGGTTGGGTTTTTTCTCTCTCAGAGAGAGATGGAAATTCTGCTTTCAGCTTTTTCTGCTTCCCAGAGACAGGACAGCTGCTGTGTTTTCAAAATGTATTTGGTGTGATCAGAAGTTCATTGTCTGCCAGCACCATGGTGATTATCAATAATATGTTTAATCTGATTGATTGTGCTCTTTGAAATATGGAGTCTTTACTGGGGCTGCTTTGCCTGCCTCAAAGCATTCTCCAAAGTGTTGAATAAACTCTATGTAAGAGCCATAATTTTTCTAACATGATGGCAAAAATCTCTTACTCTGTGGGTAACATTCTTTTAACACTTCTATTTTTGTGCAACTATATTATTATTTTGAAAGGTGGAAATTCTTGTGCTATTAATGTTTTTTTTTACTTTGCCAGAGGGTAAAGAGGGGATGAATATTCATTTTTTTCAAATGACACGAATGGCCAGAACAAAACAAAAGCTGATTACTCACACAACATGCAGGCAAACCATGAAACTGCTTGCTATGACATGCTGGGAGTGCTGGAAGTCTCTGTGATAATAAAAGTAATGGGATTAGTTCATAAAAGCAAATTCATGAATGGTTGATAATGCAGAGACACTGCTCTGGCTTGGCCTTAGTTTCCTAAATGATTTATTTCTGTGAATGAGCACACAAATATATTTCCTTCCTACACGCTCCAGGTACAAACACTTACCTGTTCTTTGGGAGGTCCATATTCTGTGCTGATAAATGGGTAGATAGATAGATTTGTCATGCAAAATAGTCTCTGCTTCTAACTATGTTAACATAGCCCTTGCTTGGAGAATAGAGGTTCAGCTGAGGGAATAATTATAGCTTCAGAATCCAGAACATAATATTTTCTTTTATTAGGTAAGCAGTTGTAAGCTGATACTGAAATTGCTTAATTTATACTTCTAGCAATGCCCTAAATGTAAAATACATCAAGTAAGCATTCTTAGAAATATTAATATTGTGATTCTTACCCCATTTTACTCTGAATTTGACAGCTAAATTTTATATACAAGTGTACAAAATGCTGCAAATTTTGAAGCCGTTAATTAGTAGTTGCAAATTTGTTTGTCCCTTAGCAACTTGTATTTGCATGAAGATTAACGCTGGTCAGAAAGAAAGGAATAAAACATAGATGGAGGAAACATTAATAAATTAGTAATCATGTATAAAAGATAAGTAGTCTTAGATGTCATTTCCATAAGCTTTATTAAAATTTAAATTTTTTTTAAAGCTGCACCACAGTTGATCATTTCTAAAGAGTGATCTTTCATAAGCTGCAGAATTAGAGAAACTAATGTATTGAGGTCAGACATTAGTATGTAAATGAAGCTTTGCTTTTTTTCTGTGTGGCAACAGAAGCATTACCTTATATTTGACCTTTCATTCATTTGCCTGACTCAGCTGTGTCAGTCAAAACAATTAATTCTAACGAGCAGCTTTAAAGAGTGGGGCTCAGCTTTCTTCTCCTCCCCTTGGCCTGTTGGAACTCCCGTGGGAGAGGAGCTAATGGAGGGACCTGGGCAGGGTTCTCTGGAGATCCTGGTCCCTTCCCCACCGCAGGTCCCTGCTGAATCCATGAGGTTTGCAGGGCCTCAGGATCCCTGGGGCTGCCCCTGGATCCCTGCAGGAGTCCCAGGCCAGGCTGGACAGAGCTGGGAGCAGCCTGGGACAGTGCAAAGTCTCCCTGCCCGTGGATGGACCTGGATGGGCTTTAAGGTGCTTTCCAGCCCAAACCATTCTGTGATTCTATGACAGGCGAGATTACAAAAATGAGTACTTTGGTATTTTCCAGTTGACTGCTGCACTAATGTTGCCCTGAAAACTCAGCTTCTGAGCTTGCTGACATGGTTTTCTAAGGACTTTCCCAGGACAGTAACTGTAAACATAGATATGTGTACATTCTTTCTGTTACACGTCTTGTGATGGGCACCTCTCATGGCCAGTGCAGTGAGAAAGTGTTATCCTGACCATCCAATCCCTGGCCATGGTAAGAAGCCTATAAATCCTGGGAGGAAAAATAAACTCTGCTCTTCCTTTCCCCACACCTCGACCTGTGTCCACGTGATCTATTCATCTTCAGCGGTAACACACTAAAGGTAGACATGGAGATTAAAATCCCCCTCACGTTTTCACTGCTGCTGGGCTTGGAGCTGTATTTCTGCTCTTTGTAGCTCCTTCCTCCTGCTCTCTTGCCATCATCTCTCCTTCTCTCTGCTGGTTTTTTTCCTCCTTTTCCTTTCTTTCTGCTCTGCTCTGAGGAAGCTGCTGATCCTGGTCTTTGACTGGTGACCCTTGGGGAGTTCAGCCCCTCACGACGTGGCACTGGCAGAGAACACGAAATGGGGCATGGCAAGGAGTGCAGTTTGTGTGAGTGCTGAGGAAAAAATGGGCTCTACACCTTTTCCTTGAAAAATATGCAACCACAGTAAAATTCTGTATTTACAGGCAGCACACTTGGCTGTATGGACCTGCCCAGGCAGTTTGTCTTAGTTAGCCATGTTGAGACCACACTGAGGTAGGGGCACACAGGTGTGTGAATAATACAGAAAATAAACTTTATATAGGCAATGTCTGCAGCAGCAGTGGAGAATTGTACCCTGAATCCAGTCAGTGTAAATCAGGGAAGGTGAGTGTGCAGAATAGGCAGGTCCATGGATCAATTCATAGTGCAGACACAGACAAGCCCTTGTGCAGGTTTGCTTTGGAAAGTCTGAGTTTTAATAAAAGTGCAAAATATATCTTTCACTGCAATTCAAATTGTCTGATCATATTAATTGGGCTCTAGTGTTTTAGAAAAGGAAAAGTAAGGAAATCTTGTGGGGGAACTTAAAAATGAAAACAAATCATTAAACTTTATAAAAGTCCTAACCTGGAAAAGCAAACTAAGAAGTATATTCATTTTTTTTTCTTTTTTACCAAATGGAAGTACAACATTTGGCAATAAAGACTAAATTATGTTTTCTTGTTCTGATTTAAATATTTTACAGATGTTCCCAGTGTATAAGTGGAAGGGAATGACACATGCAGTAGCATTCAAAAAACTGCTGGTTTTAATTTTAAAATACTTTTCTAATAAGAAGTATGGATTTAAGAGCTCTCTCAGTAAAAGTTTGAAATGGAATGCTAGTTCTGAGTTTTATCCATGACCTCAAAGACAGCTGTAGGCTTTTCTCCTTAGAAAGGAGGGGAAGCAGGAAATTTTGGTGGTACTTTAGAGCCTCTGCCTTATTGCATCCAAGAATATATTTTCTTTGACCAAAATAATTTTTTTTATGACCCTAAACCAAACCAGAGATATTTTAATAATTTGTGTCCATTGTCCCTCAGCCAGAGAGACAGAGTCTTCTGTAGCTCTCAGCAGTGATGATGTGTCCAGAGCACTGGTTCTGGTTTGGGTGTTCTCTCTGTGACATTTCTCATTGCTGGGCCAGAATTCAGAGCTCTGAAGCTGATCCCTTTAATAGTCACTTCAGTGTTTGCTATAAAAAATGAAATATCCTCAACTCTGCTTGCGCCTTTTAAAGTAAAGCTTTATATTTTTTTAACTAAAAACATTAATGATGAATGAATAATGTACAATCCAAAACACTGTTGAATTTAGAATGAGAAAGGGTTTGTGGCTTTCAGGCATCATTAAAATGAGAGTTGTATTACAAACAGCACAACCTCCTCTCTGCTGAGTACAAGGTTTCACATTTGGTCAAGGTCTGGTTCAACTGGCTGAAGATTTGAATTTTTAAATTCATGAACAGACCTTTTAAGATTAAAAATAGAAGCCTGTGTGCTAGTTGTTTCTTGGCTGTACATACTCTTGCTCTTTTGACAGGTGTTCAACAGCAGTGACACCACCATCCCATCTTACATAAGAAAGAATAAAACTAATAACTTTAAGCTTTATTTAACTAATGACAAAAATACCATTATTTTCCTACTTTACTATCTGCAGCAAAGAAGAACATTATCAAAGCACTACCTAATTTTAAAGACTTTTTAGGCTTTATAAAAACATTGGTCACATTTATAGACATTCAACCTCAGTGAATAGAAGTGTGGATACAAATGAATATAATTATTTTAACATTTTGCAGCAATAGTCTTAGAAGGCCAGGTGCTTTGTGAACTGCAGGGTGACAGTGCCACCCCATCAGTGGCTTGGTGTCCAGGAGCACCCTGGTCTGTGGGATTTGTCCCCATGGAAGGGCTGGATGGGAGGAGCTCTGAGGTCCTTCCCAGCTGACCCCTCTGCCATTCTGTGCTGCAGGTGCCAGAGCTTGGAGCCGGCGCCGGGAGCGAGCGAGGAGCTGCCGGACGCTCCCCCGAGCCCCGAGGCTGCTCTGCCCTCGCTGTGCCTCAAGCAGGTGTTCCCCAAGTACGCCAAGCAGTTCAGCTACCTGCGCCTCGTGGACAGGGTGGCCGCGCTCTTCATCCGCTTCCTCGGGGTCAAAGGGACCACCAAGCTGGGCCCAACGGGGTTCCGCACCTTCATAAGGTCAGTGGGGTAAAGCTGGCCCTGCCAGTGGTACACCCTCAGCTTGCAGGCTTTGTGATGCCTTCCAGCACGGAGCCACTGCCTGCTCTGTTCTAAAATAGATCTGTTTTCATCATTCCAAGCTCCTGAAATACCTGACCTATGAATTTGTGTCTGGGATGAAGTTGGGTCTTTATTTGACAGGAGATCAGCGATACTTTGGCAGATACAATTTGCCGTGTTCGTCAACATGTCACGTTCCTGGTAAATGGTAGAAATATCATTGTGAGGATGTGACAACTGAAATTGGGTCACTTGATGTGATTCTGTCAGCTGTGGGGGCACCACTGGCCGCCCCAGGCCGCAGGAAGGATTCCCAAATGCCAGTTCCTGATTCACCGTGCAAGGAGGATTTGCATTGTGAAATTGCACCTTGCAATGTCAAGGAACTCAATTTATTTTTTCACATACTTTTTATTTAGGAGGCTTTTTTTTTTTTCATTGTTTTTATGCCTATATCTGTTCTAGTCATGGTACAAATACCTCATTTTCTGTCTTTCATTGACTATGACAAAAGAAATGAGCAGCAGCAGCAGATGTACTCTTAAAACACAGATCCTGTTTCTATGCAGATGCATTTAGCATTCAGGAATGAATATAAAACAACTTGGTTTATAGAAATTACGATATATAGAAAATGTCTGAAGGCATCTGCTCTATCCACAGACCAGCACAGGATTGCATCCAGTTCTGTATTTTTTGTAGTTTAATCCAGCCTTATTTTGGCACTTGTCAGAGGAACACAAAATAAATGCCAATGTTTGCTTTTAAGAATATTCAGATAACTTGCCATATCTCAATGACATAGCATTTGCAGCTTCTTAATGCATGTTAAATTAAACTTTTTAATACTGGCAGATATTTTTGTTTATTTTCTCTCAGAGCATCTATACCAGCTATAAGGCTCATTTTTGAAGAGCTGTCATTGCTGTTCATTTCAAAAGGAAGGTCAGGTTTCTGTGTGTTGTATCACATTTCAGGAATAAAATGGTACACAAGTGGGATTTGTGTGTGGGCAAGTGCTTGCAAAGCCCAAATTCTCATTTGGCTCATCAAAATCTGTTCTTTAATATTTTCTTCATTCTAAAAAAGCAGTTTAAAGGGAAACTGTGTCTCTAGTCCTTGCTTGAATGCTGTCTGGGAATTTTTGGGCCATCTAGGTGAAACCTTACTCTATTTTAAGGGAGCTCTGTTGAGATTACTAAAGAGCGAGATTTGCTTCAGTTATCCAAGTTTGGAGTGGGGTTTTTTTTGGTGTTTTTTTGGTTTGGGTTTTGTTTGTTTGTTTGTTTCTTTTGGTGAGAAATTTTGACCAGCTCTTTGGCACGTGCAGGGGTGGCAGCCAGGCTTCCAGACATCTGGAAATCCTGGACACAGGGCCTGTTCCCATCCATGATCAACACACAAAGCCCCAGCTCCACATCCCGAGCTGCCTCCAGAGCTGCTTCCCCTGCTGTGTTCAGTACCACGAGGGCAAATCCTGTCGGTGTTGAGGCATGGAGAAGCAAGGCTGTGCCTGAAAGCTTCCTCCAGCCCTTTCCAAACAGGATCAGTCAGACAAATAAAAGGGTATTTCTCTGTGCAAACTCTGCCTCGTGCAGATAGTCTGTGCAGATTTGTGGTGGGTTTTGCCGTGTACCAATTAATTCTGTTCTCTTACAGCCTCAGAGTACTGGCAATACCCTGGGAGAAAGCTCTTTGTAACAGTCAGGTCATATTTTTAATTGAAATATTCTGGGTTTGGGCCTGTTCCATTCAGATAGGAGCACTTAATGAATTCTGCTTGGTTTGCTCTCTGCTGTGTGTGTTTTATTTGACTGAGCACATTACACATGACATAGGTAAACTTTTCTTCTGCAAGTTGCCCTTGCAGAATTTTTCCTATCTTGGGAGTTTGGATGCAATGATAATCTCTTCTTTGTTTCTTTTTAACAGAAACTGCAAACTGAGTAACAGCAATTTCTCAATGGCTGCTGTAGACATCCTATATATTGATATCACAAGGAGGTGGAACAGCATGGGCATTGACCACAAGGAGTCAGGTAACCCAGGTTTGTATTCAAAAACTATGAAATCTGACTTTTGGGGTTATTTTTTTCAATTTTAATTGCTCAGATACACCTGAAACATTTGATAGAAATGGGAAGAAGCCATGTACACCTGAGGCATGCACATACACAACCAATTCTCCTGGTTAGTGCTGTGGCAGTTACCCTTCAGGGTAGTATTACTTTAGGTATGTGAGGGTCACCTCAGCTTCACAGCTATATAAAATTTGAGTATTTGCATTTAGCATTTCAGGCTGAGTATAAATCACTTACATGGTTGGCTGGTAGAATTTCACCAGGAAAAATAACAGACATGCAACTGAAT
Source organism: Parus major (assembly GCF_001522545.3). Lineage (NCBI taxonomy): Eukaryota > Metazoa > Chordata > Aves > Passeriformes > Paridae > Parus > Parus major. The sequence goes on from NC_031785.1 coordinate 1,843,988, forward strand.
CTTCAGGCTTTCAAAAATGAAGAGATTTGTGTATGGTGTCAATGAACCAGGTGCTTTTTAGGTGTTAAAACACAAACTATGCACCTGATTCTGTTGGCTTTATGTTTGGCCCACTCCCAGCTGTAACCAAGACAAGCAAGATTCTGTTGTTCTAAAACAGCTTCTAACTTTTTTCATAATATGCTTCACATGAGTGTCACTTCTGGGGAGAGTGTGTGTGTGTGCTACCGGAGGTGCTTTCCCTGCCTGCAGCTCACTGTGACTGATAAAATAATTTACTGAGCCGGCAGCTGCTGCTTTCAGATAACTCAACAATTCCTTTGCAAGCTGTTTTACAGCCAAGATCGTAAACGACCCCAGCTGCAGCCTTAGTTGAGAGAAATTATACTTCAGAATGTAATTGTCATATTTTGAAAAGGTGCCTTTCCTACAGCATCAATAAGCCAACACAGTTAAAAACCCCAAACCTTTCAATGGCTCGTCCTAAAATAATCTTCTTATAAGTGTATGTTCAAACTGGGAGAGATTGTGGCTTCTGCACAGCCAGTTGGGGTCTGGCTTCTTAATTAAGAATTTGAGTAGGTATTACTTCAAGGTTTTAAATACAATAATTAGTGTTAATACTCAGCTCCTCTTCCCTTTGGCTCTGGTAATGTGCTGTTAGTGAGATGTGATGGAACAGCAGCTGAAGAGTCTCCCCTGCAGCATGGGCCTTCTGCAGGGGACTTTTGTGTGGAAAGGGGCAGAGGAGTTGTATTATAGTAGAGACATTTTTTGGAACTGCACTCTTCATTCAGTGGAAACAACTCTTGTGGAGTTGCTGGGTATGACTGAAAGAATGGCCTCTTCACCTTCAAAAGGGTTCATACCTGGTACTGGCTGTGCAGGAGGGAAGTAGTGCTGCAAATAAACTCACGTCTTGCTAAGGTGATACTTGGTAATGGGGTTACCTCCATAGTGCTACAGACTGAAATAACACACTGGTGTGAACTTTCGGGTCAGATCCATCTCTGAAAATACAGGGTTGAAAAGACTCTGTTCAGCTGCTGACATAAATTTGTTTTTCTCTCCAGCTGGATTGTTTTCCTTGATGCTCAGTATGTTACTGTGTGTCTCATTTGATTTCAACTTAATAATTTTGGCAGCAGAAATGAAGGCTAATACTACATCAAGTAAATGGTGTGATAAACCCCTAAATGGGTTCTTGCTGTACCACTTTGCCTGTGGATTCCAGGCTGAGGTCTGCAAAGCCAGGAGCTGCCTCAGTGCTAGAGAATGTCACCCATCTGTAAGCCAGCCTGGGCTTACCCTGCCCTGAAACACCCAATGAGTGTGACACAAATCAAACCTTGGCTTTTGGTCTATGAAGGACAATTTCTTTGCTTTCTGAGCATTCCAGATGGCTGCCATTTAAATGAAAAGATGTGAACAGCATGATTGTGTTCACACCCATCACACACCCATTTGGCCTTGCTGCCACGAGAAACAAGAGATAGTATTATCCCTAAGGAATATGCAAGCTGCTAGAAATGCCTCACTCCCAATCTCCTGTGCGCACCTTTTCCTTGCAGGAATGTGTCTGCAAGCCTTTGTGGAAGCTTTCTTCTGCCTGGCCCAGAAGAAGTACAAGTCGCTGCCGCTGCACGAGCAGGTGGAGTCGCTGATCGATTTCTGCGAGTGCCGCCTGGCCGCCCTGCGCGACAAGCGCCTGGTGTGGGGCTGCGGCCTCGCCAGGCACCACGGGGCCCTGCCAGCCACGGGGGCCACGCCTGGCCCCGGCTGCACCAGCCCCCCTCGGCCCCACGGCCCCCAGGCCTTCACATTACAGAAATCATCACAGCTAAGGGCGCTCATGTGCCGGGACAGAGCTGGGAGCTAATCCCCAGCCAGGTACGTGTACTGCTGGAGGAGAGACAGGTGCTGCAATCCCTTCATTTCATAGTGACAACTGTTTATTTCAGCTGTAATTTTTATTTAAGCTTTTAAAAAAGTCTACTGCAACCTCCTGTTTTCACATAATGACCCTGGTAATGGCTATTTCTTCACCTCTCTGTGGGATTTACAGTGCACATCCCGTGACAAACTGTGCATTCATCCTGAGTGCGTGGAAGAGGACCAAACCACAGGGGATGATAACCAGCATCATGGGATTGACTGCACTGACTGAGGCACACTTGTGTCAAAGGAATTACATTGCTTTATGTGCACAGGACATGTCACAGAAACCTAGGAAAGAACTGCAGTCCCAAATACCAGACTGGAAAACAGAAATCTGGAATTACACTTGTGGTCAGACTTCAGGCCTTGACTCTCTTCTTTCCATGGCTTGGACTGTACATGTTGTAATCTACAGATTGGTCAATGTCTATGTACTTAATTTTTAAAGTCAGTCTTAAAACACTGAAATAATATTTTGGCTTCTACTTCTTTGTACATGTCTTTGCCATGACAAGTACTGTTAGTTTTTTAAAGAAGAACTAAAACAGTTTATCCTTTTGCTTCCACAGAACCAGTAAGCTCACACTTATTCACAGAAAAAGATTTACTTTCTTAAGTCAAGTTTCATGAATCAAGTGGTGGATTTGTCTTCAGGGATTCAGCGCTGCTTCTGCAGAAAGCTGTCCAGTGTAAAGGCCTAAGAGGTTATTTTAAATTCCAGTGGAACCAACTCTGTCACTGACTTCAGCCTAAACTAACTGTTCTAGGTTTGCTTGTTTTTTGTCTTTTGCATGTTTGTTACCCTTTTGGGACCTGCAGTAACATCTAGAGCAGATCTTTTTTGTGTCTTTGCACATATTCTTCGGTTTTCCCTTAAATAACAGTGTAACTCTGTACAAATTAGATCTAAGGATGTTGTGTCAAAACTGCTGGGCTGTACTGCTGGAGTTGTACAGAGCAGTCTTACTTTGCAGGAAATGAACCATGACTTCCATGATCACACACTTCTTGTGGGGGCTAAGCCAAACATGGGACTGGCTGGAAGGACAGGAATAACTTGGAACTTCAGGGCTGTTGAGTGAAATTCTTTGTGGTCCCCGATTTATTACAATAATGAATGGCTACATCTGAGCTTGATTTTCCTCCTCTTTTTTCTACTCTTTAATGTTAATGACTTGGCTTACCTTTTAGTGTCCTCCATGCTATCAAAAATGGCAAAGCTGTAAGATGACACTGAGCTTTGGGTTGGAGAACATTCCCTGAGCTCCATGTCAAAATGTTCTGGTGGCTGGTGGCACTGAAACATGCTGTGACTGAGGGGGACTGAGGGGGAGTCCACCTGTTTCATGTCAGGGACTAAATGCACACACAGTATCTAGTGAGTTTTCACTTCAGGGAATGTTTGTAGAGTTTTTTTCCTGATTTCAGTTTTAAGCAGAATGGGTTTTTCCCAATGGCAATAGCAGCATGGCAATGCAATGCAGGAGTCAGGCTGAGCCCACACAAAACTAGTCCCCAGCATGTGTTAATCTCAGATGTGGGCATCCCTTCTCCTTACCTCTTTCTGTAACACAAATAAAATAGGAGTAGATGATCTTTTTTAGTTCAATGGCCAGACTCTTTGAAATTTTATGTATTGTACATAAGAGGACAATTGTAGACTAACTAATGCCACTGCCCTCAGCCTTGTTCAAATGTCGTAAAGATTATTGCAGTATGAAGATAAAATGCTGAACTCCAAGGTCTGGCACCTGTCAGAACAAATGAAGCTGAAAGGGTCATTTTTTTCACACTTTCATTGTAATATATTTGAAGACATTCACAGGTTGAAAAATGGTTACTTCTCCTTTTGTGACATCTGACATTTGTCTTGCGATTGGCAGTGTGTTACTGGAAAATAGCTTACAGTTCCTCTCATCTCATGATTGATGTCCTGTAAAGACAGAGTTACAGAGGAGTCGGATTTGAAATGCTATGACTGCGAATGCCTTTCCTTGCACCTTTGAAGTAGTACGATGTGTGGCCCAAAATATCCCAGTTTTGCAATTGTATAACTTACCCTGATATCAGTGGAATAAATTAACTATTGTATATTGAACACTGATAAGATCTCTCTCTCTATGGGAGACCTTTATACTCTCTGGATCTAATAGAGGTTTTTATAGCTCGTGCATCCACAGGCTGATGCTGCACACCCTATTCATCTCCCACTTCAAATATGAAGGGTCCCTTGTAGAATAGTCAAAATATTCAATTATCTGCCTCTAGTAATCCAGTGTTCATGTATTTATATAATTGGAAAATTGAATGCCATATTATTCTCGGGGGGTGGAGGGAATAAACCAGGAATGTACTTTAGAGATTTAATGGCAGTCACATTTCTCTTCCCTCCTGTCTAATTCAATTTCCTCTGAATATTATTTAGCATCCAATTTCATAGAGCCTTTAAGTTACCAGTCTGTGCCCATGCAAATGGCCAGAGACACTTTATCCAGGATATGAATGCTAATGCACTGATAATCTGTTAATCCTGAGGTACCTCTCTAGCTAAAGAAACAATACAGGAAAGGCGTTGGATTTTTAACAGCACTTTTGTATATATTCTCTTCAGAGAATACCACAGCACTGCACTCATGATTCTATTTATGACATATATGATATGAATATTGTATACCAGTGAAATTTTTCTTGTTATCAGACATACCAGGTCTGGTATTCCTCTCTTGGTAGAAATCAGAATAAAACAACATCTAACAAAATTCTGAGGCAAGTGAGTCCAGAATTTCAACCCTCTTCCCTGCAGGCTTGTGTGCAGCCTGAATGTGCCCAGACTCGCTCAGTGATTCCTGTTTGCTTCTGTGTTCTTTCTTCTTCAAGAGGTTGCAGGTAAGTGACCAAAATCTGCCCTGGGCTCCGGACACTCCTCGTCCTCTGTCTGCCCTGCCGAACGTCCTGGAACATTGGACAGACCCCACAGCGATCCCGTCCCTTGCCGCACACCTGTGGCCAATTCCTTACAAGGAAGGGCGGGGCAGGTGCTCGCTAATTCCCCCGTTAATGAGCAGCTGGGAGACCCCAGCCCAGCCGGACCCCCTGGGCCCCAGCGCGAGCGGCCGCTGCGGGCGGGGCTCTCCCTCAGGGCACGGGGACGGAGTTTGGAGTCCGGCGCTGAGGAGGGAGCTGGTCCCGCTCCAGCCGGAGCCTGCCGAGGTAGGTGCACTCCTCTTTGTGCTGGCTGCTCGCTCACCTGATTTTGGATTTTGGGGCTGGCCGGGGCGTGGCTCCTGCACTGCTTTATGTGGGAATCTCCAAGGGCTGTGCTGGGGTTGCAGGTAGAGAAGGGCCGGCCTCTCCCGCTCTGCGGGGCGGTGATGGCGCCCGGTGCCTGGGATGCCCTTCGGTTTCACCGAGCAGAACCGGGTGATGACTCCTCGGTCAGATCCTCCCGATGGAGCAGGTGAAGCTCCATGGGCTGCCCGGAGAGCCCCGCGCAGGAAAATGTCCGCAGGAGGGTCCCGGGCGTGGTCAGAGCCCGGCATTTCCAGAACCTTCCTGGCGGCGGGGCCGTGAGGGCAGGAAGGGGCCGTGAGGGAAGGGGCAGCCCGGGCCGAGGGGCCCCAGCGGATGTCACTTTACCCGGGGTAAAGTGGGGCGTTTCTATAAGGACGTTCCATAAGGACAGCAATGTCCAGGGTTTCCCCTCACTGCGCTGGACTGAGCCCTGCCAGTCGCCCGTGGAGATGAGTGCGAAGGAACCTGCTGTGCTTGGTGCTGTGTTCCACCTCCCGTCTCTGTCATTGCGGAGGTTAATTGGAACCTTCTGGAGCAGGGAGCACTGCATGGCATAGCTCCGTGTGGGGGAATCTCATCACACTCCGTGTTACGGGCAAGATCACCTTCCTCTATCCCAGGTTGCTCCAAGCCCTGTCCAGCCTGGCCTTGGGCACTTCCAGGGATGGGACAGCCACAGCTGCTCTGGGCACCCTGTGCCAGGGCCTCACCACCCTCACAGGGAAGGCTTTCCTCTGCTTTCTCAGAGGTCCTGCTCCCTCTTGCTGCCCACCTGAGCAAGAACAAACTGCTTCAAGCACAAGCTGAGCACTTGATTTTCTCAGGTACTGACTGCTCATGTAGCTGCCCCTCCTTTGGCCACACTGACAGGCACTGCTGCCCCACCTCGCCCTGAGACAGCACACGGGGTCTGTCCCTTTGCCCACTGGAGATGTCCTGGGTAGATGAGAGGTGGTGTTTGGGCTCCAAATTTCTGCTGAAGTATCAGCAGTGAGGTGTCTACATCTGCCAAGCTATGCTTGACTTGTCTCGCTCTGCCCTCTGGTTGTTCCTCCATAAGGGGAAATTGATAAAGTATTTATTTTTCTCTGGCTGTTTCCATCTGTACTGCCTTGAGAGCATCCTCTGGCTCGCTTGGTTTGTTCCAGCAGGATGAGGTCCCGAGCCTCCCGCTATCCCTTCCCCAACCGCACGCAGCCCAGCTCGTGCTTTTCTCTCAGATTATTTCTGCCTTACTTACCTTCACTTCACCTTAAGCACACACACAAAAAATCATCAGCGCTACCCAGATAAATCCATCTGGTCTCTGTCTCAGCCTCATTTAACCTCCCATTGAAGAGATTGTATCACATGGTATTCAGCTGGAACCTATTACCTTGCATGCCCAAGCATATCACATTGAATTACCCTAGCCCACAGGCCTGCGGTGTTTGCTAATAGCTAATGGCTGCTTTTAACTTAGAGGTGATTTATTGGAGCGCGTTTCTATTCGCAGTGCAGCGGGGGGGGTGTGGCAGTGTGTTAAGCAGAGCTCAGCGAGCGGCGGGCTCTGCGGGATGGCTGAAGGCAGCCTGGCTTCACACCTCCGCCAGCTGCTGACGTTTCTCGGTATTCCCGTTCCTCACCGCTGTCCCAGATGCAGCAGGTGTTAGGGACAGGGATTGAGTGCTCCTGGCTGCGCGCAGCAAGAGATGCGGGAGGGCACAGTGCTCTGCCTGCCTGTTGGCACCAGCCTGAGCGCCAGGGAGCCTGAGGCACATCCGTGCGTGCAGAATGGCCCGGGAAGGGGGCGGTGTCCCCACACCCTGTCCCCTGCCCTCTGCCTCTACGGGAGACGAATGTTTTTTACAGTTCTGATGGCAGAATTAAGTTCACTTGTGTCACTGCTGAATTTACTGCAGGTGTAGTGTAAAAGTGGTATGAAATTGCAATAAAGGACAAAATTGAAAGCCTGTTACAGTGATGTGATGCAATTTTCTCTCTTCCTTTGCCTGATCAGTGGAAATCCAAAAGCTCTTCTGTAGGTCAGGTTCAGATACACTGGTGAATAAACAGGAGAAAGGGAGAATGTGAGTTTTGGAGGCAAACCCAGCTCTCTGATTTGTGGTTTGCTGAGTCTTGAGCCTCATGTTTGTCCTCCCATCAGCTCAGGTCCCCCAGCACACAGCTCTCCTCGTGCAGGGAGTGAGGAGGCACCGTGGCTTCCAGGAGGAAGAGTAGTTAGTGATTGTAATAAATCAAAGTCAGTCAGCCTGGGAGCTCTGTTATTCAGGCTTCACTCCTTAATGATGTAGCACAAAAATCAAATGGTTGAGGTTATTCAGTTATGGCTCATACCACCAGTGGGGAAATCTGAACATGTATGGGGCCTGCATCAATATTATTTATGTGCTGAGGGGCTGTGCTGGCTGTCAGGTGGGAAATGGCAGAAATCCTACACGTGTCCAAGCCCTTTCCTCTCTTCCTCTCATCTTCTTAATAACCAAGTAACATGATCCACTGTCTGTCTAAGATCAATAATAGCACAGGGCACATTGTAACAAGCTGGAAAACATTTTTCCTTAGTGTCTCAGGACACTGCAGCTGCTGAGGTGATGGTGGGGAAGGAGGTGCTGCCTGGCACAGGACACAAACCATCTCCATCCTGGCCTGGCTGTGGGCGGCACTGCCGGCCCTTGCTGCAGGATATAGAGGAGTGTGGGCAGTCAATAGACATGGATAAAATAAAGTTGTGAACAGCAGCAGGAGCTAAAATAGCAACATCAATAGCAGTTTCCAGATAATGATCTAATTAGCACAAACAACAAGTTTCCACTAATGACTCTTGTTCTTCCAGCTCCTTCCTTTCTGCTCCCCTGTTATTATTGACTCTCTGGCAGGGAGCGGCTGCACTCCTGTCTCTGGGGCCAAGGCTTTGGAGCTTTGTTTACTGCCTGGCTTTGAATTACTTCTCCAGAGGATGTTTGCTTAGGAGCCTGGGCTGCTGTGTGTGGGATGGCTGCGTGCAGAAAGTGGAGGGGGGAGGAAAATCAGCTGTTTGGCTTTTGTACTTTTTGGGAGACCTTGGGAAAGTTGTGCTCCTACTGCACGTCCCTGTTGTAAAAATAAGGATGCTGACGTTCACCCACTGCAGTGGAGTGGGAGCTGTCTGCTTGTGAAGGGCTTGGGAAGCTCTGAGGGGAAGATGCTTGTCAGGAGCAGATTAGAGACTGTTATTGGAGAAGCCGACACAAGCTGTTCCTGTCCCTTCCCTCCCTAGCTATGAGCCTCATGTCTGCATCTCCCCACCTCCCTCCCACTGAAACAAACAGGCTCTTCTGTGCTCTTAAGGCCCTAGCTTGGCAAGTATTGGCTTGTTGCTGTCACTTCCTCAGGTGTCAGTGGTCACTGTTCTGGCTGCTGCTTTGTCCTCAGTTGTGGTGGGCATTTGCCTGCATGGAAGATGCCCAGTTGTGACATCTCCCAGCTGCTGGTTGCCGCTGTGGGACTCGGCTTTGCCGGGACAATGGAGTGGGATCGCGGCTGCACCACCTCAGCCCTGCCTGGCACCAGGAGCAGCTCACGGGCCAGTGGCTCTCACTTACCGAACTCAGAACAAACCCCTCTACTTGTAAGGGTGCAATTACTGGAACATCATTATTGCTGATGAGTCTTGTGCTAAAATGGCTCTCCAGATTAAAAACCTCAAGCAAACACATCTGCGTTCCCCAGCCTCCTAGCCCCGTATTCCCGCGGCTGTTCTGGCTGCTGATCTGCAATTCCGACTCTCACTTCTCCCAGCCCTGCCCGTCTGCCAGGGCCCCCTGGGAGCGGCGGCGGCCGGGCTGCGGAGCCGCAGTTGCTGAGAGCTGTCAAGTGCTCAGAGACGTTCTGGGTGTTTTCGGCTGAGAATTCAGCTCTGCTCTAATGAAGCCGAACAGCCGCTAAGGAGGTTTTATTCAAGTCAAGGTGGTTTTGACTAATCCCTCCTTGCAGCGTTTTCTGAGGTCCTCTGTGTTTCCAGGGCTACATTTTTCTTTCTCTCAACCTTCAAAATCAACAACGTTGAGTGGGATGGCAGAACCCTGAGAGAGGATTTTGGCCTGGGTGTGTTTTGCCTTCCCTCCCTGGGCAGGTGCCGGTTCCTGACAGGAACAAGGAGGGTTGTCCTGGCTGGGCGGAGCCCCGAGCTCAGCCCGGCTCCAGCGCAGCTGAGCGCAGCAATAGCCACAGGTGCACTCCACATCCCGACTCATTTCGATGCAGCCAGCCTGTCTCCCACCTCTCCCGGAGGAGCTAATTATGATGATGTTAATGAGGCAGAGGTGCTGATGCTGCCCAGGGTTTTAATGACTTTCCTCCAAGTTTTCTGCTACTTTTATTGGAGGTAGAAGTGTGGTTTATAAGGACTGGTGGGGGCAGGAGCAGGCCTGGCTGTCAGACCCCCCGAACATGTGAAGGGAAAGTCGTGGAGCCAGGTCAAGGCTAAAATACTACTGGGAGCAAATCTCAATGATCTCTTTGGGGAGGCAGATAAGACAGGTTTGTGTGTGCATGTGGCATGTGCCAGGATGATCTAAAAGCTGGAAATGACTGAGTAGAGGTGCTGGAGCACTTATGTAAAATATCTAAATAAATCTTTAATATTTCTAATTGCAAATGTACATAAATTGCACAGCCACATCATTTCTTTGAACACCAACAACTTTCTCTGTACATTATTACATAGTTTAAAAGGAGCTGAAGGATATTCAGCAAACACTTCCACTTTGCTTTTTTGTTTTTTAAACATACTTACAAAAGAAGATTTGTTTTTCTTTATAAGAGGATATAAAACATAGCGACTGCTTATCAGGAACAAGTATCAGCCTAAGCAGATATACAGAGAGAGGTATATCTTAAGACACAGTGATGTATGATAAAGGAATATGTGAACATGGAGGCTGCACTCTGGGGTACTGGTAGCTGATGCAGAGCCACATGGCATTTACAGCAATGTAACAGCTCAGGTGATCTGTGAAAGTCAATGCTTGAATGTGACACCCTTTTCCGAAGCGTGGTTGTTTCTGGATGTTGTGCAACGCCCTCAGGATTGGATTTGGTTTGGAAAGCCCATGAGCTGCTGTTCTCCCGTTCCCCCACGTGTGATTTTCCCCAAGGGAGGTGGAAAAGGCAGCAGTGCGGGGTCAGAGCAGGGCGGGTGCCACTGTCTGAGCCTCCTGACTGAGCAGTCTCCTCTGAAACGGCCCTGAGGTTCAGACGGGCTGGGGATGGGCAGGGAGTGTCCCTTCCTGTGGCCACTGAAGGGAGCTCCTGGTGGCCGTGAGGTCGTGGCTCTGCCCCACACCAGGTCCTGGCCAGCCTGGGGACCCGGATTGCTTTGAACGCAAGCCTTTGGGGGGAGGTGCCCCCAGCAGTCACTGCAGGTGGGAAGGACAGAATGTCTACCCAGGGACAGTGTCACAGGTGTTCCCTTTGGACTTTTGCTTTGCACTGTCCAGGCAAAGCTGTGTGAAGGACAGGGCAGGGACCGTGGTGGAGCTGCTGCACCCACTGGTCACAGGCTGCTGTCAGGCCTCGCCTGGGGCTGCTCCCCCTGCCCTGGGATCACTGGGGCAAATGAGCCCCTTTCAGATCGCAGCCCTGGGCCACAGCCCGTGGCTGTCCTGGCTGAACACATCAATCTATCTGCCATCTGTGACTGAAAATCCTCTCCTTGTCCATCACAGAACTGACCTCAGCACATTTTCTATTGCATCTGGGTGTGGGCATTAGGAACAGGAAAAAGCCTATGAGCTATCTAAACTTCAGGAATGACTGATTCCTTGCTTTCCTAGGAGAGCCTGTGACACCTCACTGAGGTCCAGCAAGTCCCTTTGCCCTTTAGAAATATTCATAGTAGCAGAACCTGTGTCCTGCAACCTTGCAGCAACCTCTGGGACTGGCTCCCAGACCAGAGGGTTCCACGTGTTCTCACAGTGCAATCAGTGCTTTACAGCTGCAAAAGCAGAAAACAAAACCAACCAGACTCAAATGACAATGCAAAGTGACACCGGACTCTTTGGATGGCGGCAGGATTTGCTTAAACTGGTGCAAAAGGGGCTGGTGACTACACTGTAGTATTAGTTGGCATGGGGAAGGACTGGGGCCCCTCCCATCTTTTGGCACTGAAGCCATAATCCCTGTCCAGAATGATGATATTCCAGTCCACAGAGACCCTGGGATACTGGTCAGTCTACTTCATCCCCCTTCACACAAAACCGCTCATCTTTTCAGGAGCGTTCACTACAGTTTAACAAAACCCCAAATCAAAACTCTTAAAACAGAATCTTTGAGGTGGGCCTGCCACAAATCTGGATCCATGGCTTTGCTCCCTTCCCTCAGATCCTCAAGGGAGGAGGCTGGAACCAGAATGTGAGTCTGGATGCAGATTTGGCAGCCCGAGCCCACCTCTCCAACACAGCAGTGAGATACAGCCAAATCCCGACCGAATAAGCAGCACCAGAAGTAAGTTACTATATACAACTGTTAGTGAGATAGATACGGTACAGTAAACACTGAGAACATTTACAAAAAAATATTAAGACTTGTATTAAGATAGAAATTGGAGTGTTTTTGCTTTGTTTACACTTTGACGAGTTTGCACTAGAACAGCCTCTTACTGTAGGAAGCGCAAGAACCAGAAAGGAAATGGAGCCGATCACAAAACCTTGGGGACAGTGGTGGTTTGCTCTGGTGCTGCAGCACCTCTCGGGATCCAGGTATTGCTATGCCAGGAACCGGCTCCGAGGCCACGGCAGGGAACACGCGGGGCTCCCGCACTCACACACACACGCACGCACACAGAGAAATGTACAGCTTATAAATAACAGAAACACAAACTGAAGGAACAGAACTGAGCCTGGACCTGAACACCTGCCCCCAAACCTTTGGTTTTTTAGGGGAGGGTCACAGTTAGGTCCAGTTGTTGACAGTTGCAGGGAAAGGAAACAGGGAAAAACAGGGGGGAATCTCTACTGTAATGAGACTTTGTCCTGATTTAAATTTCTTTTTGTACTGGCTTGGGAAACTAAGCAACAACTCCAGAAGGTGTTGGCACTGAAACTTTTAAGATTTTAATAACTGGCTGTGGAAGGATTTAAGTATTCCTGCTATTTCAGCAGCACAGTGTGTTCAGTAATTTGCAAGTTTGAGGGTAACCAGGAGTTTGTGACAGATCGGGGTTGGGGGGGAGCAGTGCCTTGGCTTGTGGTTGAGGAGAAGATTAAGATGTACTCTGCTTAGTTTCAGCACTAAACAATTGGTTTGTGGGTGTTTCTTTTTCCAGCTCTTACGGAGAGCACTGACTGCATCCCAAAATTACTTCCATGTATGAATGGAAACGTCGCTGGTGGGGCGCCCGCCCCGTGCCCTGTTAGCGTTTCCATTCCTCTATGTCACTTCTGTCTTGAAAAACTCCAGTCTCTTGCAACACAAATACTTAGAATTCGAAACAATCAGCTCTAAACAGGCATTTTAGGGCAAAAGCATTTTAAATAGTCTTTTTTGCAGGGTTCTTATCGTGTATTTGACTCTGAGACAGTGGCAGGTGTAAATCTATGTACCCAACGGTTCACAGTACCCTGTATATTCCTAACCTGTCTGGGTCTTTCTCCAGTTGTAACCTTGTCAGATTTGTGAGGTTCTTCAAAGCCATCTGTGCTAGTCTCCAAAATTCAAAGGTGACTGTACTTGCCATAAGTACTGAGTTATGACATTGCTCTGAGGAGCTCCATTTGGGGTCTGCTGTGTGCTGCACCCTTCGGCAGGTGTTGGCAGGGTGTGGAGACCTCAGTGCAACACGTTCGCTCCTCCTGGGCTTGGCCCAGGGCTTCCAGGGACCAGAAAAACGTGTAGGAAATAGAGCATCTTTAATTTTGCAAACGATTGCATGAGGAAGAATGCTGTTAAGGAGCCTTACGGCTGTGGGGCAGCACGGCAATGCAGAGCTTACTGGCAAAGTGTCCTGCTCAGGCAGCCTGGGAAGTGTGAGGCTGGAGACGGTACCTAAGCAGAGCAGAGCTCAGGGAACGTCCTAGTCCCTTGGGCTGTACATTTACACATGGCAGGAGGAGCTAGGACAGGCGTTGAGCAGTGTGTTAACCTTTAGAGGGAGCATAGGCAGATGTCCTGTACACTGTCATCCGTATCTCAGAGAAACCTCTGGCTCTCGGTAGAGGGACCTGCTCTGAGAGTGGGACTTGTGAAGGACTAACTGCAAGAACCACAAACCCACAAGCACACCGTGGCGGCAGGTCAGCGGCACGACCCCCGTGAAGGGGCGCCCCCTCCGCCGAGCACAACGTGTCTGTGCCGAAGCTGCGCGTTTCGGCGCTGGGAAAGTCTAATCCTGGCTTATGCCTGCACAGTGCTCCTGACAAGGGGCCTTTCGGTGGTGGCTGCTGTTCTTGGTGGTTACTCCCTTATGACCATGTTTTACATTCTTCAAGCCGGTTAATTTCCATGCAGTGCTCATTCCCAATTTAAAGAGGACAGTATTCCAGAAAATGGGATCTTTTTTTTTCTAATGCATACTGTGAAAGAAAAGAAATACAATTACCGATCTTCATGGTTCTTCAGGGCTTTTTCTTGTTTCTTTGTCTGTTTTTCTCCCCAGAAATAGTAAAACTCTCAGCACAGAGCATTCCATCCCCACAATGAACCCTTGATCAAGCAGGAAGCTGCCACTCCACGTAGCCCCTCGCTCCCCCTCTACCACAACAGGCACCAGCAAATCCAGCCCCTGTCCCTCAATCACAGCTCAGGGACCAAGCTCAGGCAACATTCACTTTATTCTGTGAAGGGAAGTGTGCGTGGGACAGTGCCTGGGGCTACAAAACTCTTCCCCTTTATCTGTGAGAGAGCAGAAGCTGTTGAGAGGAATCGAGTTGCCATTCACCAGGTGCCAGCTCCTCCCTCCACTCCTGTGCCAGAGCCTTGGCCTTGCTCTGTGCCCCTGGGCTGCCCAGGGACCCCCAGCAGCACCAGTCCTGCCCCTTGCCACTGGGGTTCCCACATGGCACCCCTTTGGCTACCACACCGCCCTGACCTTCCATCTGCACTGCACTCCCTGTATGGGCGGAGTTAATTAAACACTAATTAGCTGCATAAATGCCCTGTGGATGCTGTAAAAGTCAGCGGCCTCACAAAAGCCACCAGGAAGGATGCTGGGCTCGGCTGGGGTTCACTTTGGGAGGGCTGTGCTCCGGGGGGAGTCACAGGAGGAGCGGGCCAGGCTTTGCTGCCGTCCCTCGGACGCTACATCCCGCAGCACACTTGATCTGGACTTACTGGGCCCCTGCCTGCTGCAGGCTCTGCCCAGCTCCCTTTATTTCGCTTACTGCAATGACAAGGACGTTACTCCTTGCTGGGAGGGGTGAGGCATATCCTTTGGGCAGTTTAGAAGGAAAAGGTTACTTTTGTTTGAACATTAAACACTGATTCAAATCCAACAGTGACAGCGATTCTCAAATATATGTTATTTCCTTATGCCACTCATCTCACACTCGACATTCCCGTCCCTCAATGTGCTGGCAGGACATCTCCCAGCAGGGTCAGTCGGCGCCGTCCGCAGTAAGGAGCTGGTGCTCGGGGAGCAGCCGTTCTCTGAAGCCGCGGCTCACGCCTGCTGTGCACGGTCCCTCCGGCCAGGCCTCTCCTGCGGCAGCGCCCTCCGCGCGTTAACAATTACTGCTGTTTCTGAATTCTCCATTCTCTGTAATCTGCAATTTAGTTGGGTTTGTGGGGGAGATCCCATTACGTGTCTGCATGCTGTACCTCTCTTTCAGCTGAGTAAGGGCACTCATTAGCCGTGCGTTGGCAGCATCCAGGGAAGCGATGCGTTTCTCCTGCAAGCAAACGGCCAGAGGGCACGGTCAGTGGAAAGGCACGAGCCATGTCCCTCTGGGATGTCAGCCCAAGATAGTGACACAGAGGCCTTTTGGACCAGGACCTTTCTCTTTGGCATTCTTTTAAGTGCTACGCAGCACTTTTTGAAATCCACAGGGCTACAAAGCTCCCCTGCTTGTGCAATGTGAGCTACATTTATTTTAGGATCCTGATGAAAATGGAGGTAATGCAGTTGCTCTAATTATTCAGCTATACACTGTACTGTTTGTTCTAACTCAGCTGTTACGAAGATGGTAGGATTCCATTTCTAAACCCAAACTCTCCCAAGATAGTTATTCCTGTCAGTGTTTAATTAGTGTAAATTAATAGTTTAAATGACTTGTAGCCTCCCAGGCTGTCTTTGATGGTAGCTCACACCGATTAAAAGCATTGTAAGGATGGGAGCAAGAGCTTCCATGTTGCAGCTTGATTCTACCAGTCCTGTTCTTTGTGACACTGAACAAGTGTCATCCTCCTGTGACTGCCGTGAGCAGAGGAACAGAACCAGCTCAGGGGCACAGCAGTTGCTTGTGTGTAACTCTGGAAGTCTGTGTATGAACATGTCCAACACCTGTACAGCCTGAGGTGACCAAAAGAGAACAGCAGAGAGTGTGCAGGGGCACAGTCAGGACCTCACATGTACCCCATGAGGTGCAGGGAACAGGAGAAGGTTCCAGAGCTGCTGGGAGGCTGCAGGTACCACCACTGACAGCTTAGGGACACCCTGGGTCTCCTTGGCTCTGCTGGAGTGCAGAACACAATGGGATGGATGATTTAGCAGCTTTGAACAAATTGCTCCCCAGAAAAGCTGGGTTTTTTACACAAAGTTATTACTGTCACCTTTTTAATTACCTATACAGTGAATTAGTCCTATACAATGAATTAGTCCTGTGACTCACAAGTGATCAATAGGGTTGTTAAGTGTAAGGCCAGAATATACTATCACTTCTAAGCCACAAGCTGTAGTGAGGCCTGGTTGCTGAGGACATGGTGGTCTCTGTTAAAAAAACTGGAAGATTATGGGCTGAATTTTCATATTCTCTTTTCCAAGCACAGTGTTTTGCATCCATCATGTGATGCTTCTCTTCCACTGTAATCAATTGTAGTAACTGAGCTTCCCAATCCTGTAAATCAAAACCCAAAGGCTGAAAAAACATGTTGGCTCGGCTGTGGGCAGGCTGTGTGTTCCTTGTGTCCAGGTCCTGTTCTGATGATCCAGGCATTACTGGAACATGAAGCACCAAGCAATGCGCCAGTGGATGTGATCCTTTCACTGACTGAGTTGTGGGCACAATCCCTCCCCAAACTGCCACCCCACACCCTCTGTGCTACACTCCAGGGCTGCAGACAGCTGTGGCAGTCACAGTGTCCTGCTGCAGCTGCCCTGTCCCTGCCTGCAGCTTGGTGCTGACACACCCATGTGGTCTCACTGTGGGCTGGCACTGCTGCAGTGGGGACTGTGTGTTGGCAAACCCACCCTGAAAACTGCAGCAGCCTTTGGAACGGGGCACTCACCTGTGCATCAATAATCTTCTGCTTGGAATCCACAGCTGCCTGCATTTCAGCGTGGTCCTTCTTTAACTCCTCCTCAACTGACATCAGTCTGAGCACACAAGAAAACATTCCATTGGTGGGGCTCTGCTACCCTCACACTCTACCTCCTCTTACCCATAAACCAAGCTTTTTTTCTTGGCTCTTACTCTTCCCTGGAGCTCTCTCACTCTCTCAGAGTGCCCCAAAGCTGAGTGACACAGCACAGTGAAGGCTGACCCAGTGGTGAGGGCTGACTGAAAGCACTAAGTGGGCCTGGCTCAGATAAAGGTGAAACCAGCTGCACTGAAACAGTCCTGACAAATGTAAACACCACTTCCCACTGGGTGTGAGAAAGGGATTTAGAGTTACAAGTAAGGGATGGTGATGAGATTCATAGCTATATGAACAGAACAAGCCTGCCAGAGCCTCCAAGCTCTCCCCTCCTGAAGTTCTGCCCTTGTGCATCAGGAAAACGTTGGGGTTTTCCTTGTCCCAGGTAACACTGAGAGGAAAACCGGTATGTGAAACGCGTCTGCACCTCCAAAGAATCCTGATTCTCCTGAGAAGGGGTGAGCTCTAGTACCAGCCAGACTGCCCTGCCTTACTGCCTTCCCCAGCACTCCCATCTCCCTGTACCTGCTGATGATGCCCTTCATCTGGATCTCCTTATCCTCCTGCTGCCTCCGGAGCCGCTCCTCGCTCTCCTCCAGCCTGGCCTGGTACTCCAGCACCAGCTTCTGCGTGGTCTCCTCCTGGCATTTGAAACGAGTCTCATATTCCTCCAGCTTCTTGTTGGAGATGCGGAGCTTGTCCTGCAGCACCACCAGGTCCTGCTGGTACTGAGCGTGCAGGGACAGACACAGGAGGAGAAAACACATGTGGCACGTTACCTCGTAGGGTTTGCCCTGGCCAGGGTTTCCCCCAAACCCGCTCACGCCCTCTCCTCGTATCAGACTATAGCTGCAAACCCGTATCAGACAACCCCGCTCGCCGACACCTCCTCTTCTGTCTTCTCCGCGGCGCCAGGAGCGATGCCGGGTCCGCGGGGCGGGCAGGTCGCTGGCAGGTGCAGAGAGGGCTGTTAGCAGAGTCTGGCATTTCACAGGGGAAATGCAGGTTAGAGCGGGCCAAAGGAAAGGCGGCGGGCAGCTTCTCACACTGACAGCACGGGGCTCGCACAGGCAGGAGAGGCTGCAGCCGTGGGATTTGGGGTTCATGCAGGAGCTCTTCGGTCTGCAGAGTAACAGGAGGCTTTGGGCGAGCTGGGTGCCAAGCACGAGGGGCAGTGACAAATACAGGACACTGCTGTATCTTCATCGAGCTGACGGCACTGTGCTGGCTGAGCAGGGCACAGAGCACTCCTGCCTTCTGGGGCCCAGCATTTAACTCAGATCTCAGGGTTCAGTCCAAGAAGAGCTGCTGCATGAAGCCAAGACCCCACAGTTATACTGCTGATTTAGGTGAAGTTATAAATCAGCAGCAGAATAACAGAAAGCAATTAAAAAAATTAAGAGCTTTTGAACTTGGTAGAACTGGGTTCAGCTATTGCAGCAGCACAGCATTCAGTAAACTTGCTTTGCTAAAGGAAAATCCAGTGAGTGTGCGCACAAGAAAACTGCTTTAATTAAAAAAAAATATATTTGGACATAGTATTTTAAAAAAGCATCTCAACTGGAATAACTTTAGAATAATTAACATGCAGCTGATAATGTGGCAAGCTGCTTTTAAAGAGTCAGATACGGGAAAAAGTATGAGTCACGAAGGCTGTTAAAGGTACAAGTGCTATTAATGAACTGAGAGAAGTGCACTCTGTTGTGTCTTGACTTGGCCTTCCCCCTTTGGCCATCTCACCTGGGTAGGCACTGCAGTGGTGGGGTGGTCGTGTCCCAGGTGTGAGAGTCCTCCTGGACTGTGTGAGCTCAGCCCAGCTCTAGGGAGAGGGGAGGGCAGCCAGGCTGCTGCTGGGGACTGGCTGGCACTCCACTGACAGCAAAAGCAACTGCAGCTCCCAAGGATTGAAAACTTAGGAAGCTGATGGTCTTCCTGAACTGCCAAGGTACTGGAGCAAGGCGGTTTTCCTTTAGCAAAGCTCTGACTGCGGCACAGGAACAACACGGTTTGCACATGGAACCTGAAGCAATGAGGGAACAAAGCACCCGTGCAGCTGCACAGAAGCACTAAAGTCAGACAGCAGGGAGTGGCTTGAACAGGAAAGATTAAATACCTACCCTAGCCTTAAAATAGGAGCAGCAAAAGTGAGCTCAGAAGAGAGCAGGAGAGGCCTCAGAGCCCGAAGGAGTCGCTCCTGTCTCTAGAACACTTGTCTCATTCTCAGTTACCGTTCAGGTCTTACAGTAATGGGGAGAGAGGTTATGCTAATGGTGATCTTGAATGTCAGTGACTGATGGGACAGCAGAGTAAGGAAAAATGCTGCATGGCAATGGGACAGCCTGGGCTGGGGCTCCTGCTGGGCTTGGGCCAAGCATTGGGATGTTGCAGTGCCATCAGAGTTTGTAACCCCACCACTGCCTGCCCTGCACCCAGTCAGGATGGGCTGAACCCACAAAACTGCCCTGATCTTCCTGGGACAGCTGGGAGCTGCTGCCTTCTACCTCCTGGCTCCTATGACACCTGCCCTCAGCATTTTCCTTGGGTTTAAGAGGTGACAGTCCCCAAGTGACACAGCACAGCAAAATGAGCACAGGAGGACTGCTGGAAAAAAACCAGGAACATCTGTGCTGGGAAACAGGACGGGGGCTTAGGGAAGGGTGATGACTGTAATACTGGTGTGACAGAAGAGAAGCACATTGAGGAAACATCCCAAATGCTGCTGGTGCTCAAGTGCCACAATCCTGGCAGAGCCAGGCTGCTGGGAAAGATCTTGCAGAAGCAGCAATCAGCAAAGATGGGATTTTCCCAGCTTCTGACTGCTGGATCTTCATTTTTATCCTTCTTTTTCATCCTAGACAGGCCTACTTTGTCTCTTCCCAGACTCACCCAGGAAGGAGGGGTAGGGAGCAGCACCCCTCTGCTTCAGAGGCACAGGGCCTCTCTGGGCCTAGGGGCTGAGACTGAATACTCTGCACATGGCTTCCTGGCAGACCCCTGACTGGGCAGGCCCTCATCTGTGTGACACTGCCGTAAGCTCCTGGAAGTGCCACAAAGTCACCCCAGGCACCAGCGCTGTCTCTGAGACCAAAATTTGGATTGAATTTTTAGGTCTGTGAACAGCTTTTTGACATGGATGCTGCTTCCTGCTCTGTGTCCCTGTTGTGAGGCACGAGGCTGCCTGTGCCTTACTCCATCTCTGTTACAGGTGTGCTTACTCCACTTTTTAAGCTTTCTTCCCAGCAGCTGGATGAACTGGAATGGGGAGAGTAAGAGGCACTGGTTGGCTGCAGAGTTTGTTTCAGGGCAGCATCAACACTTAATTCCTGGCTCCTGTCTTTCTTACTTGCTTTCATCAGAAGGTGATTCCAGTCACTGAGTGTATGAAAACCTCCCAAACGTTCCCCACAAGTTCCCTGTGAGGCTGAGTAGGATGGGGAGCAACTGGTCCCCCTCTCTCCTGGGCAGGGATCTGCACACAGCCC
This sequence comes from Parus major, assembly GCF_001522545.3. Taxonomy (NCBI): domain Eukaryota; kingdom Metazoa; phylum Chordata; class Aves; order Passeriformes; family Paridae; genus Parus; species Parus major. The sequence goes on from NC_031785.1 coordinate 1,864,249, forward strand.
ACCTTCTCCCCAGGGTGCTCAGGGAACGACATTCAAGGAAATCCTCTCTCTAGTCACAAACTTGTTTCAATCCAATCAGGTTTTACCTTTTCTGCTTGGCTGAGTTCGTCCTTATTCCTGAGCTTATCCCTGTGCTTGGAATCTGGGTCAATGCTTTCATCTTCTAAAAACTGCATGTTCATATTCAAAAGCCAAGCAGCAGTGCGGTCCAGGGCATTGGGGTTCACAGGAGAAGGGGCCTACAATGAAACAATGATACAACCATGACAAAAGAAAAACCTGTAACACAAATGGTCATGAAGCTGGAGAGAGAGTTTCCTTCCAAGCAGACCCTCTCCCAAGCTGCTCAGACAGCAACGAGCCAGGCTGAGCTACCAGAGCAGCTGGGGCTGGAGCGGGAATAACTCCTGTTCTGCACTTGGACATTATTTTGGGTCAAGCAGTCAAGGAGTCATGGCCCCGGTGTCTGAGCAGATCCTGCCACCTCACAAGGACGTGACCTGCAAAGGTGCTGAGCTGCAGGTGAGCAGAGTGGCTGGATGTGGTTTATTCATTCCATGAGCAGAGTTCTCTCAAGTCTTCATCTTGTTATGAGCCATCTTTGCTTCTGTGGATTCCATAAAACAAGATCTGAAAACTGAAACACTCCTTATGACCGTGCAGGTGCCTTCTTTTCATCTGAGGCTACACTAAGGATGCTGAAGGGATCTAAATGCTCAGTATCACTTACTAGCAGTGGTGTTCAGTGGTCAGTGAGCTACAGTCACATCTGCTGCCTTTCAGTCCTGGCCTGGGCAGGAACTGCCAGTGGCATTGCCTAAATATTTTCCAACCACATTACAAAGAAGTCACTCCTCAGCTATTTCCCCTCCGTCCTGCTTTGTTATAAACTGCAGTAAATAGTCAGATGAACACATGGAATCTGGATGGTCATTCAAGTTAATGACTTGGGAAATCAAGTTAACAAATCAGAAATATCAGAGACTTTCTCCTTCATTCCAGCCTCTCCATAGAGAACAGGAGGTTCTGTGTCAGGAGTGGGGACTGGTTTAATTTTCTCACTGCAGTCAGGGGCTTTCCCATGGAATCTTCCAGTCTGGTCTTCTGCCTCCAGAATTATGAATCCGAAGTATCAGACTTGGCTCATGAACACTGCTTGCTACAAATCCTCATGCTGCCAATGTGCAAATAAAATGTGCAGAGTGAGGGTGGGAGAGGCATTCTGAGACTTCAGGTCTGAAGAGAAACTTCGAGAGGACCACAGGGGTGGGTAGAGGAGTCTTCTGCGAAGAGAACCTGGCCAGGGCTTTCTGATGGCCACCTGGAGAATCCTTTTCTTTCTGGAAGAAACCCTGCTACAACCAGGCCTGTGCTCCTTGCACAGCTCTGTGCCCTCTGTCCCTAGTGAATATTGATTGTGTTACACAAAGGCTGCTGCCTGGCACTGCTAATGCCAGCGCTTACAGATTGGAATGAGGGAGCAGCCCCGGATGGGAGCATGCACAACCTTCCGTGGGCAGCACTGAGCAGGCTCCACAGCTGCCCTGTGTGGGAGAGGCAGACACAGCAACACAGCTAACTCAGGGTCTGGGTGCAGTCTGGGCCCTTGCTCCTGGACTGGTTGTCCAGTCTGTGTGCTTTTCTTTTTCTTTTACAACTCTTCCTTTGGGCACAGAGGTCTTACTGTGATAATGTTCTGTAGGGCTGGTTTTGAAATGTAGAGTGAATAAATGAGCACTATAAAAACCATTTATTCAGGCCAGGACAACCAGAGGGCCCTAGGCCTGTGACCTACTGCCTTCCATTTTACCTCCACGGACAGTGGAATGGAATCCTGTGCAGCCCAGCACGTGGTCTGGGACTGGGATCACTGCAGAGCTCTGCACAGTGGGAACGTCGCTCTCGGCTCCTTCCTCCCCGCTCCTACGGGGGTCTCACAGAGCAAACAGGAATGTCCAGGAGCGCCATGGCCCTGCTGGGATGGGAGCAGCAGCAGGGAGGCTCTTACAGGAGGTCAGGGGCTGTTCCAAGCCTGGGAGATGGCACGGGGTTGAGTATGGCATGGGATGAGAGCCTGGGCATGGAGAGGCAAAGCAGTGACAAGATGGTAGCACAGGACAGCGGCACGGCTGCCATTGCCCTCGAGCCTCTGCCACCTTACCGCCGTCACACTCCAGTGCCACATGACAGAGGGACACAGGGCGCTGCTCTGTGCTCCTGTCCCTGGAGGGCCTCTGTCTCAGGCCAGAGGTGCCAGAGCCGAGGTTCATCCCCCCATGTGATGTCACTGTGGGGTTGGCACTGATGTGGCAGCTCAGAGCCACATCCCCTCCCACGGCAGCAACCTCCACGGGCTAACCCCACCTGGCCCCTTCAGTGCCAGGGCCCGGACAGCCCGAACTCACCTGTTTGTGCATCGTGCGCTGTTTCATCTCGGGGCTGTCACCCTTGGAGGAGGAGGACTGCTGCCGGAGCCGCGCCCCGCTGCCGGGCCAGTCGGGCGACGAGGACATCATGCTGCCGCTGGAGGGTCGCTGGTACTGCACCGTGTTGAGCAGGGAGGGCGGCGTGCGGCCGCGGGTGACGGGCGGGGGCGGCGGGGGCGGCTGGTCGATGCGCCGCTGCGGCCCCGCGCTGTTCTGCCGCGGCATCGTGGGCTGGCCGCCCTTCTCGGTCAGCGACAGCTGCCGCCGGGCCAGCTCCCCCGGCCGGCGCGAGAAGTCCTCGCCGGCGGCGGGGCCGGCGAAGCCGTGCTTGTTGGCCGTCAGCTCCTCGCTGTTGCTGTGGGAGCTGAGCGAGCTGTGGCACTCGGAGCCGGAGTCGCCCAGGCCGCGGGGGGACAGCGGCAGCCCGGCGGCCATCTGGTACACGGGGTTCTGGAAGGACAGCGGCGCCAGCAGCTGGGGCCGGCCGGGCGCGCTCTCGCCGCTCGGCGTGGTGGGGGTCTGGCCCACCCGGCGCACCGTGGCCATGCCCGTCACGCTGTTCTGCTGAGTCCGTGTGGTCCATACGCCCTGCAACTGCCCCAGGGACGACTGACTGTCATTGAGGGAGTCGGCCGTGCCGGGAGCGTAGGCCCCACTGTCCAAGAGCCGATTGTCCTGCAAGTCCACCATGGACAAACTCTTGCTGCCATTAGACATCTGCACGTCGGGCTCATTGGCCTCTGAGTAACTGGAGCTTCGGGCAGGCGAGGGCTGGGCCCCAGCAGACCTTGTGACAAAAAACAAGTCCTTGTTTTCAGGGGTTGGAGATGGTAACCGTGTGAAATCTATCAGACTGCGGGGAAGTCAGTGCGTAAGGAAGAGGAGAGGAAAACAAAACAAAAAAGAAGAGTTGTGAATGCTGCACCAGAGCAGGAAAACGAAATCACTCAGAAATCAGGGTGGCGCAGCTGTGTGGGACAGGGATGGGGACAGGGACAGGGCCCAGCCCCGGCGGCAGCAGGGACAGGGCTGGCCCAGCCGGGACAGGGTGAGGAGTGGGGAGGGTGCTGTGGAGCCCTGGGCTGGCCTGGGAGCAGGCAGGTGAGGGCAGGTGAGTGAGGGCAGTGTGTGCACACAGGGCACTGCACTGTCGCAAGGCTCAGGGACACACTCCTGGGGGCTGCTCTGCTCTGGGTCAGTGCAGGCCACCCTTCCTGCCCCCAAAGGCTGTATCCATGCTAGTCCCATGTCCCCTGCTCAGCAAGCCCCTGCAGGCACACAGGCCAGGCTTTGGACAGCACAGAACACGGTGGGGGCCAGGTCCACACCAGGCCTCCCAGGCCAGTGAGTGCTCACACAACAGAGCCAGAGCCTGGCAGCTGAAGGTTATCCCCCCACTCCTGCTGCAATGCACATTCATGCAATATTGATTTCTTGGAGATAGGAAGAGAGAGCTTTGCAGTAGCTTAATGTGAATATTCTGCTGATCAAAGATGGTGCACTGTAAGCAAGTATTGGGGGAGAACATACTGTCAGAGATCCTCCATATCACTGGATTTAAATAATTACACCTCATGCTGGGAGGCACTAGAGATGAAAGCTCTGATTGGAGCAAGTCCAGTGCCATTGCTGCCTTTCATTCCTAATTAAACCGTTAAATATGATGCAGTTTGCACTTGCAAACTATTCTACTAGCACAGTCTTTCCGTTTGTGTGGGCTCCATTTCCTTTTCCACAAACAGAAACATTAGAGGTCTGCAAAAGCTTCATCCTCCCTATGAATGAAGCTCCTTACTTAATCAGGCCAAAAAGTATGTAGGTGACTGTGTCTGTGAATCACTGCTCAGCAGTGAAAACTCAGTTTTATAAAAACTGGACAGAGTAGACTGAAATTCCTTGTGAGGCCTCTACAGCTTGGATATTTCCAGAATTACCCAGGTTTGGATCTCAGTTGCAGCACACACCCTACATTGTACAAAGATGGGCAAAGCCAATCCTGTACATCTGTCATAGCCATTAACACCACCACCCATCACCTCGAGGTCGGCATTAACAGACCCTCAAGTCCTCAAAGGATGAACACTTTGCTTCTGTGGCCACATGTCAACAGCTGAGACCAGAAGCACCAGGTTTCCCAACTTCCCAGACCACATCCCCAGTTCTGGCTCTGAAGGGGCCCAGGATGGAGCCATGGACTGGCACTGCCACCCCCTGCTGTCTCCAGAGTCAGAGCTCCACTACATCCAGCACCAGTTCTGCAATGCCTGGTCAGAGGATCAGGCAACTCCACACTGCACCCTGTCCTGCCTGTCCCAGCGTGAATATTCTGTATATCCCTGGTGTGTGGCCAGGCCCCACTGGTCTCTTACCCAGATAAGTCATTCTCTATGACCATTTTCTGCAGCCCTGCAGAGATGCTGTTGCCAGCACTGGGTGTGGAGGCGGCGTGGTCGGCCGTGACCGACACCTGCACACAGGCCGGGTTACTGAGAGCGGCGTTGACGTCCCGCAGGATCCGGGGCAGAGGCCCCAGTTTGGTGGCAGTTCCCTGGGCAGAAAAGAGAGAAGAGTTACCACCACCATCTTGTGCTTTTTGCTAGAGAACTGAGGGCTTTGCCAATTTCTGGACAGTCTCTTCAGGGAATCACATGAACAACATTTTCTCCATCATTTCCTGCCCCAAAGCTGTCCCTGCCATCCCCTGGATACCTGCTCCAGTTGGGAAATAACTTCCCAGAGTAGCGAGTGCAATGTGGACAGTTCCCGGCCCAGGTCAATGTAGCCCTCAAAGCCAGCTGTGTTTGAGATGGTTTCGGGATTGGAAATCTCCAGGAGAAATCTCTGCATGTTAGTCCATTCATGTTCCAGGAATTGATTCATGAAGGACATGTATTCCTCTTTGCTGCCAAACCTATTGAGAGAACAACACAGATTTCAGCTGAATCAAGGGGGGAAAAACGTGCAGTCCATGGAAAGGGCAGGCACAAGACAGCTAAGAACCCTCCTCTGGCATCTCAACCTTTCCGATCCTTTGGGATCCCTGACCTGTGAGCAGGCACCTGGGACACCTCACTGACCATGGAACCAAAATTAATCCCAGCCTGATCCAGCTAAGCCCTCATCAGTGTGGGATCTGCACAGCAGAAACAAAGGTAAAAGCTGGAGAAACAAAGGAGTTTTTGGTAACCCAGTGTCTGACTGCTGGGTCAGGGCACAGCCTCCAGAAACAGGACCTGTCACTGGAAATCAAGATGCTGTCACAGCAATCCCTCAGCTGACTGGAGCCCAGTGATGGATGGGGGCAGGAATCCTGCACTCTGCAGCAATGCACAACTGCTCTGGGATCACCTTGGAGAGCCACCCCTGCAGCTGGGCCAGCCCCTCAGGCTTCCTGCCACCTCCTTCTGCCCTCCAAGCTCTCCACCCTCAGTGTTTTGTCTGATTTAGAGCACAACAGGGAGGACCTCGTGGTTGGACTGTCCTGGCAGCAGTTGGTGCCGTGCCAGCGGTTCCATGGCACACGCTGGGCCCAGTGCCATGCACAGGACAGCTCAGCTTGATCACTTCAGCTTGACTAATGTCAGCTTAGTTAAAGAACCTTTCCTGCAAAGTGCTGGAAATATGAAAACCCTTTAGTTAGGGATTGGTCAGGAATACAGAGAATTTCTGTCATCTAGTGTAACACACTTGTTCATCTCCTGCCGGCGTCCGCAGGCGCGTCTGTGCGTTCCTGACTGTGAGTGTGAGCATTAAGCCAGTTTCCAGATCTAAGGAGCTTTAGATAGAAACTGTCCATTCATGTTTCAGAAAGCTCATCATTTTGTTATCAGAGCTCAGGATAAGTAGCTCAGAGCTACAGCCAGTGAAAAGATTTTCAGAAATCTCTCTCTTTGTTTCCATCAAACCAATGGGCTTAGTTAGAAATTGATGGTGTCCCTGTTCTCAAGCCTTCCCAGTTCAGTCAGCTGCATTTTAATAGCAGGGAGGGTCCCAGAGCTCAAAGGAGGGATGGAACAACTCCTGAGCCGAGCACATCACTGCTGCTGACTGGGTTCTGGTTCTATACCCACAGGACACCACAGGACACAGTCCCCACTGCCACCCTGTTGCTCGTCCATTTGGTCAAAACAGCCTGTTTTCCTGCACATAAAACATGTCCTGTTTTGGAAACTTGAATGATCTCCCTGACCTGACAGTGAGGGAATGAGTCCCAGAGAGATGTGGGGAAAAAGCCAACAGGAAGCAAACAGGCCCTTTCCAGCAAGGAAAGGAGTGGCCAGTGTGGGACTCTGCGCCAGTGCCATGGCTCTGCCCACGCACCCGGAGGTTCTGTCCCCTCCCCAGCCCTGCCCTGCCCACAGCCTGGCTTACTTGGCAAAGTTGGCGAGGTTCTGGGTGACCTTGGCGATGAGGGTCAAAGTGCGAGCGGTGCGGTCATCGGGGTACTCCTGGAGCAGGCTGAACAGAGACGGGGACATGATGGCCGGGCACAGGAACCGCAGGAACAGGGAGGCACTGATCAGGCGCTCGCTGATGTCGGGGCGGCCTCGGTTGCTGCACTCTTGTCTCCACGAGGCAAAAACTTCCTTAAGCTCTCTTGGGAAGACACTGAAATGACAAAAGGACAGGCAGTGTCTGTCAGGGTTGTGAGTCTCAAATCACACAGGGGATAAAGCAAAGCTGCTCAAGCTGCTCTGTAAAGTTGTGAGAGAAGCAGCTTCTCTTGGACCTGATGCTGGATACCAAGATGCCAGAAAACTGTGGAGACTGGGATATGAGACAAACTGTGCACAGAATCTCTTCAGGACTTGGTGGCTGTGCCATGGGGTGCTCTGAGCTGGAGGAAACTCGGCCAGCAAGGAGAGCATCTCCTGAAGAATCAGCAGCAGCACTGGAATCTCTGGCACAGCTGGAGCTTGGAGGGGGAGGGGGCTGTACAAACTGTAATACTCCTGTTCAAGCACCTGGATCAAATCCCACTGTGCCTAGTACAAACACACAGCCCCACCGGAGTTCCTCCAGCCTTGTAGCTCCAGATCTCAGCCTGCCTTTCCCGGATGCCAGAATTCCCTGGGGGCCAGCAGCACTGCAGCAGCCCTTATCGCTGGAGAATTGCTGCCTGTTCCTGCTCGGCCCCAGCTCCCTGCTCCCACCTTATCCTGTTCCCAGCATGTGTTATTTATTCAGCTGGAGACTCCCACCCAGAAGCAGGCTGGCTCTGGGCTGCCACTACTCCCGGTGTCCCTGGCACACAGATCCCATTGCCCTGGCCAGGAACCACCATCCTTGTGTCACACCCAGAGCTGTTCTCCGACAGTGGGGGTACAAAGCAAGTGAGGGGGTCAGGCTCCATTTCAGGCCATCTGATCTTATGACACAGCGGTGACACTCCATGGAAGTGCCTGGAAAATGCTGCCATTCTGCTCTGTGCTGCCTTCACACTTTCACCCTCATGAGCTTTTTTACTCTGAGCTCTACAAATAACATTAGCCAACGTCTTTGGCTGGATAAATTCTCCTCTGTCTTTGGCTCGATCCACACAATTGGACAAAACCCTTTCACTTCATGGTACTTGCCCAGAAACAGAAGAATCCTTTAAGCAATTTGAAGCTTGAATGATCAGGACAGGTTGTGCAGTGACTGGAGAGCAAACCCCTGAAATGCAGCACCCACACGTTCCCGTCACAGGCTGGAGCCCGTGAAAGTTTAATGGTGTCACAGCGGATGGAATTCGGATCGTTGGCTTTATGTGACAAACGGGCCCGTAATTCATTATCCAACTTCCCAGTAACGAGCTTCCACATGCTGAAATTCTGCTTACACTGAAACTTTCCAGATGTCCAAATTATGTCATAATTATAACAATTTTCGGTTATTGTGAACCTCTTTCCTCTCCCTGACTCTCTCCACAGATGAGCACACACACTCCAGTGCTCTATTTAAAGCAGGATCGGTGGCTGTTGGGATACCTTGGCCAATCCCAACACTCATCAACCCAATTAATCCCCAAGAACCACTGAGCTCCAAGGACTGGGGGGGAACCACTCAGAGCACAGCTCAGCTGCTCCAGCCTTCCTTGGAAAGGCAGGATGAGAGGAACAAACTTCCCGTGCATTCCTTTTTCCCTGGGTCCCTTTTCAAGGCTATTTTTAGAGTGACCTTTGAGTGCTGCTTTGGGTATTTTTAGGAAGACATTAATTCAAACCATTATGATCCACTGCTGACTAGAAGTGGTGAATCCCTCCTGGGAGAGCAGGTAAACGCCATTCCTGAGTCAGATTTATTAATTGGCCAAGGAAGGAATAGGATACCTGTAAAGAACCTGCCCTTTGTGTAGCTGTGGTAGATAAACAGCAGCCTGAGTGAGCCTCTTGCTCCCTGCTTTCTTCCTAAGCAGAATCAGGAAAAGCAGTTCCCTTCCTGGTTTCCAGGAGGGCACTCAATATCTTGGGAGATTATTTGTAATAAATTTTCTGACCTCAACACAACAGCTGGGAGAAGAGAGAAAATGAGAAATCCTCATTATCAAAGACCTCCTTCCTCCAAAGTTATCCCTGGTTGATACTTTGCAACAGTGTTGCTACATTAATAAAAACTAAGCCCAGATTTTAAGCAGAAAGGCTGGAAATTCAGCAGTGAGACAAAAATGCTCTTTCTTTCATGATCAGGACCAAAGGCTCTGGGTATGCTAGCAAGAAGCAGAAAGAAATTATTTCTCCAAGTAAAGATAATCCCAAGTCCATCTTTTTCCCCTTTGAGGTCACCTCTGCAGGCAGCAGCTGTCACAGACCCAGGGACTCCTGGCTGCCAGTCTCAGCAGGAACACCATGAGCCCAGCTGTGCCCAACAACCACTCCTCAGCAGGATCCACTGCCAGCCCATTTGGGATATTCAGGCCTGTCCCAACCAGTTGCAAGAACCTTTACCCTGAGAACAAACAACTCGGAAATGCCTCCAGCTGCATACCAGGCCTTGGGCCAAGGAGGCAAAGGGCTCCCATCACCCAGCAACCGCCCAGGGCTGGGAGAGAGAGGGGTTAATCCAGAGGAATGTGGGATGCTGAGCCAAGCAGGGAGAACAGCATCCTCCTCCCAGCTCCAGCACTCTGCAAGCAGAGAACATCTGCCCAAACAAAAGCTGCCTGTGCTGGGGCAGCTCCTCGCAGGTGCCACAGCCCCTGCCTGCTGCAGGATTTCTGAGCTTTGCCGGATGCTCCTGGAGGTGTGGATCCATCAGTCCCATCCAGACTGACTTGTTCCAGGGGTGGAAGATCCAGGACATGCATCTCTGCCCTTTATTCCAGAATTTCATACACTTTTGGTATCAAGTATCTCTCTGAATCAGTCACACTTGGTGTTCCTTGACTGCACTGCCCTGTCCCTGTGCCCCAGAGACCCCTCAGCCCCTCTGAAAACAAGGGTGCCAGAGAATCTGGGAGGGTGCCACATCCCCAGAGCAGATATTCCAAAGTGGCAGAGCCCCACAGCTCCCCTCCCCAGCTCTGCCAGAGCCACAGACAGGTCCTGACTGCTGCAGACACTCCAGGAGGAGGGAGTGCCACTCCCGGGATACCCACCAGTAGGAGTTGATGATCTTGCAGAAGGCCAGCTCACAGCACATCTTCAGGTTGCCCTGATGTTCGGGGAGGTCTGAAGATGAACATTTGCTGGGATCCACCTCACAATTTTCATCTGATTCATACAGTGCCTTGATGAACTCCCCTGTAAAACAGAGTTGGTGATGGGTCTGGAGACAGGAGAAGTGCAGCCTTCAAGCAGCTCTGTTCCTAAGCCCCAGTGCCCGATCAGCTCCCTGGCACCCCATCACACTGGGGAGATGAGAGGGATACAAGAGCACGTGGTGGTCCCTGGGGCAGCTCTCCATTGTCTCCAGGAGGTCCCAGGAGGGCCTGGCAGCTCCTTGGGAGCTCACGACCAGCACAGCACACCCTGCACATTCCGTCCCTGTGGCTCTGGGATATTTCATCAGGACTCACTGACGCCCCTGCACCAGCTCCAGAGGTGCTCCCTCGGGCTAATCCAGGAGGAAGGATGCTGGCAGGCCCTGTAATTATTGGTAGCATGGCCTGCTACTGCAGCCTGTGCCCTGGTGCTGACAAACCACTGTGATTCACCGGAGAAATAGGTAATTAAAGGAAAGAAACAATTTACTTGGTTTATTTTGAGCTGAACATCACATAAAATGAAATTAAAATATTTCCTTGAGTTTTCCTGTGCTCCTCTTTGCTGCCTGGCTGCTCCTCCTCACTCTTGCAGAGGCTCACACTGAGCTGCTCCACCAGCTTCTGCTCTCATGCCAACTTTCACCCCAGGGCCCCTGGGCACAGCCCCTGCACTCAGGGTAGTGGGGTCAGTCCTTCATCCCAGCAGTGACTGGGGAGATCAGGGACAGGGTAACAGGGATGAGGAAGCAGCGTTTTAGCTTTCTCCATTTCTGGGAGAAAGGTTTGCTCTGGTTTTCTTCTAATTCCAGTTGATTTGCACCTAATTCCTGACTGTCTTGGATTTTCCCATCCTGTTTTTTCCCCATTCCAATCTGCATTCCTTACCTATTGCCAAAACAGATTTTAATTACATACTGGAGAGCCTCTCCAGTGTATTTTCAGCTCTGCCAGGGAGCTCTGGAGCTGCTCTGCTTGCCTGCAGGTGATGCCTGCTGTTCTTAACCTGGCCCCATCACCTGCTCCATGGTTCCAAGGACAGTGCCACGCTGCCCTGGGGCACCTTGTGACACGCAGGTGATTCATCTCCCTGGGAAAAGGTCACTCAGAACCAATGTCCCACAGTGAGCAGGAACCCCAGGCTCCTCCTGCATGAGAGGGAACTGGCCTGGCAGCACTGAGCCCCAAAAGGGAATGTTTTAATATTCTCTGATATCAATAATCTCCTGGCTTTTGAGAATTTTTATGAGTAATCTACTTACAAACTTGCCTTCAACCAGAAAGCATTACAAGGCAGAAATAAATAATATTCCTTTTGCTATTCTTGTGGGCTCTCTGCCTGAATTTGCTCAATTATTTCCCTTTCCTCAAGGTTTTCATTATTATTATTATTACTATTATTATTCTCTTAATAAAGTATTTATGCTTCTTTGCTCCTTGCTAAAATTATACAAATCCACTAGCAGGAACCCAACATACTAAAATATTAACACCTCAATAGAAACTTTGCTCATCCTGCCCTGGGATGTGAATCCAATGGAAGCTCACAGAGCTTCCAAGGCAGCCTCTCTCCATCCTTGTGCTGTATTCCCTGCATGCAGCAGTTCCTTCCTGACCTGCCCAGAAGCAGAAGCTTCTAATTATTTTCATTTGCATCAAGAGAAGTATTTTTGGAGGCATAAACAGAGCCAGCACTTGTTAAAAAAAAAACCACCAGGAGGGTTCCCAGTGCGGGATGATCCGAGAGGCAGCGCATCACTGCGACTTGGGAGATCTCATCTGACTGGGGAGCGCTGCAGGAGCCGGGCAGCGGCTCTGCTGGGGCTGCAAGGGGAGAGAGTCACTCAGCCTGTGACAGCCAGGCTGAGGCAGAAGCCCTGGCAGGCAGCAGAATTCCTTCAAACATCCACTGGTTATCACCTCTGAAAGCAGATGAAGGTGCCAGCTCTGCGGTCACCTTCACCTGGCAGCAGGGAGCTGCCCACTGCGGCCACAGCCGTGTCCAGGCTCGGAGCTGCTGCCAGGGAAACCCTCCAGCAGGAAAGTGCTGGGGCCCCTGCTGGCCATCAGGGCTCAGGTGACATCCCCACCTTGCAGCTTGGAGAACTTCTCTGTACGTACCTAAGGCATCTTGTAAGTATTTCTGCCCCACCAGCTTCAGGTATTCTTCAATTGCTTTGGTGGCCAGTGTGTTCTCCCTGAAAATGAGATGCTCATTCTCACCACAGCGATCAACTTCAGACATCATCAGGTCAGTCAAGAAATCCTGGAAAGCAAAGCCCATGGTGGGTCACTGGTTCCGCAGAGCTGCAGCTCCCCAGCCCCGAGAGGTCCCACCTTCCTCACACACCCGAGGGACTGGAGGTGCTGCAGGTGACTCTGTGTGAACACACTGCCTCACCACCTGCCCAAATTTCCTCAGAGATGAGGGGAAATAAACCTCTGGACAGCCTCAACTCTTGCACCCCAACAGTGACTCATCCCAGACCTGCATCTGCCCCTCCATTGGTGCCGCTTTCTGGCTGCTGTCGTGTCAGCCTCACTCTGTGTGGGCAGAACCTTTTCTCCCCTGTTACACACGGCTGTGTTTGGTGTCCAACTGCACTGGCTGCAAACCAGCGCCATGCTCCGATGTCACGAGCTGTGCCCAGTTAATGGCTGAGACACAAGCCTCTGATATGCACTGAGATACTCAAATTTCCCATTTCCTCCCTACACATGGAGATAAACAGCACTGACAGCGCCAATTTTGGGCACATTCTTGGTCTGATGTGCACACAACCAAATCCATGGAATGTGATAACCCCCTGTGCTGCAGAGCAATGGAAGGGGTGAGCAGGAGCAGCCCCTGACAGCTGCCCCTGCATCAGTCCGGCCACAACTGCAAATTCCAGAGGAAAAACAACATTTTAGTGTGAACTCCGGGTCTGCTTCAGTCACAGCATTCACTGAGCAGGGAGCTCCTGTGCATGCTGCTGATCAGTGTGCTGCAGCCAGGCCTGATCCAGGAGGAATGCCAGGCACCTGCTAATGCTGATACATGTTCTCTGCACTGCTAATGGACAGAGCAGCTCTGCCTGGCTCCTCCTTGCTGCACCAGGTGCTGAGGTGTCACCACTCACCTGAGTGACAATGGAAGGAGGCCACTGGCACTGTGCAAATCACCCACATTAACCCTCTGACTGCCTCCCATGGAGGAGACAGAGAAATGATGACACATACATTCATTCATCTCCACAACCAAGGGCACCTTCTTAAACTCCTTTCCATTAAAACAACATAATCTGCTTAGTAATAACCTTCCACTAAGAAATTCTTCATTTCCCCTGATGCTCACAGCCCGTTCCTGGCAGAGACAACAGGAGCACCCCAAGCTGCCACACAGTGCCCCAGGTCCTGTCCCTGGTGTCCCCAAGCACAGCAGAGCTGCCATGGTCCAGCCTGCTCCAACCCTGGGGTTGGTGACATCAGGTCCCACCCCCCACCAGTGGCTGGATGGGAGCTTTGCACCAGAAACGACTTGCTCCGTTTCATTTTTCACATGGACATCTCTGCATTGAAGGTTTAATCAAGGTTCAACAAACAGCTTTCCCTGAACCCAAGAGACCCAAATAATTTAATCCACAGACCCTCCATCACCGTGCTCTTGTCCCAGGCAAAGGAAAGCCCCGGGGCAGGCAGGTACATCCCTGTGTAAGAGCACAGGAGGATGGGAGGTGACATCCCTGCAGTACCCAACGATCCACTGCTCCCACCTTCCCACAACAGCCTGATCCAGACCAACACACTGCCTTGACCTTCCCCCAAGATCCTCCAAAAATGCCAGAGGAGGAGCTTTGGGCTAAAAAAAAAAAAAGTCACTTCCATTATTTCTTTAGCCAGAAGATGCCCTTCCTCAAATCCTGCTACGTCTGCAATGCTCTGGCAGCTGCAGAGGCAAAAATCCCTCCTGGAAGCAAAGCACGCGCCTCCCTCTGCTATTTTCTCTCATTTTGCCCTTTTTATCAGCCAAGCTGGAATGAAACTTTAAACCCTGCTCAAATCCCGTTAGCTGCTATCTGGGTAACTCTATCACCTTTATCTTCCCGGGGCTCTCCCAGGGTACGTTTCAATTCCAAGCCACCGCTCAGGCTGACACAAGGTGCTGATTCTTAATTAGCAGCCGCTGACCTTGGCTTTGCTTGATTCTCTTTCCTGTCACTTTCCCAACATACTAATTATCTCAGGAACACTGAGTTTTACAGCGTCTCTTAGCTGAGTGTTTGCTTTCCCCCCTCTTGTCAGCTGAGCACTGGCTGCTGAGTCCTGGAAACCCAGGGCCAAGTGGGAGCCAGAGTTAATGTGAATTTGTGTGACTTGGGCTGATCTACAGAATTCACTAGAATTTAGAATGAGGCAGGATTCCATGGCAGGACTCAACACAAAGCCAGAAAAGATCCCCTGGAAATCTCTGCTGCTGTTATTATTCCCGATGGAGCATCTGCAGCTCGACAGCTGGGAAAAGAACTTCTTGTCGCTGAAGTGGAAAGAAAAGCTGCTGAAGTCCCAGAGAATTCCATTATGGCACAGCACCCAAAGCTGAGGAGTAACACCACAGAATCTGGCCTTGCAAGTGAGCAGGGAGAGGGGAGAGCCAGGACACCCAGCAGCATCCCAGGGGTCAGGATTCTCCCTGTCCCTGCAGGCCTGGGCTGCAGAGCCATCCAGCTGGGCTGTAGCACCTGGCTCTGGGATGTGTCAGGGGTCAGAATTCCCCCAGGTACCATCCTTGGGCAAGTTCCTCTGCAGGCACTGCTCAGCAGCTCCGTGAGCCGTGGGAACAGCACTTCGGCTGCGGGTCACTGCCCATGACATCCTGCCACTTCTGTCCCAGGACCATCAGACAGACCTTCACTGCTTCCCTTCCCTCCACACCAAAAAGCCACATCGGCTCTGGATCACACTTCTGCTGTCTCTGCCTGAAGTACTCCAGCAGCCAGCACTCAGAAGACACAAATGGAATGCAAATACTTGTGGAATCCCTCCGGGGGCCTCACTCACCCACATACAAGGTCCTGAATAAAATGCAATAACTAAAGCCAATAAAACTCCCTGTTTCTGAGCAGCAGAGATCAGCAGGGGGTTGTTTTCAGTTAGGGCCCCTGGCAATGGAAGAAAATAAGATGCTTTATTTCATTACATCTGAGTCGAGAGGGGAAGGAAGAGGTCTACAGTCAAAATTAAGGGCTGTGGCAGTGTTCTTCAGGCTTGTTCCCATGTTTATTTTAAGGCTTTTTGCTTCAGACTGGATGGATCTGAACCTGTGCGACCCCAGTCACTGCACATATGCTGATAAAGAAGAGCAATTCATAAATAAATAAATTTGGAGCATGACAGCACAAGGCTGCAGTGGTCTCCAGTTTGCACATAAACCAGCCTGTGCTATTCCACAGCAGCTCCTCCCAGTGCAGGCAGGAGCTGGCAGCCCCAGTCCCGAGGGGTGGCACTGGCAGTGCCCGGCCCTCCAGCTCCCGAGCCTGGAGGGCAGAAGGGTGAAGCCAGCTGGGTGCCTGCAGAGCTGTGGTGGGAGCAGGGGCGCTTCCAAAGAACTGACAAACAACACAAGTCTTGTAGGACCTGTCCTGTCCAACCCCAGGAAGGATTCTGCACTTTGCCATCCCAGGAAGGTCCAGCCTCTCTGGGACATGTCCAGAGCTGGAGCACGTGGGGTGCCAGGGAGCCCCGCGCTCCCCGTGGTGGTCACACACCCTCTGGGCTGGAGCTGAGCATTCCTGGTATCCTAACTGACTGATGTGCAGATTGACTTTGAAATAATAAGGTTCTCCAAATCACAAGCCTGATTAATAGGATTGACTTAACCTTAAGAGGATTGAATTGATAAAGGTAATAAGATTATTGCTTATTTCAAAGACTAGCTCAGAGTCCAGCTGGGCCCTTATGCAAAGGTGAAAACACCAGTGGTGGGTAGGGCTGTGGGTTTGGGGTGGAGGAGCATTGGGACACACCCACGGCAGGGGAGCTGCGACACAGGAAGCTGCGGAGCAGGGAAAGGAGAGCGGCAGAGGGGCAGCAGCTGGGTCCTGGACAGATGCTGTGAAGCCAAGAACCCCAGCCCCAAGTTCTCAGCTCCTCCATCACACAGATCCTCTGAGGATCTGCTCAGACATTCCTCTGCCAGGAAATAGAGTGATATTCCCTCCTTGGAACCCTGGAACTCATCTGTGGCACTTCTGGCCTTTTCTAATTCTCCTTGGGAAAGGTGGTGAAGGCAATGTGAGAGTTAACTCACAGGAATCTGTGTCCATCACTTGCTCAGGGAAATCAGCAAACCTGAGGGATACATCACCTCTCAGGTCCCTGTGCCTGCCTGATCCCAGCAGTCACTTCTCAGCCCTGTGTGGTGTCTGCAGGGCCCAGAGCCCTGACCCAGCCCTGCCTCTGCCACTGGAACGTGGGGTTCCAGCAGATCCACACAGGGAGAGCAGCTACATCTGCTCAGCTGAGGCACATCTTCACAGCACAAACAAACAGGGACACATGTTTATTCTTCACTCCATTCCCAGCACCATAAATATTTATTTCCAGTGAGCAGCTGGTTAGTTAGAGCTTTGTCTAATGCTAGGTTTGATCTACCAGCGCTCTGGACAAGTGAAGTTTTTTTGTATATTTATGGTCATGAACTGAGCTCTGGGAGCTCCAAGACAGCCCTGAAACAAATGTAAGCATGGGAAATATTCTGGAAGCATCAGAAGTCCTTTGGGAAGGATGCAGCCACCTCTCTACAACCACATCACAGGGGCCACACCAAGCCCTGGAAGGCAGGACTAAGCACTCCTGGTAACTCCAACCCTGGCAGCAGAACTGCTTTATGACTTTGTGTCTTTCATCTGTGGGTTGCAAAAACATGTGAAAACCTTCAGGCGTCTCCACATCCTTACAGGAAACAAACACTTCATCAGTGCTCTCACTAGGAAGGTGAAAACAGGTAACAAGTGAAGGACTGAGCTGAGGGGCCACATCTCTGTTTCAGCCACCAAATATCCCTCTTTGAGCCTTTCTTGCCATAAGAGACAGGGAACATCTGTGAGTGCCGAGAGCTGATGGAGCACTGGATGTCTGTCAGATTTTCCAGTGGGCTGGGGTGGCTCTCTCCCTCCCTGAGTGCCTACACTCAGAACCTTATCAAAACCCTCTTCCCCTCCCCTCCACCCTGCCTTGGCAGCTGCTCAGGGCTCTCCAGGTGTGCCAACCAACCCAGCACGGCGGGATCAGGTTCTACCCTTTCCCACACAGAGATCAAGGGAAGCACGGACTTTGACTCCAGAGGGGACTCTGCTTTCATGCTCCACCTTTTAACCTGCTGTGATACAGCTACACAGCCCAGGAAGAAGCAGAGATTTAGGGAAAAAATTCTGCCACAGCCCTTGTCCCCCTCCCACCTGCAGCCCCAGGTGTCCTGTCCCCCTGGCAGGAGCGATTCTGGGTTTTAGCAGCTCCAGGTAACCTCGCCTGGCTGGCAGGGTGTGCCTCGGGGTGGGTCTGTGGTTAAGGATGGCCCTGGCTGGGACCTGGCTGTGTCTGTCACATGGCACCATCGAACCTCTCCTGTGGCACCTCTCCCGTGCCACTACCGAACCTCTCCCGTGCCACCACCGAACCTCTCCTGTGCCACCTCTCCCGGGCCTGAGCTCCGGGCAGACACAGGACCCGATCCCGGCCTCATTAAGGGATTACCCCGCATTTACAGCAAATCGCTGCAGGAAAACAGGGCCCGAAACAGCACAACAGCAATTAGCTGCTAACGAGTCTTCAAGATAATCTACTGGACACTTGTTTCACAGTCTGACCGTAATTGCTGCTTTAGCTCAGCTACAGCAGCCAAGAGCCACAAAACCCCTTTTATCAGAGAAATCAATCGGTGGTTGCCGATGCCTGCAGGGCAGGGGGGAGATGTTGAAGGGCTCACTGGGAAGGCTCCTGGTGATGCACAAGGATGAGGAACCCACCTTTAGCCCGGGCAAGCTTCCAAGAGTCACGAGGGGACACAGAGAAGCAGAAGGGGGGTCCCTGTCCTGCTGTCCCTGCACTCAGGGGTCAGGGTGGTGGGGCAGCCATGGGGAGCTCTCCTGAGGGGCACTGGGGCGCACCCACAGACCCCAGGCAGGGCTGAGGGGTTGCTTTCTTCCTTATTCATTATTTTTCTATCTTTCTGCTGCTTTCCTCTCTCCTTGCTTGTCCAGCTCAGGATGCACCACCTGGTTCCCATGCTCCAATAACTCCTGTTGCTCTGACAGCTCCCCAAACCCCGTGCTAATGCTGATGGCAAATGACAGGCAGGAAAAGCAGAAGCTCCATTTTAGGGGAAAAGTCATCAAGTCTGTTTACTGTTTGCTGTGTCCCCTGTGTAGAGCCTCTGGGATCTCAAGCACTGATGCAGACACATGTCTGGAAACACACTTGCTCTCTCTGGAGCCTCTCCAGTACTGAGAGGCAGAGGAAAAAGCAGTGACAACCACTCTCAGCCATGCCCACACATGATCCATGGTGATTAAGTCTGGGATGACACTTGAAGCCTTTTGCACCAGAACTGTGTAAGCCCTGGACAGGGTCTTTCATGGCAATGTTATTCCCACAAGGCCCTGGCATTAGGGCTGCAGGAGCCACAGCAAGGGGCAGCAGAGCCCCTGGTGCCAGCACAAGGCAGGGCTGTGGCCAGGAACCACAGACTGACAGCTCTGGAGCCCTGGAACAAGGAGTGAGCAGAGACACCAAGCACAGCTCCTTGTGGAGCCACAGCGTCATTCCACACGGACACGCTGCTCCCCTGTGCTCTGGGGATCAGGAGGCTTTAACAGAGCTATTTTCTCTGCCTCTGCAACAGCAGGCCCCTGGCTCCCAATCCTCTCAGCGAGCTTTGCCTGCCTTGAACTAGATCAGGAGGCCAAGCCACTTCTCTGTCCAACAGATGGTAACTAAAGCTAATCCACGAGCCCGGCCACGGGCCCCGGCAGCAGCGGCAGCTGCCAAGGAACGGAGCCTTGTGATTGCCCCTCAGGTGAACAGCTCATGTCTCCTCAGCACTGCAAAAGCTTTGGACATCTTGCCCTTGCCCAGTTCTCCCCTGCAGAGTGCAGGGTGATGGTAACAGAGAAAAACAGAGATGCTTTAACTCCTGCAGCCCTGAGGTGGGCACTGCCCCCTGTGGCTGTGCCAGGCCACCAGGAATGGAGGATGCTCTGCAGTGGGGGTCACTCCCTGCCCTGTGTGCTGGGGATCTCAGCAAGGAAGGGCATTCCAGCTCTGCCCACCCTGCCTGCTCCCTCACAGATCACAGCCAGGAGTAACACTCTGCCTCCCCCTGGCCTGGCAGGGCATTCCCAGCCAGGAAGGAGGCTCAAAGTGCTTCACAAGGATGAACTTCCACCACGTGCAAGTGGGTGGCATCAACCCCCAATGAGCACTGCCATGGGCACATCCCTGGACCCCCTTCCAAAAGCAGTAGGACAGACCCTGAGGACCAAGAGCTGATCCAGAGACATGCATGTCTGCAGGCACTTTGGTCTGGAATCCTGGAGAGCCTGCTCACTCCTGTTCAGCTTCCACTGTGCAGAGTGCTCAGTGCAGAGGGAGCAGAGCACAGAACCTGCTGGGTTCCCCAGGAACACCCAGCACACACAGGCCAGCACTGGTTACATTCCATCCTGGAAAACTGCCTTCTTATTACTTCCACAAGTGTGTTTATACAGAAAGAGCCTGGCCCCTGAGCCTCCAGAAGGAAAGTGAAGGGAAGTGGCTCAGTTGGTGCCTCGTGGTCCCACCAACCTCTCTGCTAATTAAGCAACTTGTGCTGTGTGTGCTACCAACTCGTTTGCAATCAAAAGAAAAACAGAGCATATTAACGATGGCCCAAAGCCCAACTGAGGAGCCTCCCCAACCCAACCCCAGAGTCTGCTCCTGATGGTGTCTGGGGGGACACTACAGATGGCAGAGGGTCCTACCTTGGCCTTGCCCGTGCTCTGCAGGATGTGCACCAGTGCTGACGCCATCTCCTCCTTGTTCTTCACGCTCAGTGAGGGCTCCAGCACTGAGCACAGCACCATGTAATTGTTGGTGATGTACTCAGCAAACTCCTTGTACATCTCCATGGGAAGGATGCTCATGCTCTGGTAGCGGGACTTGATGCGGATCATGGGCCCTGGGGACTTGCCCTTGCCAGGGTTGGGGCTCACCACTGGGTACCATTTCTCCACGAACTGCCGGCCCGTCACTGAGCTCACGGGGATGTTCACCTGCCCAATGAAGTTGGTCTTGTCCTTCTTCTTCTTCTTGTCAGTCTCTTTGTATAAGTGCACAGTAATGTTTTTGAGCGATGGGAGGTTATTAAATTCAAAGTGCTCCCCCCAAAACACATTATCAGTTTTCAATTTACAGGTAGTTCGTGCATAAAGAACATCATCCAGGCATAATTCACACAAGTACTTTTTCTTAGCTGGCAGGTCCTTGGCTTCAATAATCCATAACTTTAACATATTCTCTACCCTTCTGCTGTTGTCCTGAAAAAAAAACCACAAAGAAAAAAAGGTCAATGAAAAAACCCCGCAAAGCCAAGCACAACAAAATTGGAGATATGAATTAATTATTTCGGATGTGCTAAATGAGCGGAGGCTTAATTACACTTTATTTTAAGGAAATACTGGCTCTCAAGAATTTGCATAATAACACTACTTATGTTAATTTTTCAAAATATCATCGTGCTCTCCATGTCTGTTGGTGCCAATTAATATAAGGAACAAGGGAGATAAACCCCATCCAAATCATAAAAGTACCATTTCCCATTCCCTGCCAAGAGGGCCTCTGAAGAATCCAAAAAGAACCTCACTGGTCCTGAATAGTTTGTGCAAAGCAGAAGCTGTTACAGGTATCCCACAGCCTCCTGTTTTTTCAGTAGAGCTGCTTTACAGCAGCATTGAGTTCATGGTATTTCCTGTAACACAGCAATACAAAGGGACCTGAATGTACACCCAGGGATCACCTCATCCACATGGGAATGCCACCACCAATGGCAGGGAAAAAACTGTTTGTAAAAACCTCATCATATTTTAGGGCAGAAGTCCAGGGCACCCAAATTAAACACTGAGAGGAATCCTGGGAGAGGGCATCCCATGGGAGAATCATGACAATTCAGAGACAGAAATCTGCCTTGGATATCTTCTAAACAATAACAGAGCCAAGCACACTGTGGATCTTTCAGAGCTCCCTCGTGATGCTGACCTCATCCTGGAAGAACATCCAGGGGTATTTGCTGCAGGAGTGACTCCAAAGATAAAGCACTGGCAGCTACACCACTGCTGGGATTCTGCAAACCCTGTTTTGTTTGGAAACCCCTCAGTGAAACTGCAGCCATGGTTTACTCTGCTCAGCCCAGGAGTCTGGGCAGGAACATTTCTGCTGGAAGCCCACAATGGGGTACTGTAGGTTCAGGAAGTACACACAGGAACTGCACAACAGCACTGAATTCCTGACAGAAATATCAAGTCAGATACTGAGAGTTTATTGTCTATGAACTCAAACAAAGATGGAAACGCTGCCATCAGTTACTGCAGGTTTTGAGATGACAGAAACACTTCCAAATGGATTTCCACTCAACACTGGACCTTGAAGCCACATGCCCAGCCCCAACTCACATTCCCAGGAGTTCTCTCATTCTAAGTACAAACTTTGCACAGCCCTCTCAGGTCAGGATCACCAGGAAAAGCCCTTGGAATGCACTGGAGCCTCTCAACTCCACTAGAGGAACATGCTGCCAGGGGCAGAAGGCCACCTCTCCCCTCCACTGCTCACGTTCTGATATTACAGGAAACCTTTTCTTCTGACATTTGACACTGTGCTGGGAACAACAAATTCTGAGACTGAGGGCCCCTTCAGAACCCACCAGGACTGGACAGAATTAGTGTGCACAGCCAGGAGGAGTTCACAGACTCCTATCATTTGTACCTTCTCTGACCATCAGCAGCAGACCTGGTTGAGCTCATCAGCTGTGGAATCCTGCATTAATCCTCACCAATCTTTGCTGCCAACTCCAGCACAGCGGGGAAGAAGCAGCTGTATGTTTTATTTTAGGATGTTCTTAGTCTTAGTGGGCCATAAAAAAGCATATTGGGTGTCCCTGTGTTCTAGTGAAGAGAAGGATTTGTTCCTGTAAATCCCAGGAGATGACTTTGCACCTTAACTGGCTGGAGAAGGGAAAGCTACATTCCACTGTCGCCTCTGAAAATGGACATCTGAGCTCCTCCATCACTAAAGCAGACTCTGTGTCAGGAGCTGACACGTGAACTCTTCAGACTGTTCAGCCTTGTGACTTTGCTGGCAGCTACCTGACATCTGTCCCACGGCTTTTGGGAGGTGAAAGTCCTATGGAAGTGGCAAGTACCATCAGTAACAGCAACACTGAAGATTCTTCAGGTCTGATCAATTCTTAGCAAGAGCTGAAGCAGCGTGTGCTGAGAAGAGAGGGGAAGGAATAATTGGCGCTTGTCTGTAAATATAATTGTGGAAGAAAGCAATATGGAAAAAGGCTGACCCGCAGTTCCACTCACTCACTCCAATGACAATGTGTCCCCTGCTGCTCCCATGCACTGGGCTATAAAATGTAATAACGAGGAACTGAACTAGAGCAGAGGCAATTCCTCACAGGCACTACCTTGTTGGGGTGCACGGCACGCCGCAGGTTCTCCATCCATTTATCTCGCTCTGCTGCCGAACGACACGAGAAGCACTTACTTCCTGATGAAGTCGTCACCTACAGGGAAAGGAACAGGATTACATCTTGACCAGCACACTGCAGAGTGTGGTTGGGGGGAGAGGGGGGCTTAGGGAAGATGCTAGTGGATTTTATTTTTTTTTTAAGTAAACAGCTTTACCCAAGCATGAAGTAACTGCCCCTAAGGCTGGCGGAAAAACAGGACAACCCTCTATGCCACAGAAATAATCATAGAAGCAAATTCCAATTACTTCTCCTCTTCCACACCAGAAAACACTAGATAATGGGCCCCATGCATGTGATGCTTTAAACCACCAAGTTCCACAACTGAGAGAGAGCAAATCCTTAGATGAACTAAAGATAAATTGGAACTCCAAGTGGATACTTGGCATTCCTCCAGGCTCAGCCCAAAGCCTGTGAGAGTAACAACCCATTCCTTGTTCCCAGCAGAAGGCTGGGCTTGAAAAGGCTGCTTTGCCACCTTCCCCCTTCGTGTCCTGCTGCTCCTGGAGCCCTTGCTGTGAGGATCATGGGGACAGGTGTGTACACCCCACTCCTGGCTGTGGTACAGCTGGGGCCCTCAGAGCTCACAGCACTCACACCCTGCTGGGGAGAACCAGGGGGGCTTCCCTGGACATGGCTGGAAGTGCTGCTGAGCCCTGCTCTCACCTCTCATGATTCCAGGTTCATCCCAAGGGATTTTCTGCAGTATTTGTGTGACTTCCTCTGGCCACTGGGAGTTTGTAGCCATAGGGTTTAAGAAACACACTCACAGCAGGGACATTTCCAGAGGTGCAAGTGCCCCTTATGCCTCATCACAGTCCTGCTATCCCAAGGAAACTCAATCCTGCTGAGCCCATGGAAGCACCACTATCTGGCAGCCCAGAATGACAGGCACCAAATTTCCTTCCTATGCCCCCCCACCAAACTTCCTTGGCATCAAAGCCAATGGCTCCCTGCTCCTCACACCCAGACATCCCCCAAGCTGCCATCTCCTCCACACGTGCTGGTCCTGAGCACCAGGACCACCAGTGGCTCCAGCTCTCTGCCCTTTGCACTTGCTTTTGTCCAGCAATATTCACCATGTACAGCTCTGCTGGGAGGCTGAATGGACCTGGCTGGTACTTTAAATAACTCCCCACTGAGCTTCATTTCCGCCAGTCTCAACCTGCAGAGTTATTTGTGAGTGCTTTATCATCCCCCAGTGTTTGTGTTTACACATTGTGCACTGGGTTATCAGCTTCTGGGAGACACAATCTCCTTTAATTTCATGTATCTCCCAGAAGCCCAACCTGTTCTTACAGCAGAGCTGGCCCTCGCTAAGATTTGTCATTAGCAAACCTCAATGATAAGTTGAACACATCCCTTCCTTTGAACACAGACCAGGGCAGAATGAGAAGAGGCCTGTTCTGTCTTTACATAAAAATGCAAAGAATCTTCCGACTCTTGATATTCCAGAGGCTTTTTCCTTCAGACAGACACCTTCCCAGTTCTTGCACACTTTTATACTCTGCCTGTAAAACACAAGGTCTCCTATAGCTCCAAGAACAGACTCCATACTAGCAGGCACAACACTGTGACCTTTCCAGCATCTCTTCACACCCCTGAGTATTTCCAGCTTCTTCAAAATCTCCTGTGACAAACCCCCCCTGCCCCATCTCCTCTCTGCTGCTCCTGTTAACCTCTATCCCTGAGCCTTCCCACATGGAGTTCTCCTGCCACACAGATTTGTCATTGTATTTTCTTGCCACACATATGTAAACACAGGCATTATCATGGCCAAATTAATTATTCAATTTTAAACCAATTATAAATTAATCTTTCAAAACCTAAAAAAACCTGTAACTGTCATACTGAAGTGAGAGAAGGGGAAAATTGTGTGTCAGATATGAAGTGTGTCTTGGTCTGATGGGAGCTGAAGATCACATCCACCATGTGTGACCAAAAATGTGATTTTCCCCAGATCTGCAATCAGATTCCAGCTTTGAGTTCTGACTTAAATATCATGTGGCATTAACCATCTTTATGAGATAGTAATTATCTTTATAAAGAGAATATTCTTGTCTCATCAAGATTTTGGATATGCTGGAATACTCTTAATGTACAGGAAAAACTCAATTAATAAAATTCATTAATTTCTGAAATGTTACTTTTCCTATTCATTATCCCCAGTCCCTGGATGGGTTATCTGTTCATATAAAATCTTGTCTTTTTAAGACAGTCCTAAGGTACAGGGTGGCTTCACTCGAAGGGACATGCATGGAGTAGCAGGGGATGGTAACTGAGCACTGGAGGGGTTTCACTCAGTGTCCAGAGGATTTTCCAAGGAGCAGTCAGGGCTCAGCTGCACCCCTGGCCCTGCAGCTGCTCAGGGCATCCAAAGGGCCGCTCCAGCAATGGCCAACGTTTGCACAGCTGGATCGAATTTAGTGCTGCTAAATTTAGCTCCATGGAATTCTGCCTTGCTGAGGCAAGGCCAGGATGAGGCAACAGGCTCAGCTGTATTGGAGCAATCACAGTTTGTCTTTCCCTCAGCTGTGTCATGGGACAGCTCAGGCACAGGACAAGGCTTTGGTCTGCCAAGACCTAAGAGAGCCCCTCAGCTCTAATGGCCCTGCCTGGCCCAGGACCCCCCAAAAACCAGGGCCAGGATCAGGCTCTGGGAGCCTGGCACTGGCTGAGATGCCCACTGTATATTTAGCACACACAGCACATGCAGAAGCACGGGATGATTTGCTGACTGAGGAGTCTTGCAAGGAGAAAGAAGATGATGCTGAGTAATTAAAAAAAAAAATAAAAAAAAATCAATGAAGGAAACAAGTAAATACTGACTGCCAAGTACTCAGCAAGTGAGAAAAAGCAAGTTTCACAAAACTAAGTAAGGAGAAAAAGCCAAATGCAGCCTGTGGAAAAGCCCTGCCCTGGTACTGACTGAGCTCCCTGGCAGAGCTGAGGGGAGCTGGGCCGAGCACGTCTTAATGCAGGGTGGTGGAGATAAAAGGGAGGAACAATTCCCTGCACCTTCATCCACCAGCTGCCTCCCAACGAGCCACTTGGTTGTTTTCCACTGCAGATGGCTTTGGCACCTCTCGCTTTTGTCTCCGTCTGGGTGTGCTGCCAGTTCCTCTGGAAGCGCTCTGCTCCATCTGCAGCCGTGTCAGACCCTCCTGGCCTGTTCCCCTCCAGGGGAGGAGCAGTGCCAGGTGAGCACTGATGGCCATGGGCCAGCTGGGGATGGAACAGCTCCCGAGGCTGTCCCTGCCCGGCCACCCCACGGCCGGCAGAAGGTGAAGGATTGAGCAAGGCTGGCACTGCCCAGCAACAGCTTCACTTCCCAGCTGGAGGCAGCAGCCCTGCCTGTTCCCAACACATCTCCCGAGGGAGCAGGTCCACGACAGCCTCGGGGGGCAGGGATGAGGCACCACTTTCCCCATCCACTGCACACCTCAGCTCCCCTCATCCCTGGGACCCTGGCAGGGCTTTCTCACCCGGCATTTCTTGGTCAGGGCTGCTTTTCCAGGACATTCCCCGAGCTCCTTTGTGTCCATCAGTGATGCCCGAGTGCTGGGGGCTGTAGTCACTGCCTGACCCCCAACAGGGGACCCAGGAGATCTGCAAACTCATCCTGGTGCTGAGCTCAGTCCCAGCTGGGAAGAGGCTCTCAGGAGACACGAGACCAAGGCATTGACACAAAATGCCATTTAGCTCTCACCTCGGTCCCTCCCGCTGGAGCTTGTTGGTGAGCAGCCACCAGTGACAAATCAATGTCCCTGTTGTTTCCTGGCATTCTTCCTCTCCTCTGCAGAGTTTGCAGAGCAACAATTAACACGTTCTTTTTTTTACAGTGTGACTTCTCTTTATCCAACTCACTTAACCCCAAAATTTTCTTCCTCCTTCCAAGTGCATGGCTTGTGTAATTTCCCTCTCACTCAACTTTCTACAAGTTCTGTTCATATCCCTTCCTCTCCTCTTGTGGGCTGACCAGAATTGGTAAACAACTCTTATATTATGGATGTCACATTTATTTTCCATCTAGCTTCATTTTATCTTTCTTGAGTGGAATGTAATAGAGGACATGTAATTTACAAAACTGTTCCCCTCCTGACCCATTGCACTTGCTCAATTCCACAAAGAATGAATAGCACTGCAAAATTTATACCTCAACCAACTAGAGAGTTTATATTTGAGGCTATTTTTTTTCTAAGACTGTTTTCATGTTACCCACTTATATTTTAAGAAATAGATCTTTTAACTCACTTATTTCAAAATGTGCTGATTTCAGTAAAGAAAAATGTCTTTATCTTTCCAGTCTGACTCCTCTTGAACCCTGACATGTGTTCTCATCCAACACAGCCCATCCAAGGACAGCCTGCAGTCCCATCACCCCTAGAGCACAATCCAAGCACAGCTACACCATTTATCTGCTTCTCTGTGTCCAAGCACAAACAGGTGTTACCTGCTCTTCACAGAAACACAAACATCCACCACCTTATTACTGCAAGAAAACCATTTCCCAGTTCTGTACCCAGCCACTGCCATAAGCAATAATACTTTGCCATCCACAATTCAGGACAAATGGTTCCTGAGATATCCTGTACTGAATTACCCAGCTCCAGCCTGGGTTGTGCGTGTCCTACTCCCTCCCGCTAGCACAGACCCTGCCACATGCCATAACAGATGTCAAAGTAATCTGAAATACTCACAGATTTTTCTATTTACTCAAACAAGGGAAGCTTCAGTTTTCTAGACAAAGTCCTCCACACTCCCACTGACAGCAGCAGGCTGGCTCTGTGACCACATGTAATATCTTTGGGAACAGTGAGTAGGGATTAGCACTTCCCAATATCTGTATGAACATAAACTGTAGGAGCATAAACAAATTTATGCTCTGCTGATACACAGCCCTAAGCAGTGCAGCACCTGTGCCAGCAGCTCTGCTGCGACAGCGCTTACAAGGAGCTCATTGCTCTGATTGTGTGGATATGATCCTCCTTGGAAAGATGGGAGCAATTTTCTGCCTATGAAATGCTCTCTGTGTAGCAATTCCAAGCTGCAATGTTTGGTAACAGCCAGAGCCCAGATGCCAGCCCACACCTGGCTCCCCAGGCGGCCCCAGCACGGCAGGAACAGCCCCAGAACGGCTCCTTACCTCAAAGCAGTAGTCTTGCCCCAGGATGCTACTGTGGACAGGCTTGATGACCACTTCCTCCTCCATACTGAGATCCAGAGCCTCAACAGCACTACTGGGACTGAGCAAGGACTCGTGGGAGCGCGATTCTTTCAGCCTCGGCATTAGATGGGATCTGGAGGAAAAACATAACCGTGTCAGTGGATGCTCTCCTTCCCAGGGAAATCTGTTAGCAGCAACTGCACAATATTCCTGGGAATGTTTTGTCATGGGATAACAAAGTGCCCTGAAGAACAGGGCCTGCTACATGGTCCCACCTGTAATTTCTAAAGGTTCCATGACAGCTGGTATGAGCAGTAAAACAATTTTTCCCAACTCTGATGCTGTCAGGAGTCAATTCTTTAGAGGTTTACACACTGTGAGGTCTCTGAACAACCAAATCAAACTCTAAATGGCCACCACAACTACTGAGGGAGAATTCCCAGGTGTGGAGGGGTTCCTAAACAAGATTTCCCAGGTGTGGGGGGGTTCCTAAATGAGATTTCCCAGGTGTGGGGTGTAGCAGTGTGGCTGTATTGGAGGCCAGCTGGCCCCAGCACTTGCTGCTGTCTCAGCAGCACCAGCGGGTCTGCAGCACCTGGTGCTGATCTCTGGTGGTGCCAGAACCTCACTGAAACACCCACGTCTGATCTGTCACCAACAACCCTTGGGCTCATGTGCTCTCCCTGATTGTCACACACATCCCTGGGATGGGGACAGTGTGGAAAATAAGGCTGTGATAGCCCTATTGATTGATCTAAATGCTCTGGAGTCCCACTGGCAGCATTTAGCAGCAGGGAGCCCACAGACAGTGAGCAGAGCACCATTTTTGAGACAGCCAATACAATCAATGGTGCAGTAACTCTTAAAGCAAAACCAGAGAGCTCAAGGGGAAAAAAAAAAAAAAAAGAAAGAGTGCTCCCAGGGAAAACACAGCAAACCCATAAAGTGGCAAGGGAAAAAATAACTTGAGTGCAAAGGGAGCAGCTGCCTCCTCTACAGCCTGTACCATGTGAGATGTTCCTAAGCCAAAGCTCCCATCCCGGTAACTCTGACCTTTAAAACCTCTGGCAAGCACTTTGGGGGGCTCCCCAAGAGATTGAGTGTCCCTGTCTACAAAGGGACCGTGATGCCTTCTCCAAAGGCACGGAGGGACAGCAATAAGGGGAGTTTATGAAATTCTCAGCATGGTCTTTCATGAGCCAAACAACAATGCTCCCACTATACTCCCAGCTTGCTCTGATATGTGTGTTGGATTTTGTTGTTCTCCAGAATGAAGCTGACCAAAGCAGAGAGAAATGTCAACAGTGCATGCAAAATCCATCGCTTCCAGTGAATCACACACCAGGCTGGATCCAGAAAACAGCCCAAGGAGATTCTCAGATAAACAGCAGCAGCAGATAAACAGGTGCTTCTCTAGATTTGCCATTAAGATTCAGGCCATGCATGAAGCCCCAGGTGATAACGGAACTGCCTGTGGCTGATTCCCTGCCTGAGCTGCTCCATGGAGAGCTCTGAGTGCTGGGGCCACCTCCTCCCCAGGGCCACCCAGCCTGGGACACGCTGCCGAGGGCTCCGGGACATCTCCCTGCACCTAGCAGGCAGGACCAGCTGTGGTGACACCAGTGAAACATCTGCAGAAGAGCCACCAGCACGGGGGTTCTGAGGGGACACCCACAGCCCTCAGGCTCTGAGAGCCCTGCTGGGGCTGGCACAGTCCTCTGCTGCATCAGGAGCTCCGGGTTCCCAGCAAAGGCTCTCCATGCCATTAGCCATTCTCTCAGCTGCCCACTCACCCCACATCTCTGTGGTGAGTAAATTGATCTTTAGGAACCCAGCACAGTCATTTCCCAGTACTTTGGTAATTTTACACTATTTTCAGAGAAAAGGGTCCCTATCCTTTTCCTCTGAATGCTACTGTAAATTAACTCTAATACAGACAGACAGATCGAGTTACCTCTGGATGCTGAGTGCAGAACTAATATCCAGCAGCTCAAGAACTGACAGTACAGACTCCTCACCCAGCCCAGATAAGCCCAGAATCAAGGCATTTCTGGTAAATCTTATTTCCATGTTTTACAGATGAAATTAGAAAAGGTAAATAACCAAGCTGAGACTCGCATTCTTGTGTAGACAAATATAAATACTGATAAAATAAACCCACAACTCAGTACATCACTGAGTTGCATTGCCTCATGCTGGCTTAAGAATTTTTGTAAAAATTAAAACAAAACAAGTCTATTTTTCATTTAAAACTACTGCAGCTGGATGGCCATGGGTGGGAGTGCAGATGTGCAATTCCAAGGATGACCAAGGGGGAGGTTCTCAGGACATATTACGCTTTCACCAGATTCAGTAAATGTGTGTTTATATCCCTCCACGCTCTGCCAAATGCCTCTGGGAATCCTAAAACAAACAGGACTTTTTTAGGGAGGTTTTTTATCAGGTCCCTGCCTCAGCAGGACCTGCTCCCACGATGTCTCTCACTCCCGAGCGGCCACTCGGATCCGGCCCAGGTCAGCAGCAGACACGTTTCTCACCAGATGCTGCTCTGTGCAGGGGGAGCGCTGCAGGTCTCAAACCAGCCCTAAAAACCCAGCATCTGTCTGTGCATCAAGGGCTAAGTGGGGAGATGTCATTAATTAGAGCTGTTGGAAATCTCAGCAGCAGGGATGAGGATCTCTCTGCCAGAGCAGCCCTGGCAGGGCAGGAGCAGCAGAGCTCCCTCCCAGGGCTCTGTCCCATCTCTGTTCCATGCCCCTGTCTCCAAACGGCACACGGTCCTTTCATTTTAATCCCTGTTCCAGGGCAGAGAGCACTCGTGTCCCTCAGTGACAAGACAGTGGCAGGGGCCCATTGACTAGAAAACATTTGTCAGTCCCTGTCACTGCTCCCACAAACTTCTCCTCATACCAGCAGTAAGAGAAAGGCCACAAGCTGCCTTCCTGAGCCTGAGAGCAGCACCCACAGCGACAGGGACACCTGAATTCCTGCAGACCTGTGCTGTCCATCAGCCATCCCAAACAGCCAGGCGTGCCTGGAACACCATTTGCTGACACTTCCAACATGACAGAGGTACTTTGTTCACATTCATCCCCCCTACCATCACTGTGAAGATGCTGCCTGTGGGGCCATCCGATCTCTTGCTCCAGTAACTCGCTGTGTATTCCAGGTCCTGTCCTGGTTTACGTCAGCTGATCTAATTCCAATCCTACACCTTTGTTTTAATATGCTGGGAACGGCCAGCTGCCCAGAGCCATCTCACAGCGGGAACCCTCTTTCCAAACAGCACATTCAGTTCTTTTTGCCAAGGGCCTTTTTTAAATCCCTTTTTACTTGCCTAAAGTTCAGTTGAAATGAAGGGGGGAGTAAAAAATCTCATAAAAGACCACATTAGTTCTAAAGAGAAATAACATTACTGCTACCGGCACTGACCCGGCGAGTCCTGCGGAGCAGCAGCCAGTCTCTGGTTATTAAAGAAAGAGCTCTGCTGCCCGAGAGCAATCAGAGAGGATTGTTGTGCTAAATAATAAAAGTCATAAAACATTACCATGTGAAGAGATGTAGCCCCTCTGCCTGTGCCCTCCACAGCCACTTGAGTATCACCAAATCCAACCAGAAGCACGTGGACTGCAGGGAAGACTTGTAAAAACAAGCATGGAGAGGCAATCCATCCTCTGCTCACCCAACTCCAGGGCTGGGTTTTGAGCAATGGAGGCAGCAAACAGCACTGCAAAGAGGCAACTCTGTCAGTCCTCATTTCAGAGCCTCACCTGCCTGAAACCACCCGGCTGCTGCTCCTGTGGTTTTATGATGAAAATGTTCCTGATTATTTTTGAGAGACAGAAACAAACAGAACCTGGTGGGTGGCTGTTTAGGGATGGAGCAGACACAAAATCTAACACTGAAACACAGAGGGAAAAAACGAAGAGCCTTTTTTAAACCTCCTACTGTTGTGCTCTGAGAGCATGAGCGGATTGGGGAATTCTGAAGGAAGTCCAGGCCCTAAGCTGAAGAAGTCCCATTGACACCAGCTGTGGAGCTGGCAGTGTGCATGCTTCCCCAGCGTCAGAAGGATTTGATCTCCCAAATTACATGTTTGACTCTGTGACACGTCTCCTGGCCAGGAAAGATTCCCTGTGTGCAGCATTTTGAGGCTGACAGTTCCTTTCTGTGCCCAGCTGGGAGCAGGTTCTTTAGGGCAGCCCTGACCCCCTCCCTTGCACTCTCCTGCTGCAGGGGTCCTCCCTGCCCAGGCACAGTGGAACAGCCCAGCAGATCCACATGCAGCACAGACAGAATCTAAATCTGTCTCCAGCCTGGGGATTAGGGGTTTGTTATGACTGAGAACAAAGTGCACAACTCCAGTAAATTGATTTGTGACATCAGATGGGAGAAGGATTTTAGCAGTTGCAGATGGGAGTAAATCACCCACCATCCTCTGCCAGCTCCATCCAGGAGCTCTGCCCGGTGCCACTGTCCCTCCTGATCCTCACTGCTGCTGGTTCACTCTGGAACTATGCTCTGCAGAGCCCAGACTGCTCGGCTTTGCTTCCCACTGTCCTCCACAGCAGCTCTCCCCAGGGCTCAGCAGTGCCTGTGTGACCCCCCCGCCGGGGCTCACTTCCCGCTGACCTCGCGACCACTGCTGGGAGTTCTCATCCCTTCCTCCCCCGAGCCTCATCCTGCTTCAATGTAACAAATAAATATAAAAGCGATGTTATGGGAATAACCACCACCAACAGCACACAAGAGAACTCGCAGGCTTCCAGGAGATGAAGAATATATTTTTTTTTTCCCTGTAAAGGAGGACGTGAGGATGAAGTCTCAGCATGCAGCAGCACACCCTTCTCCATGTTCTACTGCCCTGAACTTTCTCCTGCTGTTCCCTGAACTCCAGCTGCTGAGCTCTGCCTGGGAAACTCTGCTCAAGAACACTCACGATGGGAACCTGGCATTACAGGCTGCTCTCACTAACGCAACACCTTCCCTGAGCAACACAAAGGACATGTAATTAAACTTATTAATGCCTGCCCTTGTTTTCAGACTGTTCTCAGTTTCAACCGGCAGCAGGATTAATTACATTCAAAAGGACTCTGTCAGCTCATACCAGATGCCAAATGTTGTTTTTGCCAGAGCAAACCTGAAGAATGATTTTAACCTGTGACATTCACCTGAGCGTGGGTATTTGTTTAACAACGTGCCACTGCAAAGTTTGTCAGGGGCAACCTGCAGGCCCAGCACAGGACAAGCAGCAAGGACACCGATGGCATTAGTGATGTGCAAGAGGAGAGGAACTGCAAAAGCAAGGAAAGGGCATCAGGAGCAGGATGCAAAAGGTGATCAGAAATACACCTGAATTTCAATCATCAAAAATGTTTTCAAGGAGCCTCTTTCCCATAAGCAGAATGGCATCAACACGACATTTTCAACAGAAATCAACAGTTATATTAAAAAAACCCTTTTATCACATCAGCCTAAACCAGCCTAAATAATGCCAGATCTGGGAACATCTGATGCAAACAGCAGTGACAGATCCCCCATGCCAATTTGGAGCTCGAGACACAGCACAGCCCTGGGAACAAGTCATTCCCACAGCACCGGCCTCGGGAGCGAGCAGGGACCGTAGGGCCTCAACAAACACCCGGGGCACGTCCCTGGCAGCAGAAGCAGAACCGGGACATAGGGGCCGAGCCAGAGCCTCCTGCTCCCTGCCGGCATTCACGGGAGAAATCCCGGGGTGCACCCCACAATCACCACCTTCCACGGGGGGAGCAGGGTGGGGATAAGGGGTTTGATTTTTATCACCTAAATTTTGCGTAACATCAGTCTGGAGGCGGAATCTGGACAGGGCGGCAAAGGCGAGGCAGGATGTGTCCTCCTTGGACCAACCACACGGAAATGGAGCCTCAAGGCCCATCTCCACAGCGCGGCTGCCGAGCCCGGCCACGGATGATGAAACGCCGCCCAGGATGGAAACAAACCGCGAACGCACGGAACGAGGGACGGAGCGCGGCCGCACATCCCCGGGCCGGGCCGGACGGGCCGGGAGCGGCTGTCAGCACCGGTCCCTCCAGCGCGG
>NC_031785.1:1898835-1938899 GCF_001522545.3 Parus major
AGCGGGCGCTTCTCGCTCTCCGCCGCGGCCGGGGCGCCCCATGCCTCCCGCCCAGCAGCGCCCCGTGACCCGCGGTCCCCGAGCTGCTCACCCCTCGCCTCATCCCGCCTGTCGCCCTCATTTTGTTGCGATAAACCGGGGTAAAGCGCAGCTCTCCGGGAGCCCGAGTCGTGCGGCGGCTGCCCCGGGCACCGCTGTCCCCGGCCCGGCTCCGGCAGGGGAGGGACGGCGCCGCCCGCCCGTCCCTGCCCTCGGCCGCGCAGCGCATTCCTTTCCCGTTTCGGAGAGCCGAGTCACTGACCTTTGCAGCAGCGCGATCCACAGCAGGGAGTAGCGCCTGCAGCAGCAGCCGGCGGCCCCTGCGTGAGCCATGGTCCGCACCCCGCACGGAGCGAGCCCGCATCGGCGCGGAGCTCACCGGGGGGCTCCCGGCCGGGCTCCCCGCCGGGGTCCGGGGGCGCGGGGCTCAGGACCGGGCGGCCTCACTGAACGCGGGGCCCGGGGCAGCAGGTGAGCGGCAAAGGAGCTGTGAGGCAGCGGAGAGGAGACGGGAAAGCTGCGCGGCATGGTCCCACTGTCCCGACTGCCACCATCCTCAGCCAGCCCACGCCGACACGTTCCCAGAGCCAGACTGCTGCTGTCATCCTGGCGTATTCAAATGCCTCCATTACTCATCAAGAACAAAGTAGGACTATCTAGTAAATTGAAAACCACCACATGGCACTGTCCCCTGCCTCTTACTGATGGCTGCTTCCTTTTCCACTTTTCAAAGGCTACTGTCCATGTCTGCAGCAAAGCATAGATCCTGCTGCTCATGTGAGCGGCTCCGGATCAGCGGAGAAAGCCGGCACCTGGGCTGCAAACCCTGGTCAGCTTTGGAGGGGCAAACGCCAACAGCGGTGAACATTCCCAGGTGACAGGAATAACCGGGGTTCCCCCAGAGCACAGGAGAAGGAAGCAGGTCTCAGAGTGGGAGACGGAAAGGTCCTGCCCGAGGCAACGGGCACAAGTCTCGCCTCCTCCAGGGACACACAAGCCGGATTCCCAGACGGACCATCCCTCCAGCCAGCGCCACCGTGCACGGCACAGACAAACGAGTCAAAATTCGCAGGTTCTCTGCACAGTTCCAGCACTAACTCTCTACACAGCCTCCCCTAGGTGCCTCTCTCCTCCTCAGCCAGAGAGGTGGCCATGACCCTCTCACTGCCGAAGGATCCAGAAAACATCAAGCAGCATTACTGCTGGGCTTGGCTAACAAGGAGTGCGGTCACCTAAGGCCAGCGGGGTCCCTTCTTCCTTCCAGAGCAAACCGGTCCCCATCGTGCCCCTGGGACAATGGCACCAGCTCACCAGCCACTCTGACAGCAGAACACCCCAGTGTCTGCCTGTCCCACCTTCCCTCCTTAGTGGAGGACGTGCAGACCCCCTTTCTCTTGAAGTCTGCAAACAGCGCTCTGGATTTAGCACATTTTGCCTCATTTTTGCCTCCCCCATTCCCCCCACCAGTGGTTTGAAGTTTTCTCACCCTTTGCTGGCAGATGCCATGCAGAGAGACAAGCTTGCTGTCCTTGATCTGCTTTTCAGGGCTTCTATAAAGTAGGGCACCAGCATCAACCCAGCATCAGGTTTTTGATACATTGCTGGAGTAGCCAAAAATAATAACAGGCAGCTTCAGTCAATCTTCTCCTTCTCAAATCTGCAGCAGCAGCAGCAGCACAGGGGTCCTTTGTGTGGTGGAGCAGAAATATGGTGCCTGCCAGGCTGCGATGCTGCTCAGCAATCCAGAGCCATTCCCGCCTGGCAGCCCGGATCCCCCCAGTCCTGCTCCGTGCTCACACGGAGCTCCTGCCCTGTGGGCTCCCCTTCCCCAGAGCCATCCGTGTTTTGCTCTCCGTATTTCCTTCAGCAGCTTATCTCTGTGGCTGCTGTGAAATGCTAAGGTCAAGTTACAGTTTTACCAACCCTTTTATCTTCCTGGCAAGGCACGAAAATGCAGAACCTGAACTTTGGAATGAGCCTTCGCACCTGCAGTGGGTGGAGAGTGGAGCAGACCCAAGGCAGTGGGAGAGGGAGAATTCAGGTTCTCTCTGCAGCCCAGCACTGGAACAGTCTCTGTTGCACATTCAGACACTTTATTAGGATGCTCTGGAAGGAAGGTATGAGCCCACCAAGCCTGGCTCTGCTGGGAACTGTGGCAACTCCAGCTGACATAAGGACCCAGCACGGCTCTGCTACAGTTTCCACATGACAGCAAAGACCAGCAGGACCCAGCAAAAGAGCTCTGCCTGCTGGGAACTGCCCAGTTGAATTCCCCCTGTCCCAAACCTGAAATTCCAGATGGTTGGTCTGTGCAGGACAGGGAAGTGAGCCAGGCATCAGGGGATGAGGTAACATTTGACCTTGAAGCCTGTGGGACTGTTGTGCTGCACACTGATTCTCCACACTCGCCTCAGCAAATGACAGCTATGTTTCCCCAAAGTGACACGGGGAGTGTCACTGTGCCCCTGTCCCACTGATCACTCTGGGGTTGGGCTGGCTTCTAAAACACACAAACTTGTTGAGATACAGATCTGGAATGCAAAGGCCATTCCTTGCCCTCTCCCTCTCTGTGGTGTCTGGACTGAACACCCACATGGCTCAGGAGGTACAGAAAGAAACTAAAATTCTACAGAGCAGGGCCTTGGGGACTGCTCTGTCCCCGTCCCCAGGGACTGCCAGGCAGTGAAGAAGCCACATTCCACTGACTCAGTGTTCAAATACTGCTGCAAGGGAGCATTTACTGCCACCAAGAAGAACTTGTACATCGAAGTCTCAGCTCATTTTATCCAAGCCAGGGTTTATCCAGCTTCCTTCCAGCGAACTCCTAGCTCAGTCCTTGTGTGCACAAGGTGTTTCCCTGCAGACAGCTGTTCCCTGTGTGCAGCAGGTGACACAGAGGTGTATGGCACACTCAGAGCTGTGACTGCCCCTGCAGTGCTGGCACTGTCCCCGGGCATTGTGTGTGACCTCCACCCCTTCTCCACATTCACACCCCCAGGTCCTGACAGGATCCCACCCACCCTGCTCACTGCTCAACAAATGGCATTTGTGAAAGGAAAGCCACTGTGCCCAGTCAGGGCAGGTAAAAAGTATTTTTCCATGGGTTATTACAGGAAGTTTTCCATTCCCAGTTATTATTTGTATTATTTATAGTCCCCATTTCTTGGCTCATGTTTTCTCCTCTGGTCCCAGCTTTGCCTCCAGCCCTCTGGGCAGCAGCCTTTCCACACTCCAGCCATGTTTACCTTTCAGAGCTATTAAAACCAGATATTTCTCACTTTTTATTGACTGTGAAGCCAGTGCTTTGTGCCTTATGACCACACTGTCTATCACTGGGAAACAAACAATTTCCTAATAACCTCAAGGAGTCAGCAGTGGAAAGGACTGTGATTATCCAGATCTACTCCAAATT
This sequence comes from Parus major, assembly GCF_001522545.3. Classification (NCBI taxonomy): domain Eukaryota; kingdom Metazoa; phylum Chordata; class Aves; order Passeriformes; family Paridae; genus Parus; species Parus major. The sequence goes on from NC_031785.1 coordinate 1,902,287, forward strand.
TACAGTTAAAATGAAATAGCCATTGATGTCATAAATGCACTTGCTGTATAAAGTTTGAACAATCCCATATTCCAGCACAATTAACATTACAATACATGGTTTTGCTGACTGGCTGTTACTGGATTGCTGCTTCTCCACCCATTGACCCCCAAAGCTGAGCTGCAGTGAAGGGGCAGAGTTGACTCGAGCACCCCTGAAAAGCAGGGCACTGTTTCAATAGTGTTTACACTGAAAGAATATTTCACTCTGCCTCCAGCCCCCTTTCACAGCACCCACACAGTGCATCTGACTGGCCAATTCCTCTTTCTGCTTATAATTAGCTTCACTTTTCTGCTCTCCTAGATAAGCATTAGACTTCCCTCTAGGAATGTAATCCCAATCCACAGGAAACCTGTCTTTACTGGGATGCCACTCATCTTTTCTGCAGGTTTTATTTAAAACAGAACATTGTTATTAGCAGCAGATTTTTCTAAACCTTTTTGTGAGGTCCCATTCCTGCAAACATCCAATATCATTCTGGGCGATTAGCCTCGCTTCAGAGACACCACTTAACATTCAACCACAATTTGAGCCAAGGCATTTGCAGGAGTCAAGTTTTGAATTTCAAATCTAAACTACAGAGGGGCACCAATGGTGAATGACAAACACAAATAGATGTTTTAGCATCTAAACTACATTTTCCTGTGATTTGTCCTTCTGCCTAACAATACTGGCCTCTAGGATGGCTTCAGTTTAATAGGGAAGAGCTGACTTTGGAGGCTGAATGTTGTTCAACAAAATGATGCTCTTAAAAAGCAATATCCAAAGAATACAAAATTTATGATAAGAACAAAGTTGGGAAAATATTCTTCTAATGCTGCTGAACTTCCCTTAAAAAAAAAAATGAATGAAAAGGAAAGCTCAAAGCATTTTAAAGTTTGTTTTTGTTTTTTTTTTATCCATAGCTGGCACCAGGATATAAAGCTAATTTCTTCCAATTGCTATCTGCCTTTCAGCCAGATAGGTTTTAGTGTCTTCTAGGGATGGATATAAAGCACATCCTTCTCATGGGAACCTTCTTTTCAGATGGAATGAGAGGTTATTTTTCTATGGCCTTTTCTGGGAATGATCCCTTTGTTTCCCCTGGAGCAGTGCGAGGCACAGCTCTGCACCAAACCCAGGTCAGCCCCAGGGACCTTGTTGGACCATCCTGACTATCAGCATTCCAGACTCCACGAGCAGGGATTAAATTTGGCAGTACTGGGGTGCACTGCATCACTTCTCCAGCTCATTTTTTTAAGTGCAAGTATCATTACTGCATTCTCCATGCAATGCCAAGGGCTGCTACCTCCAGAGCTGATGTAAAAATTGTTATTAAAACTTACAAACTGTGAAAAACTCTTTAAAAAAGTCCAAATCCTGGCACTGCCCTAAATTAAATTACAGCCAGGAGCTGCCAGGGGTACCTGGATAAGCACAGAGCCAAGTGTGCGTGCAGTCCTTATCCACAGCCCACACCTGCTGCTCCCTCCTGGAAGTTTCACTAATGAACACAGTGTACAGCCCAGAGGATTTCAGATAAGGGAAAGGTCAGGGTGAAGACTCAGGAGTAAAGAACAAATTGAGTGGGGTTCATAAATGAAAACCCCATTTTAAATCTAAAATTAATTTTTTCAATAAATTAGGGCAAGTGAGCTTTCCTCCAGCTCAGACAATGCAGCTTTCCCTGGATATGGACCACTGGCGGGAGGAGGAAGCACGTGTGCTCAGGAATCAATGTTAATACCCTCAAAAATTAATCTCTGAAAATTGCTTCAATGGAACAGAAATGATTTCATATAAATCTCTGTATAGTGAGAGCTGACAGAATATCAAAGTGATACCTAGAGTAGGTACAGACTGAAAAAAACCAGGCTTTGTCTTTTCTTACACAGGGTTGGTGTGGACTGTGTGCCTCAGTTTCCCAACTGCAGACATGGGCTGGGGCATCAGGGAGTCCGTGAGAGCCAGCTGGGGCTCCATAGGATGGATGTGGCTTCCCCAGGATGGAAACATTGTCTGGAAATGAGAGTCATGGCTTGGATTTCAGCACAGAGCCAGGATTGCTCTCTCCAGGGACGGGAGGCCGGGCGCTTTTTGCAGCCACGGGGAGCGTTGCACTCGGAATGTGTCTGGGAATGCCAATGTCTGTGCACACTGCACCTTCTGCTACCTGCAGGACCAAGCCAGCCACGGTGGCAACAAGCTTTGCAGATCTAAATCAGCCCTCAGAAGAAGAGAGTCTCTCAGCCTGGCTGAATAATGCATTAATTAAAAGAAGACAATGAGCAGCGTGTCAGCTTTGCTGCTGACAATTCACCCGGGGAGCTGCAGCCCTGCAGCCCCCTTGGCTCCACCTGAGGAATGCCCTCCTGAGCTTCCAGGGGCTCCTGTCGCTCCTGCCCCGAGCACCCAGCCCACACCTCAGCACAAATCCTGGGAAAGGGACCCAGAGCCTGGCTGCCAGCAAAATGAGAAGGAGCTGCAGAGCCATTCCTGTAAATGCAGAACCAAGAAATCATCCTTTTGACCAGAAACACTTTTTACCGTCTTCTGGAGGGGATGTGGATATTCCTAAATGAGTTCTCCCCATGAATATCTCCACCCTCATCTTCTAAACAAGGGAGCCAGAGGGGAGCTTGACCCAAAGCTTCACCCCATGGAAAGGAATGGAGGCAGAAGCAGGGACAGGTGTGAGCCCCAGTTCAGGAGCTGTACAGTAGAAACAACTTCCTTTTCTAACCAAGCTACTTTAAATCAATCTATTTAGACAGATGCAAAGCCCTGACACAGATGCACTGAAACTGGTTTGATCTTTGCCTGAACAGGATTAACTTGCCTCAGTTATTAACCAAATTAAACCCAGCTCATCATCATTGCAAAAATGACTGTATTTTACCCTCACAGTTCTGTGGAATTTTTGTAGACAGAACCTGGAAGGATTTTCCTTTGTGACGAGTGTTCAGGGTCAGAGCTCCTCACAACCCAGCCCAGCCTCAGTTAACTCTCTGAGGTAACCTGTACCTGTCTCACCTGCAATTTTAATTCTTAATTAACCATTCTTAATGTCTAAACCTACATTTTAGGCCATTAGCCTGTACTGATCACAGGAAGAGTTAGAACTGCTCAGACACACTAAGAGCCTGAGTTGATGTAAAGTAGATTGAGTTAAAATAAATGGAGTTGCACAGACACCTTCTTTTCTGTTGGGGTTCACTCCTTACTCATAGTCCTGGCTCTGCCTTTTTCACTCACCAGCACTGGCACCACTTTGCAGTTTCCAACTCTGCAAAGTTAAATCTGCAGGGCAGAGCCTAAAAATTCTTACTTTACTTTCTTCTGAGAAAATGCAAAATGTTTGGATCTGGTTTAGATTTTGTTCTTGTATTTAATTTCTCAAAACACCAATTTCCACTAATATTTTTTCTTCCTCTGATAGAATATAAAACCATCATCCAAGTGTTAAGAGCCAACAATCCCCTCTGCCCTGCTGCCCATCCGCTGAACTGCTGCTATGCCACTGCACTAAACCACTTTTTCTTATCCTGACAGATGCTAAGCTTAGGTCAAATCCCTGGGAATACGTGGGGCCAGCGTGTGTTCTCATAAACAAAACTGCAATCTGCTCCTGAGCTGACGAGGCTGCCCTGGATTTACACTGTGGCTGGAACTGAAGTACAGCTCCCTGGTGGAGCCTGCATAGAATTTCCAGGTGCTGTGGCCAGCAAGGAAGCCAGAGAGGGGAGTAGGAGGTGCTGGCCCAGGTGGGCAGAGCCCAGGAATGCCCCATCCCAGAGCTGGGGATGAGTGTGGCTCACCTGTCCCTGCCTGGCTCCAGGAGAGGGCCTGGCTGCCTTTATCTACCATTCCAGGGCACCAAAACTGAAAGCACTAGGTGAGTTTCCAAATCAGCAACTGTGCTGTAAACACAGTGAGAAAGCAAAGTCCATCCTGGTCTGACCAGTCCCAGCAGCTTCCTGCTCCATCACAAACAGGAGCTCTGAGCCTCTGATGTCACCATCCTGCACCAGTGGCATTAAAGCCTAAAATGGTTTCATAAAACAACTGGAGCTGTTTGAAAAGGACATTTCTGTGTGGCCTGGATTGTGCTGTCCTCTCCAGCACAGGATCCCCAGCCATCTCCTGATGTCCCTGTCACAGGGTGGGGAGGCAGAGCAGGATTCATCCGGGAGGCCACAGGCACAGCTGAACACCAGGGATTCAGCTCTGAAACAATTCAGGTGAAAGGACAGCTCATTTCAGCAAGAGCAGTGCCACCAGCCCAGGCAGGAGCCCAGGCAGGAGCCCAGTCACTGCCCCACAGGCAGAGTCCCCTGCCCTGCCCTGCCCTGCCCTGGGGTACATGGGGCTGTACCCCTGGCAGAGCTGGGGGTGCCCACCCTGTGGGGCTGCCAGGGGGGAGCAGCCCTGGGCACCTCAGCCAGTGCCACTGCTGGGGGCTCCCCAGGAGCAGCAGCTCTGGCCTCCCCTGCCCACTTGGTCTCAAACAATGAGACACAAAGGTGCTGCTCCTGCTGCCAGCCCCGGTGTCCCTGCTGTGCCCTGCTGTGCCTGCAGCCCAGGACAAGGCTGCCAGCTCCCAATGACAGGCACACACAGAGCCACAGCCACGCTGGGAATGGGCTCCTGGAGCCGAGCAGCGTGCTGTGATTCACTCCAGAGCCCTGCAGGGCTGGCTCTCCCCAGGAAATCTCCAGCCTGGAGATTCAACAGCACTTCCAGGGCCCTGGCTCCTGGGGCTGGCACTGAGTCACTGCAAAGCTCCAGCCCCAGCTCATCTCCAGGGCACGAGGGTGACACTTCACACTGCTGGGCTCAGAGCTGGGACAGGGGCAGGCCTGGCACAGAGCAGACTTCTGAGAGATTAAAATGATTGCCAAGCGAGAAAAATGTTCTGTGATTTCTTCACTTCTTTGGAGGCTTGAGAAAAGCACAAGTGATGAGGATCTGGCTGGCTGATGTGAGGATAAAGCAGGAATCTTCCCTGGGATGAGGGATGGGTTAAATGCTCTGTGCTCTCCAACCTACAGCTCTTGCAAAATCCAGATGAACCAGCAGCTGCCACACAGAATATAGAGAATAGAGAGAATTTGGGAAGAGCTGCCAAGTGCCTTGTCTGTTAAGTGCCTACAACACTCACATCTATGTTACCAATGATGGGATAATAACTTAAGATTTTTTACTTATGGATTTCTAATTTTTTTTTAAGCTTTCTTGTTTGGTTTTTGTTTTTTTTTTTTTAGCAATTAGAGCTGGAGGAATGTGTTAGCCCAGTCCCTGAGCAAAAATCAGTCTCAGTTCTGGGAGCTGCAAGGATGCAGCAAAGGACTGAATGTTATATCCAAGTCTGAACATTGTGGTTTGGGTGAAGGCAATAAAAACCTCCCTGCATTATGTTGATGTGCAAGTCCTGAGTACAGTCTTGTCCTGCCTTTGACAGGCCTTCCCTTATTCCCTTATTCCATCCCTTATACACTTTATTACTTTATACACTTTAAGAAACAAAACAACTTTTTAATTCCTTTGCCTATAGAAGTGTGAAAGCAACTTCTTCCTAAATGCAGTGAGATCCCAAGTGGAGCCAGGAAGCCACTTGAGTTGTGCACCATAAACACTTCCACGATGTGAATTAATAAGTCTCTCTGAGGATTGGGAAGTGTGCCACATGCAGCATTTCTGAGTCCACAGCCCTTTTATCTAAGCTGTTTTTTTCCTTTATCCTTGTCTCCCTCCATGACAGTTTGGAGATTTTTGGCATCCAAACTGCAGCCTGGCTTGTCAAGCTAAACATCAACTGAGCCTTTATATGTACGTGAGAAATGAGAATAGAGACAAAAATAGTTATTAACTCTGCTTTTAGAATACTGAACAAGCAAAATGGCTGGGTGCCAGTAAAGGCAAGGTTTGGAGCAGTTCTGATCCACATCTGTTTAACAGTGGCCAGCTTTAACACTGCTGGCTCCAGCGGAGCCACTCCTGGGGCTGCACAGGAGAGTTTCCCCCTGTGCACGGCTCTGTCACCCTGATGATGTTGTGTTGGGGCAGTGACCACATCAGCAGGTGGCCAGGGGCAAGTTTTACATTCAAGACTTGGTGCTGCTGCACTGAGCACCCCGGGAGGGGAGGAGGCTGCTCCTGGAGCACATTGGTGGGTTCAGCTCCTGCCGGGAGCGCTCCAGGCACTGGGATGGACTTGTGGTGCAGATCCAAGCACGGTACATGGGGACAGTGGGGACAGTCACCTCCCAACCCACCCTGTGACACTGGCAGGGGTCCCCTCGGAGCCCTCAGCATTCCAAGGAGGAGCCAAGTCCATCCCCTGGCTCTCAGAAGGCCGGAGTGCCGTGCAGGGTCTCTGCTTCCAGCACTGCCATGTTCCTTCCCTCAATCATATCCACACAAACTGTTTCTCAGAGATGATCCCAGCTTGCTGCAAACACTAAAACAAGTTTGGAAACACTGGGAACACTGGACTCCATTAAAAAGAGGAGATCCATGCCAAGGCTGAGAGAACAGGAATGTGACCCAGCGGGACAGCCTTGGCTTGCAAATGGCTCGTGGACAAAGCTCGCTCTCTCCCTTGCTTTTCACCATTGCCAAGCAGTGCCTCGCTCCCTTTATTCTGGCAAGTGTCTTCGGTAAAATGTACAAGAATTCCTCTCCATGGAGGGAATTTTAGAGGAGAAAATGGAAAGTGGTACTGGGTGACCAGCTGGAGTTCAGCAAGGTGCTGGAACAAGGTCCTATTATGGATGGCAGAACACCCAGCCCAGGACTGCAGGATGCTGCAATACCTGTGCCACACTTCAAACAGAATTTTAATTATAAATAGGAATAATGGACATGGCTCAGATCCTCACTCATTGCTTGCTGTCTTCACCATGCTTTGAAAAAAAGCCACTAAAATCAGAGATGTTCAGCTCCCCATTACAAGACTGCTAAAAACTCCAGCTCCTTTAGTAATTACTATAAAATACTTTTAGGCAGTTTTTAAAGGCATTAGTGAGATAAAATGAAGAAAAGAAATACTGCTGTTAAAGGTATGTTAACCATTCCCCTTATCATCCAGCCACTTTATTTTAATGAGGTTTGTTTTACTTCTGCTATTTGCTTTGTCACACAGTGCAAGTCTCTGAGTATTTCAGGGTGAGATAAATGACTTTGGAGCAGGTGGGGCTGGCAGTGCTGAGGGCTGTGGATGCCAGCCAGGCTGGGCACGCTGGAAACGCTGTTGTCACTCATGCCCTGTGTCACAGTGGGCAGGAAAAGGCTCTGCTTCCATCCCAGCACAGCTCTGAGGGCTGCAGATCAGAGGGTTCAGAGAGAGCCTCACGCCGATCCCGCGAGTGGGAACGCAGCTACAGGAGCTTTATTTATGGTGATATTAAATATGCAACAATCATTCCCCAACATCAGAGTAATAAACATCACTGCTCCATCTGATCTGGAATCAGCAAGCATGCTTCTCACATTCACAGGGAGAGACAAAATGCTGAATTATTTATGCTTTGACTATGAACAAATATAGAGAAAATAAGTGAGTTTGGTACAATGCAGCAGAGCAGATTCAGGGCAGATTATTGTACATCCTTCAATCAAAACAGACCCTCTCATTACTCTAAACAATTGTTTCTCCTCCAAAATAAGTGGGTTAGGGAAGTCTAATTAAGGGATAAGCAGGATAATTTTGGCTAAACTTTTTAGATATGATTACCCAGGTACAACCATCGCCCCTCTCAATCACTGAGTGTAAATTGGGATACAGCACCAGCCCCAGCAATTCCATAGGAAAGCAGGGGCTGGCTGACTTCCCAGGACAGGGGAAGATCCCTTTAGCTGGTAGGAGCAAACCCATTCCCAACTATGTTCTACAAACTCCTTCTAAACCTAAACAATTCGATGTGGTCACCAAATACCAAAGCAGCAAACACAAAACTGGGCCATTCTGCTTCATTTTTGCTCTTCTTATCATGAACCATACTGTGACAGGCTTCTGTGGGAAGCAGAGGAGCTCTCTGAACGTGGAGTGTGTGGCTGTGCTGAGCCCCAGCCGTGCCACAGACGGATTTTAAATGTCCCAGGAAGCTCTGTCATTAAATGAATGAAAGGAGGATACTCCAGAGCAGCACAGACACCTTCCTACTTTCCATATAAATGCGGGATCACTATTACACCTTCCACTGCCCTGAGACCTGCAGCCAGAATTAGCTGATGTTTGCTGTGCCCCGCTGACATTTCAAGCTTGGCAGAAATAAAAATCCACAGAGAAAGTGGTGCAACTGCAGGAGGAATGACAAGAATTCTGGGACAGGAATGCCCTCAGAGCCTGATTTTCAGCAGCCACATCAAGCCCTTTGCTACCCACATGTGTGTGCATGTGATAGGGAAGGGGATGAGATGGAAAAGAGGGGATGAGAGCTGTCCTTCAATTTCTCAACAGTTTCTTAACTTAAATCCTTCATTCTGAGCATAAGTACTAAATCAGGCTCAAGGAAGGAAAAACTTAATTAATCAGAGGTAGCCAAGTTCAAAGTGCGCCTGGGGTCGGCTTTATTACTCTCCTTCACTTTGGAGGTACAGGGTTTATGGATAATCCCTGTCTGCTGCAGAATGACAACTATGTGATGCTGAGTATTATTTCCTGCCAGTAACTAAATTTGAAGGTCTCCTTTCCTTCCACTCATCTTTTTAAAGTTTAATATTGTCACTGAAATATAACCGAGGGCCATATATAGCACAAGGGTTTAAAATACCGTGCCCAGCCTGGTGACACCTGGTTCCAGCTCCACTCGTACCTTGCAGAATCCCCTCACCGAGGCTTTTGATCCCAGTGAAACTGGGAATTACTGGAGATGAAAAAGGGCTGTGTGGTGCCCTGAGGTAACAGGCCAAGCAAACCCTCTATCATCTGCTTACTGACTTCCTCCACATCCATAACTCTGCTGCTCAGTCCAGGGAACTGTATCATCATAAAAAACACTGGATTATCTCCATAACAAACACTCCATGGATAGAATCACTCTGGATTTAACCAATACCAACAGCCATCCATTACCTGATTAAACACCAGCAGTGATAACACCATCAAAAGCAGAGCCAGGTGTTTGTGGAGCTCCCCCTTGGCAGAAGCAGTCTCCAGAGCTGCCCACACACTCTGCACCAGCCCACAGACTCAGGGATCTGATCCCTTCCACTGAGCTGCTCTGTGTTCCCTGGCCCAGACATTTCCCTTGGCTATGGAACAGCCCCAGTTCCTGTGTCTGGAGCAGGGGGCACAGGGGTTCTGTGCCCAGCAGCCCATTCCCCCCTCAGGGGAGGAGGATTCTCCCATAACACACTCAGAACTGGTTTTTTTCTTATTCCCAACCATTCTCTCCCAGCAGGCTGGGGGAGGTAATTCTTCACACCTGGATATGTTTGGCTGTGGATCATCATGCTCCTGTCCCAGCAGGAGCAGGGGATGGAAGGAGCTCCCCAAGGGCTCCCTCAGCACCCTGAGGTGGGAGCTGTGCCACAGACCAGCAACATCCAGGGAAGCATTTGTTGAGCCTGGGATGGGGAGTTCTACCCCATGCCTAAATAGTAAAGCCAGCATTTAGTTCCTTCATCTCCACACGAAGTATCTCATTTCAATTTAATTTCACAGTTGTAATGGATTTTTCAAAAATATTCAAGAACATATTTACTTTCCAACATCTTATTTCCTTTCACATTTGAAAAAACTTTCTATCTAATCCCTCAAGTCATCCTACAGTCTGAATAATTTCAGGTTTTTAATCAATAGCTGTCAGACTTGTCAAATTACTTTAGGGACCACAAAGCAATTTTTAAACATTCATAAACCCTCGTAGAACAGTTAAGTGCACTGAATTTTAAAAGAAAGAGGAACTGAATAACACTGATCAAATAGGATTATATTCTGGCAAATTATAAATTAGTTTTTTTATGAATCTTCTCACAGCTACTTATCTAGTGTCAGGCTTCTTCTGCTGCAGGAAGAAGTGACTGCTCACCTCTAGAGAAAGAAGCCTTTTCTCTCCTGCCTCCAAGCCTCCTTAGCAGGAGCAGGGTGCAACACCTTTTTTGTTGTCCTTTTTAAAAGCAACATCATTACCTGGCCAGCTACCTGGGGGTTCTCTCCATCATCCTGCTGCCCAGCCCAGAGATGGCCAAGCTGCTGCTCCTGAGCTCTGCAAACACATCTTGGCTCCTGGCATCCTTCCCAACACAGTCTTTGCTTCCCAGTGTGCTTCTGGCATGTGCATCTGTCTGACACGTCAGTCTAGAAACGAGGGTCGCCAAAAGTTCTCAATTTATTGGACATCTGTACCAAACCACAGCTTGAGCCTTTTATGGGGCTGATTTTGCACATTGCATTAAAACAAACTCTGAGGCGACTGTGGGAGCCCGTGCTGCTGTTGCCTGTTCTGTGTTTGTTCTGGGAGGAAAGATCAGGAACATCTGAAGAAGTCAAACATGTTTCTCCAGAAATGACTTTACACACCACAGTCCCACGTCACCATTGCCGCGTCTTTCTTAAATTTGAGGGATGTGGCCTGAGTGGGGAGGGAGAAAGGGAGCTTCATAGCTACACTGAGAATGCTGGAAGTGTTCCAGGAAAAAGCACAGCTCAGATCAAAGAGGAGCTGAAGGATGCTGAGAAGAAAGGAACGTTTGGTGAAAGGAATGCCTGGCTGGCCACGTTTGGCTGGCCACATGCAAACGAACAAACCCGAAGTCTCATCCTCCTCCTTCCAGCTGAAGTGACTCCTTTGGTGCCCCAGAACCTCCCCAGACACACCTGCCCTGCTCCTGTCCCCGTGGGAGGCTGTGTCCCTCCGTGGCAGCAGCCCTATTTCAGTGGGGGAGCCGGGAGCCTCGTCTGGTGCTGGATCCACCACGAGCGCGGGGACATTCCCGTCCCTTGGCTGCAGAGCACAGGATGGGGCAGGACAGGGATTTCCTGGGGAAGAGCTGTTGACAGGAGGGGTCACTGCTCAGAGAGGGCTGAGGGAGCAGGACACAGACAGGACATGGGGGATGCAGAGGTGCTGGGACTCGCACTCTCTGCTGCTGCTGCTTCACGTCCAGTGTGGAGAGAGCCAAGAACCAGGGCCCAGGCCCCTCTGGAAAGCTTTACCTTTTCCTTGTTTCAGCACTGTCTGCCCTTTCCCAGGGCTCCTCACACACAGATTTGTGGCTGGACAGCTCTGTCAGCCCCGCTCCCACCCCTTGCTGCTGAGTGAGCATTAAATACACATCCCAGCTCCCAGCATCTGCTGCAGATGTCCTTTGCCAGAGATGTGCAATTTTGTCTGCAAAGTCCCTACATACCAAACAATGGCTGCTTTTAACCTCTACACTGGTTTCTGGTTTCCAGAAGGACTCTTGCTGTTGCCATCTCCATCAGCTCAGCACTGACAGGCCCAGGGGAGCCCCATCCTTTTGTGGTGCTGCTGCAGCCGCCCGCCCGCAGCTGCTGCTGCCTGCCCGGCCACAACTGCCCTGGAGCTGGAGATCAGCAAACACAGATTTTTGATATCCAGCTGACCTAGTTTTGGCAGTGGTTCTATGTCTAAACCATTGCTCTGGGAGCTGAACCTGTCCCAGCTTTGGGTTCCTGGAGCCCAGGTGACCAACATCTGCCCCAGCTGCTTCCAGAGCCTTCAGCTGGAGCCTGGTGCTCACCAACACCACCAGCTCCAGGCACTGGGAAAGGGCTCTGCAGGAGCTGCAGCGAGTTCAGTTCAGCCAGAAATGTGGGATGTCTGACTGATTCACAGTTGCTCTGTTTTGTAGTTCAAGTTGAAGACACAAAATTTTTTCTCAATGAGAAAATCTCGGCAAGTTCTGAGGTTTTTGAGGCTTGCTTTGCTTTTCTTAGCAAAATGCTTAGTGGGTCTGTCAAGCTTGACATCACAGACATCCAAAATGTGATATTCTCATTCAGTTTTCTCTATATTTAGCTTGTTTTCCTGTATTTAGCTGATTGCTGTTTGCCCAGTGAAGCACAAACCCAAACCTCAGAGCACTGTGATCAACAATTTGATCTCAAGACCTAAAAAACCAGTAAATAATAATAAATCTAAATAAACAGGAGCAGGACACTGAGCAAATGAGTTCAGTAAATGATGGAACAAACTCTTCCTTTCAACTGAAATGATTAATCTCCCTGAATTACACTTGATAAGGATTCAAGCATGTCATTACTTTGCATTAGTAATAATAATAATAATAATAATAATAATAATAATAATAATAATAATAATAATAAAATACATCAAAGTACCTTTTGTCGTGAGATACCCTGATAAGGGATTTGTTGAAGAACATTTAATTTCAGTGCTATTTCATTAAATGTAAAAATGAAACTGAAGATAAGAGGCTGTGATTTGTGGGGAGAAAAGTAACTGGGAATAAGAGGTACTTACAGGATCTAAAATGAAATAAACACCCTAAAAGAAGCACTGAAGAACAAATTCTCAGGTTCAGAGGGAGAAACCTGCCTGTGACCCCCCAGGACAAAAAACTGAGAGAAGCTTTTGACTGAATAAAATACAACCAGACAAGGGGAGAAAGCTCCAGAAATGGAGTAAGAAAGTTGAAACAATTACTCCAAACATGAATTTGAAGTTGTGGTCAGTGTTCTCGATCTGTTTCCCCATCCTTGGGCGCGTTCCCTCCCCCAGAGGGCAATGCAGAGGCAGCAGGGAGGGGAGGCAGGGGCTGTCCTTGTCACCATGCTGGTGTCCCTGTTCCCCCATGCTCCTGGATCTGCCCTCCTGCAGCCTCACTGCAGCTCCTGCACAAGGTTTGTTTCCCAACAGCTTGTCCTCATCTCTCTTTGTGGAAGCATTTCACAAACTCCATCAGTGCTTCAGGGAGCTGTGTCTTGCTCTGCATGGACCAGGAGCTGGGAATGACTCGGGAACTGGCTGGAATGGTTCAGATCCTCCATGTGGAGGGGTGGGAGCTGATCCAAGGTGGGTGGGAAGAGAAAAATGATCAAACAGAAAAGCCTGGATCTCTCTGAATACATTGGGTTTCTCTTAAGCCAGGCTGTATCTTCTCTTTCCAGAACATCTCCCTCACACCTGCCAATGCGTTTTTTAACTTTTAAAATAGTTGGTGCAGCTTCCAGAATGTGTCTGCAACACTTCCAAAAGTGATAGTTTCCCCACAAGAAAAAGAAAGCTCTTCCTGAACAAATGCTATCACTAATAACCCTTTATGGTCATGCTGGTCTCCTGTTATCCCCAAAACCCCCAAGAGCCACTCAGTGTGTTCCTGCTGGCTTGAGGCTCCTCTCGGAGCCCAGCTGTGGGACTGGCCCTAAATGGAGTCTCAGCCAGCTGGGCTGCTGTGAGCTGTGGTGTCATGGACAGAAACACCCCCTGTTTTCAGATCCCTGAGAGCTTTTCACAGCTGAGTAACTCCAGTCACCAGCCAGGCCACAGCTGTGTTGGGAGGGAAAACGCAGAAATGCCACGCGCCTCGGAAAAGTTTCGTGCTCGTCTGTAACAAGATGCTCTGAGCAAAGATCAAAAGCCAATACAGAAAAATTAAGACCCATTTTTAAACTCCAGTGAAATGCTTAATGCAGCACGAAGATTTCTAGTCAGAAAAGTGGAGGAAATGCCACATCAAGTGGTAAAATGTGTGGACAGTCCTGCTGAGGAAAGCATTCTGGCGTGGCCTATGAGTGGTACCGGGACAGGGCTTGAAACTCCAACACCACAGGAGTTATCTTGTATTACACTTCATTCCTCTCGTTAAAACAATAATACAGTTCCATAGAAATACTGGGAAATCAGGCCTTAATAAAAGGTTTATAATTAACACCAACTTCAAGAGCAAAGAGGTCTTGGGAGTCCTTGGTAATTCTAGTTGAGGCCTGGATTGATGATGTGGTGCAGCTGTGCAGAGGGGGCTCAGGGCTCCAAGAGTTTGGTTCTTTTAGGGATCTTCCCATGGCACAGAGGCGCTCACAGTGACCCATGAGGCTGACAGGACTGGGTAGGGACTGGAGCATCTTTTCCAAACACCTTCTGACCAAGCAGGAGGAAAAAGCAGAGATGGAAAATACCCTGAGGTTATGATATATTAAAAAAATAAATAAAATTAAAAAATCCATTGAGAAATTATTCCTGAGATTTTATTTGTTGCCATTCTCATTGGTATTTCTGGGAAATTTTCTTTTCATAAATAAAATATATTTTAAAGTAAAATGTCTTGCTTCTAAGTTTTCTGGTGAAACCCAGTGAAGAACACTGCATAATATCTTTGTAGAAAATAAAGCTTAATTATCTAATAGGCCTTGGATCTGTGCTGCAATTGCAGCAATGGGATGGGCACCCTGAGCAACAGGAACTGTGCAAATATAGAAAGTGAACAAAGCCACAGAGATTCACCGTTTCAAACAAAAACTGCTACAGTCACTCAGCTCTGCCACCTGTGGAATGGAATGTGGTCTGGAGCTGCTGCCTGCTACAGAGCCCAGAATCACACAGTCTCAGGATGGTTTGGGTTGGAAGGGACATTAAAGCTCAATCAATTCCACCCCCTGCCATTGCAGGGACACCTTCCTCTATCCCAGGCTGCTCCAAGCCCTGCTCAGCCTGGCCTTGGGCACTGCAGGGATCCAGGGGCAGCCACAGCTGCTCTGGGCACCCTGTGCCAGGGCCTGCCCACCCTCACAGGGAGGAATTTCTGCTGTGTTTCTGTCTCTTGCTTTGAGCCAATTACTCCTTATCCTGTGACTACACTTCCTGATAAAGAGTCCCTCTGATGCTAGGAGGGCTCATACAAGAGTAATTGGAAAATATTATCTATATGTGCTAGATGTTACTGTTCCAAGAGCCTTTTCCTGTAAGCTGCTGGGAGGCCTGGCTGGCTTGATGGCCTTTGGCAAGGTTCTTCTCTGTCCTTTCACTCCTGTTCCCAGCTCAGTATCCCGAAACAAGCAGGAAGGTAATCTTGTTAACAGAGGGAAAATACAGTTCCTGACCCTTGAAGGCAGACAGGCAGAGCCCTGAAACTTTTGATTTATTCTTCTTGCTGATGTTGGTTGCTTAGCTACAAATATTCTTAATGCTCATAAAAGCCTCTCTCCATTAGTCCTCACCGCTAGGTTTTAAGTCCAGCCACAGTTTATTTTTCTTGAAACCTAGGTGATGAAATTTCTTGTTGCTGTTCCCTCCGAGATGGAGAATGCCCTGTTCCCTGTCCAGAACCTGACAACTGCTGTCAGTACGAGCAGAGATGTCACCCTCCAGCACCGAAGATGGGCAACAGAGCCCGGCTCTGATGTAAGAGAACTCATAAAAAAGGAAACAGAAAGGGAAAAAAAAAAGAGCCAAGACTGATGAACCAAACTGAGCCTGCAGCTCAAGCAGAGCTGCTGGCAGCTCGTCCTGTGGAGCTCATCCGAGGCTACGCCTTGAAACACGACGGGTCTGCCCAGCATCTGCTCCCAGGCGCCGTGCGCAGCCCGAGGCTCCCGGGGGAAACCAGCCCTGGGCAAATCAGGCTGGATGGGATCAGCTGGGACAAGTCTGGCACAACAAGGGCAAAACATCCCCAACACATGATGCTGTCCCCACAGAGCTCCCTCTCCCCATCGCCTGAGGAGCACGGGGCTGTCACCCACAGCTCTGCTGGGCTGCTGGAAGGTGGGAGCGTTCTTTAACCTGAGAAGCACCAACTCCATCCCACCCTGCACTGCCCCTGTGTGAGGGACAGGAAAAGGCCATCAACAGGTGATATGAGTCACTGGGAAATGATGGTCTGGTCTCAGGCAGGGAGAAATAAAATTAGAGTGGAAACAATCACTTCGCGGAGCTGCCCAGAACAAAGGAAGTTGGTCCTGGTAGGAACCTGGGGACAATGGTGGCACCAGCTGTGGGGACAGGGCAGGCAACAGAACCCAAAAGTGGACTTTTTCCTGCCCACTGAAATTAGAGAACAATGAGCAAAACCTCTGTGGTAGGAAAGGGAAGCAGCTTAGCAGGAACACACAGCTCTGGCACCCAAGTGCTTCCAGTAGAGCAGCAGCATCCAGCTCTTCCCAGCCCAAACTGGAGTTCTGTAATCCCAAAATTACTGGATAGGAAGGAACAGACAAGCACAGAGAACTGTGAGTGCTGTCACATTCTGATGACTAAAATCTGGAACACTTGAACAGTGAAAATCACCTTTTAAGCTCGCAGTGCCTCGTGTTTGGTGAGCAGGTAACAGAGGAACACACTGGGAGTCAAGGGTCTCTTTATCAAACTAATTTTTTAACGAACAACCTTGCAATGATGCCAAGAGAGAGCAGAAAGCTCCCAGTCAGCACTGCTCTGCAATCAGCCATTAATTTGTTGCCCGATGCTTTGCTTGCTGCCCATGACAGAGCTCATAAATCCTCATTTTTATTGATGTCCTGGCCGAGGGGGCATGCTGGAAGAGGCTGGCTTGTGCTGCAGGTGTCCTGGGCAATCACCTTGCAGGATATGACAAACTGCTTAGAGGCTTTTGTTAAGCCTTTTAATCATTTTATCAGTCTAATTCTTGTTTTTATTGTCTTTGCAGTAAATTTATGGCAGCAGTTCAATTTGCATCCTGCTCTTTCTGGGAAATGGAGTGTGAGACCCTCCCAGAGCAGCAGGGCAGAGGCTGTCACCTCTCAGTGCCACAGCCCCAGCAAAACACAGAGTGCCTCCAGTGCCACCAGCAAGCTCCCAGTCAGGCCCAATGGAACTGGGGCCATTTTCCCCTCCAGTGAGGATCCTCCACCACAGGGGAGGGGATGACATGAAGAAGAATTGTGCCTGTTTAAAAAACAGATAGAAATTTCCTATATGGTGAAGAGGTGGAAGAAGGAACCAGTGCTGGGGAAGGGAGACTCCATTGGAACAAGTTTTTAGCCATCAATATCTGCTGGACAAGTCTTTAAAAGCATTAAAGTCTGGATCTTAACAAGTCTTAAAATCTGGGTCTCCAGCACCTAAAATTGTGACTGAACAGAGCAGTGCCTTTACATGTTGGTATCCCAGGTGATACAACTCCAAGTTCTTTGAATGTCTCCTCTCAACACAAGTGACAATTGTATCTTATTAAATCTGTCATCAAATTGCAGGTCTCTGAAATGGTGCAAGTCAAAGAGAAGCAAAGCAGGGGGGTGTTTCTGTGCAATACCCAGTGGAGCTGAGGGAGCCTTTTACAGAAGAAAGGTGTTATTTCTGCCAGTTTGAGCAGAAGGAAACTCAGGGAATTACTGAGTGCTTTCTCATCCCACTCACTATCTTCCCAGCTTCCCCAGCACACTCCAGGACAGCCTGGTGAGTGGCTGTGCCAGCTCCAGGCACGGTGCTGGGGCTCGGGGATGAGGAGCTCCACGCACAGGGGTCACTGGAGGGAACAGAGGCATCTCCTGAGGAACTGGGGTTCCCCTTTGTCCCCAGCTCTGCCATTCTCCTGCTCCACTCGCATCTCCCTGGGCCAGTATTGGCACTAACAAGGCCACAGGAGGCGGCTCAGCCTCACCAGAGGCTCTGTTATGTGCACAAGCCCCACGGCAGCTCTCTTCTCCCCAGCTCCAGTCCTGCCCAGGGACACTTGTCGCTAATTGCTGTGCAGTGGGAAGGAGGATGATGCCAGGAGGTGCAAACAACCCACAAGGTCACATGTGCTGCTGCCCAGGCCTCTCCAAACATCACCCAGACCCAACCCTGCTCCATCAGTGCTGCTCAAAAGGACTGAAGTCATGGCTGGGAATCAAGAGGAAGCAAGGAGAATCCTATCAGCTTACCTCTGAGCATTAACACAACCATTAATTACCACTTGCTGATCAAGCTACAGCTTAATGAGAACCAATAGAGATGGGGCCATGACCTTTCCTCCCCTCCTGCACGCTCCTTTCCTTACACCCTTGCTCTGAGCCACCATCCCTGCTCTGCCTAGGGTAGGTGCCCAGTGTCACTGCTGGGACAACTCACCAGATTCACAAATCTGAATGAGGCTTAATGCAAGAATTCCCTGCTTTCATTATATTTAGGCATTGCTAGCTGTAGATATCACAGAATCCCAGAACAGTTTGGGTTGGAAGGGATCTTAAAGTTCATGTTGTTCCCTGCCACTAAACCAAGCTGCTCATATTATTGTAAATATGCTTTGTTTTTAAGCTTTGCTGTGATTATTGTTTGCTGCATTTATTGGCCAGTGCATGGTTGTGCAGGCTAAGAGGGATTCCAATGCTGTTTAAGGTACTGCAAGTGATACTGGCCACTCTGAACTTTTGGGAAAAAGGAGATGGGAGGGAAGAAATGTGTTTGAAACCTAATATGGACACAAGCACTTGCCAGATTTTAATTTGAAATACTTTCTTTCTTTTCAACTATATCCTTTTCCGCTGGGGTCTGCAAAGAGCAGAGCTGGACAATCATACGGGAAGCTGGGAGAGACTAACAATGGAGGAGGAGTGGAGAGGGGAGTGGAACCAGCCTGTCTCCTTGTACTCAAAATGAAACATGATAAAGAAACAAATTGCATAAAGGATGACTAACAAAGGCAGCTTTAAAAATCATTTCAGGGTTAGTCTTCTCAGGTTCACAGCAGGGACAGCAGGAAAGGACATTCGGTTTCACACATTACGTAAGTTTTAGTCCATCTCCCTTTCAAGTTCTCGGTCTGCTCCTAGCACGTACCCAGCCACCCACTCCCCCCGGGACTGCACACCAACACCCCGACCCCCAGGCACGGCCACCACTTCTTTACAATCACACAGACCTTTTACAAAAGCTTTGAAAAATCTGTGAATTCTGCCTGGCCCCTCTGCACGCTCCCCATGGATGTGAGGGAATTGCTTGCCTGGTATCAGTGCTCAAATCCACCGGATCCCTTCTGCAAGAGCATCAGGGCCCAGAGCAAACACCTTCCCAGCAAACCGTGTCCCCCTTGATTCCTGATCCTCCTCTCTCCCCGCGAGTGCCAGAGGCAGCGCCGGCTGATGGAATACAGAGGTTGGCTCCAGGAGCAGCTCTCCCGACCCCCACAGGCTGATTCCACAGGAAACAGCACAAACATCTGCAGCACCGAGGTGCCTGACAGAGCTCGGCACAGCTCTGCTCCAGCGCTCCAGCCTTTGCAAATCCGGCACACTGCAAGCTGCCGGAGCCCCAGCAGTCCCCACTGAAACAACGCGCTGGGAAGTCTGTTCTCTCCTTATCTGTCCCGTTTAAAAAGGCAGTGTATCAATTCAAAAGGTCCAGCTTTTCCAATCTGGATCATCCACCTCCAGAGCAAGCTCACAAAGGTGCGGGGAACACTTTGTCATTGCAGTGCCATTGCACTTTGGCAGGTCCTGGTGAAGCACCGAAGAGAAAGGTAAGTGGAAAACTACCAGGCACTTACCCAAGGCTCCACGGGACAGGGAAATAAGAGCAGGACAGAAGAATAAGATCAGGACAGAAAAGCAATGCCGAGGTCCCCAGGAAAGTCAGCTGCTCCGGCAGCAGGGCGAGTCCATCCCCCCGGCTCCCTCCCTCGGCCGCCTCTGCCCGCTTTGGATTCAGCTGCTCTGGAAGCGCTCGCAGACTCCCGGACTGCGAAACTTCCTCTGCAGCTGATAGTGGGGTTATGAAAGTAAACTGACTATTGCCCTTTGTCAGGGGAGGAGGGGGCTGGCAAGCTCAGCCCCTTCCCTTCCTTTGTAATTCAAACCCTTCCTCGAGGCTCCGTGTTTTGGAGGAGAGGCATCTGCTCCCAGCCCCTTCCCCGAGGAGCTCACACCGGTCCTGGCGGAGAGCCAGCCTTGCACACTGAGCTTACATGACAAAGCAGCTCACTCCTAATTAAACTTCATCCAGCATTTTTCTGTCTCATACATAGTTAGTGCAGAACAACAAACATAGAGGTAAGAAGGGAGAGTTTGAACACGGGTTGCTCTGTCTGCACCTCTAATTAATTTTAAGATTTCCTCTTTATTTATGCAGTAACTATGTCCCATCACTTCCAAAACATTCTGTATCCACCACATCTGTCTGCTGGGGGCACTTGGCCAGGTGCCACTGCCGAGCACTGGGCAGTGCTGGGAGGAGGATGGGAGATGGATGGATGGATGGATGGATGGATGGATGGATGGATGGATGGATGGATGGATGGATGTGAGGAGGGATGGAGAAGGGATGGCAGGAGCGATGCTGCTTGTGTCAGACGAGGGCACATTCCCAAACCTTCCCCGAGACACGGCGCTGCTCCTGAAGCCTGTCACTGCAGTGTCAACTTCTTTCCATAGGCAACTGCACCAGGATCGAGCAGCTCTGATCTTTATTACTTCCTGAAGGCAGCTAATCTTTAAAGCTCAAACTGTAACTGCTGTCAGCTCAGCTCGCAGCCTCCTTCCATTGGTATTTACAAGTTACATTTTAAATGCTGAAGAAGTCTGGGCGCACGGGAGTTTGTCCACAAACCAGAGAGATGGGAATTAATGCACATTCTCCTCAAATCTGCCTGAAATCTAAATTTTTATTATTAGCCATCCCCAGTGCGATAATAAACTCCAGTCCCTGACAGCAACACATGGATCTCATCTCCAGTGTAGTCCAATGTTACAATAATCCTCAGTGACCTGGTAAACAGGCTCAATCCAACAGATTCCACTTTACCCTGTCAATGAGAAAGTTCTGGTATATGACAGAAATAAAAGAAAAAAAACTGGAATATTTTGTTTCATTTCCCACAACCCCCTATGACTCCCAAATATGTGTCTGCATTGTTGTAAGACACAAGGAGCTTCTTTTTTTCTAATTACACTGGTTCAAAGTAATTATTCTCGTTTATTCTCCATGTACATGAGCATATTAAAATAGGAATTGACCCAGCATCAAATATTCCCTGTTTTAGGAATTATTCCAGCTGCTTGTAACACTGAAGGTCCATGAGAGCCTGGGAGAATGTATCCACATGCAGGCTTATCTCCTCATTTCAGACCATTCATCATTCCTTGCCTGGAAGCAACAGTTAATTTCCAACAACTCAATGTCAGGATGGCAGTTTAAATCCTCTTGAGGATTGCCCCAGGAGAAGATTCTGTCCCAGTTCTTCTGCAGCCACTGTAGAGTCAGCCTCTTTTGAAGTCACTCAGTTTGAAAGTGTGATGGAAATAAAGAGTGAAGATCTGCTGGTGACCATCCCAACTCAAGGAAGGATCATCTCTCCAGAGCCTTCTCTTGGGATTTCAATAGGGACAGAAATTAAGTGTCAGAAGGGACCTTAAAGATCACCCATCTCCATCCCTCCTGCCATGGTCAGGGACACCTCCCACTATTCAGAAAGGAAAAGTACAGCCTGCCATAAAATGCTGCATGCCATGGAGAGGATTTCCTAGGGTTTATCATTTTCTCTGGATATAGATTTACACAAATCTTCCACAAAGTAGGAGATACTTCCAACTTAGAGTGGAGGAGAAGGACCTGAGCCAACACCAACAGACTGGACCTTTCTTAAAAGGCCACATCACAACCAGACCTGTTTCCCAGATGTCCCAAACAACAATCCTGACAAAATTCCCAGGAAGAACTCTCAGAGCACAGCAGAGCAGAGTCTTGACATCCCCTTCTCCCCTTTTCTGTCTCTTACATTTATTTGGATTCAGCTTTATCTCTTCATTTTAAGGACTTTCTCACCAGGTTTTACTGGCGTCGGTGGCCCTTTTAGCAAGGACAATCTGCACTGAACATTTTGAAAGCAATGATTTAAGAAGCTGCAGGTAGCACGGCAGAGTGGCTGACGAGCCATCTCTGGAAATCAGAAGGTGTCTAAAGAGGGTGTTTACAAGTAGAACGCTGCTAAAAGTCTGCCTTGGTTGCAGATAACAAGGCTGAGACAATGACAGATTTCCTTCCCCTGGCAGCCAAGAGCAGCTCCCCGTGATTGCCTTGCCGTGTTTATCCAGGATGCTGGGAGAGAGCAGGCACCAAATATGCAATTAATTGGCAGTTTGCAAGAGCATATTGCCTAAAGATAAACAGAGTGGGTGATCGTGCCGTATGGAAAATGGCTGAGTGCTGCAGATGTAGTGGTGACCCAGTTTAAAAAAAAAAAAGAAGTTTTTTTTTGTTCTCTTGGAAAATAAATGTACTGAAATGAATACTTTTTTCTTTTTGCATGGTCCCTCTGGCCTTTGAATATTTTGTGTGTGTAAGCCATTCCAGGTTCTTTCTTAATCTGGAAGTACATAGTAAATTATGAATTAGCTGAAAAGTTTTCCTGCTGACATGAGAGGAGCAGGAGGTACTTTGTGACACGGAGTTAATGGCCTTCACTCTTCACACAGGGTGTTGTGTGAGCAGGAGACATCACTGCTGGATCTAAGTGGGAATCAGGTGATGTGAAAGGAACAGAACTGCCCAGGACAGTGGATCAGGTCCTGAGGGAGGAATGGTTTTTCACAGAATCACAGAATCACGGAATGGTTTGGGGTGGAAGGGACACCTCCCACAATTCCAGGGCTCCAAGCCCTGTCCAACCTGGCCTTGAGCACTCCCAAGGCTGGGACAGCCACAGCTTTATGGAGGATCTGGACCAGGATCAGGGGCTTTGCAAATGGAGAGTGCTGGGAGTGGGAGGGACAGGCTCTGGTTTCCAAACACAGATATTGTCAGACAAAAAGGCACAAAGATGACATGAAACCCAGAGTCAGGGAAGGAAGGAGATACGGGAGAAGACTGAATGCTATGAGGAGCTCAGGATAGGATACACACTGGAAAATACAGAGGCTGCAAAGGGAAGGGGAAAAGCAACCTGAACGTGATGCTGCTCAAGCTGGGAAGCTGGAGAGACAGAAGAAGGGATATCTGTGACACGATCAGGGCAGCAGCACAAAAGCTGAGGATCAAGTGCGAGGCACAAATGCTAAAGAGAGAAGCTCTCACTTTCAGGAGACAGAATTCATTAGGAGTAAAGACCTCGATGTAAAATTTCAGACCTAATGTTCTGCAGCTCCTGTGCACAGCAGTAGCAGGCAATGAAAATCAGTGCCCTCACAGGACAAAAGGACACTTTCCCCTCTCGTTTTTTATATTCAGTGCTGTAAAACTCAAGCCCAAAGCATGTGACAGATCTCTCACTTCATTTTACTGCGACCACACTGACCTTACCAGCACTGATCAGATCCAACAGGAAAACAAGTCATGACCTGGCAACTTCTTTGCAGGGACAATGCACTGAGATTGTATCTGGCCTGACCAACGTGATGACACCAAAAATGCCTTTACAGGAATTCCTGATCCCATGGGGAGATTGTTACAGCAGGCTTGGACTTGTGTTGCTGGATCCTCTCCCAGAACCTGGGCCCAGGCTCTGAACAGAGTGGATGGGGTGCACTGCAAACTCCACAGGTGAGGACCTTCCTTCTTTTACACCGAGGTGATTCCAGGTGAATTCTTCATGCAGGACTCAGTCCAGATTTCCTTTGCATTTCCCCAAAGGCCAGGCCTCAAGGAGGAATTGGAACACCAACACAGGAGCTTGGTGTTTCAGAAGCATAGCAAAAATTCAGCAGCTTTTTAAAAAATCTTTTTCTTTTAGATCAAAGTTTCTGTATTTGGGTACCTAAAATTAGCTAGCAAAATAAGTGACATTTTATTCAGAGATGCAAAATTTCCATTGATTTTAATGGATTCAGCATCCCAGAAAACTAGGCCACTTATTTATGTACCTACATAAGCATTTGAATCCCTAACTTGAAGGAGCCAAGTTTGTAAATGATGACCTTATGTTTTAAAAATCATGAGACAACTCTGCATGCATCAGTCTGTTATTCCCTTTATTTCTGTCAGCAAGGCTCATTCAGAGGTAGATTTAAGCTGTAAAATGTGCCTTTAAAGTTTCCTGCAATAAGGTCTCCTCTATTTAGCAAAACACTTAGGCACAGCTTAATGTCTTCCCGAAGAGAAGCACTTGAGTGAATCAAGGCTAACAGCTTCCTCACAGCCCTCCTTGAGATGAGGAACAAATCTCTGTCTCCCCACAGAAAATTGCTGATCCTGATGGGAATGGCTCAGCAGCCTTGAAGACTCTTTCTGCTTCATCACTTTACCCTAGGAACAGACTAATACTGCACAGTGCTTGGGGCTACAAAGCACAGCAAGGTACCAACACTGAAAAAACACTCCACAGGTGTTCCAGGCCAGGCTGGATGGGGCTTGGAGCAACCTGGGACAGTGGAAGGTGTCCCTGCCCAGGCAGGGGGTGAGACTGGATGAGTTTTAAGGTTCTTTCCAACCCAAAGCATTCTGTGATTCCAGGATTCCACAGGGATGTGTGTTTGGGGCAGGGCCAGGGTGGAGGAAGGGAAAGGGGAGCAAGAAGCAGCAAAACCCCAAGCAGGAGGTGTCCCTGGGAAGGGCAGGTGTAAAGAACCATCCCTTTTCTGCTGCAAAACCTCAACCTGCTCCTTATCTTGTAAATTCTGTTAATCCTGTGCCACTGCATGCCCCTCAGTAAATTGCCATGTGGCTGCTTAAGGAAAGAGCTCCATAATTTACCTCTGATTGTTTCAAACACTTGGCAGGAAACAATAGATAAAAACTGACAGGACCTTCACAGTTAACAATGCAACTTAATGAAGTGAAATACTGCTCAGAGAAATATTGTGACAGGTGTCCATGGACTCAAATAAAAGAAAAGATGTGGGGTAGATTGGGCTCTGCAGTTCTTCAGCCCTGACTGTGAAGAGAAGTCACCAGATCTCCCTTCCCTCCGTCTGAATTGTGTCCGGCTGGTTTGCTTACTGAATGCAACTTTGTGAAAGCACACAAGTTAAAAAATTTCCCATAGAGGAGCTGAAATGAGTTGAGCTCCATTCTGCCACATTTACACATTCCTGCAGCTGTTTCCAGCAGGAGTTCACCACTGGAATGACACAGACCATGGGAGGGAAGCAACGGGGGAAAACCCTGAACCCGGACAAACACGGGAGCAGGACTGAGCTGCCAGCAGGAGCTTTTGTGTGCAGGTGTTCACTCAGGGGCTCCTGCCCAGCTCGCTCCTGAAGGCACTGGCAGGATAGGGAACCTCGGGAGGAAGAGTTACTGCCACTGCAGACAGCCACAGGCACTTTCTATTTTCCTTTATCTTACAAATTGCAGCTCAGAGCCTGAATTATTCAGAGCAGACTCCAGCGACAGCTCCTTGGAGCAGGGGGGACCCAGACACAGATGGCAGCTGCAGTTCTCCCCTGTGCAGGTGTGTCCCCATTCCCAGGGGCTTTGGCTGGACAATTAGCACAGTTTGTTAAGCAGGCAGGAGGCAGCAAGGTGGAGCACAGCGTGCAGGGGGAGAACATGCCCCTCTCCTCAGAACAGAGAGAGGATGCTGAGATGAGCTGCAGCCAACCCACCCTGGCAGGGGACAGACCCCAGGGTAGATTGGGCTGGTTTTCTGTGGTGTCACCCACTGGCTTGGCTAAATGACATTAGAACTCTGAGGTCTAATGACCAAAAGCACTACCAGGAAGCTCTTCCCTGTTGAGATCTTCCTGTAGGCAAGGTACAATTGTCTTGGTGTGCTGTGAGGAGGTTCTGTGCACAGAGCAGGATCAATAACTTGATAAATATATCTACATCTGTATCTATATCTATATCTACATCTATATCTATATATCTATATCCATATCTATATATATCTCTATATCTATATCTACATCTATATCTATATATCTATATCCATATCTATATCTATAGCTACACACTGCTGACGGTGACACAGCTCTGTGTCACCCCTCCATGCTGCCAGCCTCCTTCTGCCTTGGCCACAACAGAGACATTGGGTTACAGCCTTCCCAAAAAATCATGGGCAAACAGAGCATCTGGACTTTCAGGCAAGTTAAACACTGGGAACTAATTTGGTTTCCATGGTGAAGGACTGCAAAGTTTCACTTACCCTAGGAAGAATGGGAGGTTTCCATTTTCTAGCCTCAGGTAAAAGTATAAAGAAAATTACATCTGGCTGGGAGTGGAGACAACTGACTGGGAGAAAACTACAGAAGAAAATGAAGGGGGAAATGGTGCAGCTCCAGCAGCACTGCCTGAGTAACACCAGTGTGATGCACCCTGGCCAAATTTTTGTTATTACCTGTCCAACTCTTTTACACAACTCAATAAAGGACACCCTGACCTATGGTGGGAATGTGCTCCAGCAGCTCCGAGGGAGCAAAGAGGCAAATCCCTGGAAAGGCAGGAGAAGGGAATTGTGGTGTGTGGAGCCCTGCAGGGCTCAGAGCCCTGGGACCCCTCTGTCCCAGCCCCTCAGGCCCTGATTCTCTGCACCAGTGGCCACACTCTCCCTCTGCACACAGCGAGTTTATCTGCTCTGGACAAACCTAGGGAGGTGACATTTTAAAAAGCATCTGGTCTGCTCTCAGCAGTCCCTTCCAGCACCAGGATGCAGCATTCCCCACTACTTCAAGCTAAAGCTGTTCAAGGGAATGTGAGACGTGCCAGGCTCTGTATTTCTAATGGGAGCTGACACTGCCAACACTGGAAATCAGATGGGAAGAAGTCCTCAGACAAGGAGACTGATTAAAAAACATAACTGACAATGGCAAATAGCTTAAAGGATTTAAAACCCCCAAAATTAAATCCATCCTCAACCTGAAAAGAAAACACATAGAAAATCTTTACTTTTATACAAGTCAAAGTTAATTTAAAGGCAAGGAAATACTCTAAAGGTCACGTGGATCTTTCACATATCCATATACCTGATAGTCAAGGCTCTGTTTTCAAACTGCACTTGAAATGAATTTAAAATTTACTGAGTTTCTGGACTCATTAAACTAGAACTTCACAGAAGGCAAATAGGGGCAACTGGATCAGATCAAACATCATTTTCTGGGTGGCAAGAGGGAAGAATCCTCCTGCCTGGAACCCTGAAAAGATACCAGGAACTCTTTGGAGCAGCTGCCCTGCCCCGAGGGACCTGCAGGCCAGGCACCAGAGGCTCTGGAGATGTGTCTCCACTGCCAGGTCCAGCCCCCACAGGAGCAATGTCCCACAGGCAGGTGAGGCTTGGGACTGGCACAGCCTGGCCCCACGGGACAGCCCCAGTGCCTCCCAATTCCCTGCATGGCACAAACATTCCCACCAGGAATGGCACCCATTCTGTCTTGGAGCATGTTGTTGTCTCTGGGTTAACCAGAACTTATGTTCCATTCACAGAAGAAAATCATTCTTTGTGTGAGAAAACACACAGCAGGCTGGAGTGTGACACTGCTGTTACCACACCCCAGCAAAGATGAAAGAAACAATAATAATAGTAACTAAAAGTTTAAAAACATCTCTATGCATATTTCACTGTGACAGAGATCTGCATGTTCATCTCCAAAACTGGGTGAAAAGAGTCTTAAAATATTGTTTTTGCTATTTTAACTGTAAATACAGGAAGCTTTTTCTGTCTCTACCTACTCAATGACACCATTTCAAGACTTTTTTCTACATTTTTGTTACACAAAAAAGGGAAAAATAGAAGGAAGGAAAGAAAGAAAGTCCTGGCTTTTAACTAGTGAAAACTCAAAGTAGTCAAAGTTATAGAATAATTCTATGGAAGTGGGGGATGTTATTAGCATGGAATGAATCAGAGAAGGTTCTGGAAAAGCTGCACAGGGCAAGTGCCCCTGAGCTGTGGCTGGAGCCAAGGACAGTATTGAGGAGGGAATCTCTCTGAACCAAAGTGTTTGAAGGCTGCAAACAACCTGGATGTTCAGTTTGGTGACTCACAGCTTGTGGCAGCCCATAAAGACCTTTGTGTCTGCTGGGACTGTGATTAATCTCTCAGATACAGCCCCAAAATCAAGGTTTCAAAGGCCCCTGGCTGCAGCATGAGTGGGGAATTAATGTCTCAAACCTGCCCCTCCTGCAGCCGTGCCAAAGCTGCCGCTGGCTCCGAGGGAGCCTGGATGGAGCAGGAGCTCCTGGCACATGCAGGGGACTGTCCCTCACCTGGAGAAGCTGGGCTGATCCCAGGAAGGAGCTCAGCAGCTGGGAGGGATCAGGGCACTGCAATTCCTGCACTCATCCCTTGCCCAGCCCCTCAGCCTGAGCCCAGAGCTCTGCTGCAGCCACCACAACACGGTCCACCACGCCCCTGTTCTCCGGATGTCATTAATAAATACTAAATGAAACCACTTGGAAAGAGGGAGAAAAAACTTTTCTCCAATGTTTTGGAGCACACTGAGAGGCCAGGCATGAAAGGAAAAGTCTGAGAGGCTCTGGGGACCAGCAGCTTTGCAGTGCCACAGACAGGTTTGCCTGGCACTCCTGCTTCACTAACAGGCCTTGTTTTGTTTCACTGGGACTGAGGGTGGAAGAAATCTGCTTCCCATCAGTTTTTCTGTGTTTGGGCTGTGGGAAGCATTATTTCTTAGAGGATGAGGCAGTTTATTGGCCAGGGATATTTCCAGTGCATTTATATTGTTGTTGTTGTGAATTTGGATTAGAGACATCTCCTTCCTCCCGACAGTTGCTGGCAGCATGCTGTAAAGATATGATTAATTAAAGTGTGACTATGAATCCACTCAGAGGCTTAGAGTTTTCCTCTTCTTAAGACTAAATAGAGAAAGGGCCACTTAACAAAGTTCAGACCTTGAAGCAGATTTCAAAGTCCACTCAGTTTAGTTCAGCAGTTTAGCTCAGCACGAGGAGTTTCAACCTTCAATATTTAAAAGCTATCTATGAGCCCTTGGAGAGAAGAGACTTCTGCTTCTGGTCCAATCCCAAACACAGAAATAAAATAAATAAGAGATAAGTAACCAAGCCACGCTCAGAAAGGACTCCAGCAGCACGGCAGAAATACCTTGCTCACCTGAGGGACTCCTCCTTAGCCTACGTGACATTTTTACCTTTGTAGGCAGCTCAGCCACGGAACACACACAGTCCTCAGGTTTTAGATTAAAACAACACATTCTGGCTCTTGCTCTGCAAGAAGCCACTGGAAATCCTGGAAGACCTTCAAAACTGAGCAGTGTAGTACTTGAAAAGGAGACACAGCTTGACTAAATTGAAAAATCTGAATTTCCTAACATGGACTTAAAAGGTGCTACTGAATCTTTAATGACTGCAAGATAGAGCTGGCTCAATCTGAGCAGGGCTCAAGGTCTTCTTTTGAAGGAGTCAAACTTAAAGAAAAATAAAATAAGAAAAATGTCTGCTACATTCCAAGGTCACAAAGGGTTCCAAGAAACTCTGTATCTCTCCCAACTCCGACTTCCTAAATGACAGTCACTTGTGAATCCGGAGCACCCACTTCAAGCGTGCATAATTAGCTGGGGAAGGAAAACACACCAGCCTAAAAGAGCCCTTCTATAACAAGAGGTTGTGAGGGGCAGTGTGCTGCAGAAACAGATGGAAAATGGGGCTATTTATTTATTTCAAGAGCACAGAATTCCTATTCATTAAATGTTACTTTTAAGCTGCTTGGTACCCACATTTTCTGGCTGACTGATAGCTCGAAGGGACGGATGGAGAGTGGAAATCACAGGTTTTGTTGCTTGCTGGTATCCACAGGGTCATTCCCAGCACACTTTTCCAAGCTATCACACTAATTTCCCACCACCAGCATTATCTTCAACATGCACAGTCAGTTCCTCTGCATCATAGACGAGAACTCAGGCTACAGTGAAGCACCTAAACAGATGAGCTGTTAGGCAAAGCTGTAAATTTAGATGGTGCAAGACCAAAAATCTAAATTTAAAATTAAATATTTAAAGCTTGGGTGAGGGCAAAAAAAAAATATAAACTCTTTGAAAGAACAGCCATTATTAAAGATTATAAATCTGCATGCTAATTTATGTGGTTACTATTGACATTTTCTTTCTAATTCAGCTTTTAGCCCTTTTCTTGCATGCAGCTAAATTCTAGTTAAGAGCATTGTGATGTGCAGGAGGTTTAATCCAACAGAAATCCCCTAATATGCAATTTAAGGGTCTCAGGTTCATTAACAGCTTGTTTAACAGTTTATTTCATGGGGCTGAGTCCATCTGAGACACTGGGTCCAGGGATGGAGTGGGAATGTCCAGCCTTTGGAATGTCCAGGCTCTTGTGGGGATGGAACTCCTTTCAAGGGCATTCTCCACCCTCAGTGCATTTACTGGACAGGTAAAAACTGCAGAATCCTGGAAAGGTCTTTTTCCCACACATCCCAGCATGATCTGTCCTCTCTGCAGGCATTTTGATAAGAAAATGAAATTAATACCCAAACACTCTGCTTCTCATCAAGCATCGATTCACCTACTGGCAATTTCAGTAATAAATTAGATCAATGTAATTATTGTGTGTGCACACAGATGTCAAATCACAATCACTATGATCAGATCAGCTGGGTGTTTCCTAGAAAAACAGTATTTATCCATATTTGGGAGGAGAGAAGTTTCATCTGCCCATCCAGAACCCACAAGAGACAAATTTCCCAATGAGGTTTTCTGTGTTTCATGGACAAAAACATGAAAATAATTTACTCTGGGAAATGAATACATTCTTTTTCTAATTCTGTGCTCTTCTTCAATAGATCCAACTATTAGAAAGGCAAAAAATTCCCCAAACTTTGTAGCTTTCAATGTCCTGGAACAAGTCAATATTTTGTGGACACAACACCCATCTCTGGTGTTGAAAGGCAGCAGCTGAGCTGACACAGAGACCCCAAAGGAAAGCACCAAGACCCCCAGAGAACAAACCCTGTCCCAGGCCAGACATCCCCACCACAGGCACCCCGACATCCTCCCACTGCTCCCCCAGCCCTCCCGCTCCCCCAGGAACCTCCCAGCTCTGGGATCCTCCGCTGGCCCTGGCAAGCAGAAGAGACCTGTTGGGTGCTTGACTCCTCCAGCACATCCTGCAGGCAGGGTCAGGGCTGGGGAGCTCTCCGTGCTCCTCCGGCCAGCGGGCTCTGACTGCCACATGGGTGCAGGAGGCTGAATTCCCGATGCCTGCATCTCCCCACCTTGTCTTCTGTTTACCTGTCAATTATCCACCCAAAATTCTTTCACCTCCCCTCTGTTGACACCTCAGAAATAAATGGTTATGAAATTCATCCTGTGTTATCTGTCAGCGACCCAGA
Source organism: Parus major (assembly GCF_001522545.3). NCBI lineage: Eukaryota > Metazoa > Chordata > Aves > Passeriformes > Paridae > Parus > Parus major. The sequence goes on from NC_031785.1 coordinate 1,933,415, forward strand.
TAACAGCAGTGCCGAGCTCCACGCTCCCTTCAGCGTCTCAGGAACTTCTCCTTAGCCAGGCAGAGCCGTTTCCCCAAGCCCGAATCCGATGCTATCAGGGCTATGTTTAGATCACACATTGGGGCCTCGTCAGACGCCGTCCCCAGGAGCAGCCACCAGGGCCCGAGCCTACTTTGCTGCCTCCAATTTAGCTTGTTAACCATTCCCAAAAATGAGTATATTTTAATTACTGTTTTCTGAGAATTGGGATTATTTTCCTTCTAAATATATTCGTCTGATTATCTCCAGGATGAAATTCATTTGGTTAATTACCATCTTTTTAATTTGTTTAAGACTGTGTTTCTGTTTCCTGTGCTGTAACACCTCCCTGCCAGCTCTGCCTGCATTTATTCAGTGTCTGACAGATTTCCATCTCAGGGAACAAACAGAAGGTTTCCATAAAAATCACAGTGCCCTGAGCCTCGCAGGCAGCCTGTGATCCCACCTGAAATCCAGGGGAAGGAGGGAGCAGCATTCAAACGTGGGACCCTCTCAGCCTCCAGTTCCACTTCCAGTCCATGCAACTCAATCCCTCCTGGCAGACACCCCTTAATGTAACATCTCATTCATCTGCCACACCACACCAGTTTTGTACCTGGATTATTCTATTGTCATCTTATTACTACCCCAAAACAGCAATAAACAAATTCCAATTTCATTACAAGATCTTGGTTCCAGTCACTGACGTATTTACTGGAAGAACCCAAACCTAATTTTATTTCCAGTTTTCTAGACTGTCCCAATAATAAAAAATAAAATCTTCCATGGATAATGCAAATGAGACCAATGGAGACATTAGGAGAAATTTCAGATATTCTTAAGCCAATAGAAACACAACCCAAAGGGAAAGGTCATGGCACCTAATTAAATTATATACATGGGTTTGAACAGCAGGAACAGCATCCAAAAGCTTGGGAAAAGATGTTTCCATGGAGAACAGCGACTGTCCCAGCTGGGTGGACATGGACCTTCCTCTCCCCATGACCTCAGGCAGGCTGATTCCCATCTCAGCTTGCAGGGGTTTTGCACAGCAGCTCGGAGCCTCTCCCAGGGCTGCCTCGAGTCCCTGGCTGTGCCCCAGCACAGCCCCTGGGCCACCCCAGCCTCAGCTGCACCCACATTTCTTTTCCATGCCAACATATTTCCATCTTACTCAGAAAGCTGCTTGTCCCTTAATAGGGCACATTTTCCAACCAGCTTTGTTGTTCTGCAAATTATGGGCTATAAAGAATTAATGGTGGAATATAAATCAATTTAGTTGACTGAGAGAGTGTGTTTTATGTGGTAGAGGTTTTCAAAGAAAAGTAATTAGTTGATTTGGCATTTTAATCTTCAGAAAAATAAAGAAGCTATTTTTCTCCTAAGAGGATGTGTTTGAACATACAAACATATGCTGCATTTTCTGAAACTATATTAAGAAATATTATTTATTGGTTAGATGTAGCTGATAAGTATTTCTATTGTCTCAGGAAGATTCTTTGTGATAAAGATTTCACTACAGGGACTGCATTTCACTTTCCAAAATGCCTGACCAGAGGCTTTAATAAAAAAGCCAGAGAGCTCCAGTTCACTTCTGTCCCAATTTTGTCCCTTTCCCAGGGATGTCCTTTTCTGCAGGTGACCCCTTCTAGCAAAGGGCTGACTTGTCCCAGCAGCTCATCCCTCCATGGCTGTACCAGGGACTGTCCCTCTGGCCATGGATAGGCACAAACAGGTGCCAGGGAAGCACAAATCCCTCTCTGGTGCCTGTGTGTGTGTGTGTGAGGAGCAGGCAGTGCTGCTGTGGCTGGGAGAGCCCGAGGAGCTCAGGCAGAGCTGGGCTGAGGGGGAGCAGCAGCCCCCTCCCAGGGACTATTGCATAAGATGCCTTTGCTTTGCAGTTTGTTCTGTCCCTGGCTGCAGCCCGAGTGTCTGAAGCCAAAGGGCTGTTTTGTGCTTTGGGAGAGAATAAGCCTGTCCCAATGGTGAGTCTCATTTGCCCTCTCAATGTCTGTGCCATGCAAAAAAAGGATTCCACCTTCCTCCCTTTGCTGAATTTCCCACATTAACACCCTGGGTGTGTTCAGCAGAGCCAAAGCAAAGCCAGCCAGCCACGCATCTGAGTTTGCTTTCCCCCTGCTCCCCCAGAACAACTCATTTAACAGCAGCACAGCAATTAGAAAATCGATATTCCATTCAGACATGACTGTTTTGGCTGCAGCATTGCTTAAGGAACATCTCTGGCAGCCTCATCTTTGCCTGGACAAAGGATAAGGCAGGAAGGACACTCCGGTGTTGGGAGATCTGATTGATTTAAGATGATTTCTCTTAAAGCCCACACGGTATTTGCAGACTGTTTCAGGTACAGGCAGTGTGGAGATGACATTCTCCTAATAAGCAGCTCTGTGCCAGGAGTGTGCGTATAAATACAGCTGCAGAGAAATGCAAGCTTGCTTTCTTGTTTAATATCACACCACCCACCTGAATAAAACACAACCTGACACATGTCATAAGGAATTACTGGAAGAATGCAAGGCCCTTAGGCACCAGAGCCCCATTTGTATTCCAGTCGTATTAACCAAAAATAAAATAAATAAGTAACAATCACATCTTTGCCATGAAAGGATTTTCCAGCCATTCAAGCACTTACTACGATGCTGCTACACATTCCTGTGCTGGAAGTGCAAGGGCAGCAAAGGGGAGGGAAACAGAGACAAAGCAAAGAGCAGAAATCACAATGGAGAAATTAGTGAGATCTGCTGCTTTGGAGTTCATGCTGGAAGGCTCAGCCTGGCTCAGCTCAGCCTGGCCCAGCTCAGCCTGGCTCAGCCTGGCCCAGCTCAGCCTGGCCCAGCTCAGCCTGGCTCAGCCTGGCCCAGCTCAGCCTGGCCCAGCTCAGCCCAGCTCAGCCCAGCTCAGCCTGGCCCAGCTCAGCCCAGCTCAGCCTGGCCCAGCTCAGCCGGGTCAAGCCCAGCCCAGCCCAGCCCAGCCTGCCTGGCCCCGCTGTCTTCCCCGAATTCTATAATTAGTATCAGTGATTATTCCAGCAGGATTCAGAACCCTGCCCATCTGCAGAGTCCAGGATGGGAGCAGCCTGCTTTGTTTTCATGTTATTTAAAATAAGAACCATAATTGCCAATTGTTGTGGGGGAAAACCACTCCCTTATGGAGACAGGCACGATGGAAAGCACAGTGTAGGCTCCACTTTCCCGAGCCACTAGGGAGAGTGGGAAAGCCAAAATTCCCCAAACTCTGAGCAAACCCACCCACCTTCCCTAGAAAAGTGAAAATCAGATATATGGTTACTAAATTAAGGAGCAGGAACTCCTTCTGCAGGGAACACGAGCGCTGAAAGCCGTCCAACACAGGCTCCCGAGTCCATCCCACATAGCAGTCCCCGGTTTGTTTGCCTGTGTGTGCTGTTGTGTAAGCCATAATTATGCAATCTCACAGTTTAGCACTGAGGACGTTCCCAGCTTGTTCCAGCTCAGCAGCAGAAGCAGCTCATGGCCATAAATGAAAAAGCCAGACTTTTTCCACAAATTTATTGACATGGAATAATGTGACCTCTTGTAGCACGGGAAAGGGCAGAGCAAAGATGAGCTCTGGAAAAAGGGGCCACTGCTGGCCAAAATTACCAGCAGTGGACTTCTAGATAATGCAGAATGAAGCCAGCCATGGCAGGGATGTGTGGAACCTTTCAGCTGGTTCCTGATGAGCTTTCTGTGAATTGGATGCCCTGACACAGCAGAGTGGGAGATCTGTGACCTCAGGAGCAGCACAACAAACACCTACACAGAGACACTGCACTGACAGAAAACATTTCCCACTGCACTTTCTGATGGAAATGGTAGATGGACAAAACAGCCCAACATCAATCATCATCACAAACTGCTGCATTTGATGACTTTTTTTCAATTGGGTCATTAGTCACCCAAATAATTTTTCAACAAAAAATGAAGATTTCTCAGTAGATTTTTCAGGTGAGACAAAATGATTCTGATATTGAAGATTCACAAACAGTTGTAAATAATGGTCAGGTGCCAGGAACAGCTGTAATCACTGTTTCAAACTATTTCATCTCCAGAGGCATCCAATGGGTTTTGAAGCTCTCTTTATGTTAACTCAATTTTAGAGCTGAACATAGTTAGGAGGAGTCCCTTCCTCCAATGTATTGTACTGACACCCAAGTTGTTCTTCATGTACCAAACACCAGGAGCACAAATCAAATTGAATCCTGTGCTCTTTATGCACTGACATTTATAGAGAGAAAAACGTGTCAGAGGAAGAAAAGTGTCCACAAAACCACTCAGGGCTGAGTGATGCTTTCTCAGCTTATCGGTGACAGGAGCTGTGGTTTCAACACATCACACTGCAGGAAATAAAAGTGCCAAGATGCAGGTGATACAGCACAGCCTGTTCTGGGAGCTCTGACACTGCCCCAGCCTGGCACTGACTGCAGCACCAGGAATGCCATGGGCTCATCTGGAGCAGGTAATGGGCTGTGAGAAATCAAGGGCTGTGGAATTATCACCGAATCCCAGACTGGTTTGGGATGGGAGGGACCTGAAAGATCATCCAGTGCCACCCCTGCCATGGGCAGGGCACCTTCTGCTATCCCAGGTGGCTCCAAGCCCTGTCCAGCCTGGCCTGGAACACTTCCAGGGGTTCAGGGGCACCCTATGCCAGGGTCTCCCCACCCTCACAGGGAAGGATTCCCTCCCAGTATCCCATCTGTGCTGTGTCAGCTTGAAGCCATTCCCCCTTGTTCTATCACTACACACCCTTGTAAAAAATCCCTCTCTCAAATGTTTAAGGGAACTTTTTATTTCCAAAACCTTCAGACTTATGATTGGACTGGTGGAATTATTTAGGTCAAGTCATGCTTTGCATGTTAATTTGAAAAAATAATCAAATCTAACGTGAGTTTCAGAATGCCAATGCCAGGACAGCCAGCCCAGGAAATTATTGATGAGCTTTCAGACAGTACTGAAGCAATTAAGTGTTACTTTTCATTGCTTGAAAGCAGCTTGGTGACCTGAGTCCAGCTGTGAGGCAGAGGGAGGAGATCCCTGAGCTGTCCTTCAGGGCCACATTCACACACAGGATGTTTTTTTTCCCCATTTCTAGAAGTTGTTATTGGAAAATGTCACTATTCATTGCTGAGGTTCCCAGGATGCAGCAACTCTCATTACACCTAAGCCTTCTCAGCACAAAGTAGCCACAGATAACCTGGATGTATTTGCTGCAGCTGCTGTTCCAGAGGCTGCACTCCTGTTCCGTGGGGGGATTCCCATCATTATTGGCTCTGTTATTTTTTATCTCATTCCTCTGTGTAATGCTGACTCCAGATCCCTTCATTTGAACAAAAGGATGTGTTCCTCTGACACGAGCAGGGATGAGGAGTCTCAGGGATGGAAAGGGATGCTGGAGGAAAGGGAGCAGGTCATGATGTGCCTGGGCTGAA
>NC_031785.1:1939193-2160857 GCF_001522545.3 Parus major
CCATGGGAGCCCCTGGCCCTGCTGCTTGCAGCTGCCCAGAACAGATTTGCCAGTGCTTTCAAGGAAAACAGGTGTAGAAAAGATGTTTCTTCCGAAAATATAACACTGTACATGAGCAAAAACACTGAGTAGGGAATGGCTCAAAGTGATAAAAAATTCCAGAGGAGTGTCTTTAGCTGGAAAAGACAAGGAGACACAACAGGACTTTATCAGCAAATAATGCATGGTAAAATCAGGAATGTTTCTGTTTCTATTTACTGTCTTTTCCAAAATGGCCAAAATCACTAAAATTAAAGATAACGGACTTAATAGATTAAAAATGTCAGTTCTATGAATTATGTATCAGACAGTGTCTGTCTGTGGAACTCATTGATACGAGATGTAATTGAGACCAAAACCTTCACACCACTCAAAGAGGATTATTGTTATTTTTTAAGACAACAAAACTTTTTCTACTGTTCAGAAGAGAGAACAAAATTCCCAAGTCAGGGAATAACAGGGAGCTGGCCCTCATTCCTTGGCCACCCCTTGGACGTGCTGGAGTCCCTGTGTTCCTCCCTCCCTGCTATCAGTGTGTAACTGAGGGTGTGTGGAGGCTCTGCTGCTGTGTGAGAGGTTGGGACTGAGATTAATAAAGTGAGGGAGAGCCTCAACATGAGTGACTTTATCTAATGAGGGTGAGACACCCCGTACAGAGAGAGAGCTTCAGATATAAAGGCATCAAGGCAAACTTCTCTCAAGTGTGTGTCAGAGCAGGTACAAGAGGGCTGAGATAATGAAAAAAAAGACAAATAATTCTTTGCCCTTTCCTTTCAGGCTTCACTCAAGGACTGGAATTGCTCTATGAATACATATCACAGAGCTGCCAACAGACTTGGGAGGCAGCAGCGTTATACAAAGATCATAAGGCACGCTTAAGAGATGAGAGTTAAAAAAGAATCCAATGCTGCAGTCAGCTGATGGCTTTTCCTATCTTATATCTTCTGTTAGAACATGTTTAAACAGAATCAAAATTATTACCCGCTCTGTAGGGCTCAAATGCCCGTGCAAATGAAGCTGGGAGTAACTAGTTAGAGGAAGAAGGATTGAGGAGATTAATGTGAGCTACACTCACTTCCCTAGATGGCTCAAAGAGCTTATAACAGAATTGGGATGCTGGAAAGCAATTAAAAGAACTAACTTAAATAAATCTCTAGTGCTGAAGGTTTGCCAGCATATACCTCTAAATTCTCCTCTGATGCAACCAGGCCCCTTCCTCCAGGGATGTTCTAACAACCTCTCAGACATCAGGATAATTATTGCAAAGTGTGACCCAGACTGTGCTTACTGGTATAATAAAAAAAACCCTCGAGGTTTCAAAATTAGACACAGTCTCCCTGGTGGAGCAGAGTTCCCAATTCTTGGTGACTGCTGCAATGACTAAACTTCCAGTGACACTGTCTGGGACTGGGCTGGGGGTGGCGTGGGGGCTCTGGGGCTGCTCACCCTGCTGGGTTTTCCTTCTCCCAGAGAGGATTCCTGGCAAGGAGCACACTCCAGGAGCGGCAAGGGGAGATGAGAGATAAGGCTCACAGAATCACAGAATATCCTGAGCTGGAAGGGATCCACGAGGATCATCCAGTCCAATCCCTGGACCTGCACAGACACCCCAACAATCCCACCCTGTGTGTGACAGCATTGTCCAAACACTCAGGGAGCTCTGGCAAACTTGGGGCTGTGACTGCTCCCTGGGGGAGCCTGTTCAGTGCCCCACCACCCTCTGGGGGAAGAACCTTTTCCTGAAATCCAGCCTAAATCCTCCCTGGCAGAGTTTCATGCCACTCCCTCAGGATGGAGAGACACAACATGCAAATGCTGCTATCGTGAGAGTAGGATATGGCTGGTGAAGTCCCCGCTCCAGTGGGCCAGGCACTGCTGTTCCCTCACACCATTTTCTAAGGAAAACATGTTTCCCTGATATTTCAGCTTCTCAAACTGTGGGGTTCCTTGGGGAAGCTTAAGGACTGCAGTGGATTTGCTGGTTTCTGGTGCACAGGGAACTTCCACTGCTGGGATGTAAATCCTTGTGCGGTGCTAAGATGCAATCTCCAATTTAAGCAAAAAGGGAGCAAGGGAAGAAATGAAATACTAATTGCAATCCAAATTGCTCCATCTTCCATCCACCCCCTGCCAACTCTGCTCCCTAATCCATAAGGTCTGAGTGATGATCAGTGAATAATTAATTGAGGGGAGCTGGAGAGGGTTCCTGCAGAGCCTCTGTGGATGCAATATCCCGTTCAGGGATGGCACTGGGAGCATCCGGCGGAGCCTCGGGGTGCCAGCACCCTGCAAGACACCCCCCACACGTGGCCCTGTGTCACTAATTAACTAACTAACTAATTAACTAACACCTCGTGGGACAAACCCTGGGCTCACCCACACGGCCACTGCACAAACAACTCACACTGCCACCCTTCCTGGGAGCACTGGGGAAAGGCAGGAGACGCCACGATCCAGGGAAATCACAGACACTGCCATGTCACGATATAAACTATTCACATCCTGATGGCTCCTGGCCTTGCTTGGTGCCCAGGGGGATTATGCCCAGGCAGAGGATAAACACCAGACCCCAAGATGAGCAACAGCAGCCCTGAGCCTTTCATTCCAATCCTCAGAGCCAGGCATTGGTAAAAACTCTGCTCTCACCAAAAGAATTTAACATGTAAATCCTTCTCTCTCTCTCTCTCTCTGTGGATTCCCATCATCTAAAGTGCTACTATATAGCAACAAACACATCCCTAATGGAACAAATCTCCCCACACAGCCAGGACAGCAAAATATTAATAATTCAAGGTACATAGAGCCGAGTTATGTAAATCATTTGGGATCTGCCGCAGGCCCGCTCTGCACAGGGATTCCTACAGAGAGGAGGCACTGGGGGCTGGGATGGGGATTTGGGAAATCCCCCCTGGACTGGGGGGAGAGGCTACAGCACCAGCTTAATCCCAGAGACATCTGTAAACGTGAGCAAAGGGCACAGCCTGATAGCATAGCTCTGGCTTTCTAATTCCTCCTGCATTTCTATTCTTTGGAATGAGGGAATGCCGCCCTCCTACACATTATCAATCACACACAAGGCATGCCACAGCCCTTTCTCGTATAATTACTTATGTAACACACGTGGATTAAAGTTAAATTCATATTTCTGGCTTTAATTCAAATCAGTTCAGTATTTTTAAACAAATTACATTTTAATTCCAGCTAAAATGCATTGGTTTAATTCAATTAAAATCAGTTTTTGCTTTTTTTTTTCATCACACCAGAGCTGAACTGTGTGGAAGAGAACCTAAGTGAGACATTCTGTAGCTGTACTGAAGATTTGAATTGTAAACACTGCCAGCCAGATAAGCATCATAATATCACTATCATAAGATATCCATAGGTGAACAAAGCACTTGAAATCTCACTAATTACCATTTCAGAGGCTCTATATCCCAAGGTTTTATTAAACAATATGGTAAGGAGGAAACATTTTTTCCTCAATCTGGTTTTTCCTTCCCTCCCAGCTGACAGATGACCTCGACTGAGTTATTTGGTATTCACAAGTCCTGAACATCATCACAGGCAGTGCTCTGTACAAGTCAGAGCCAGCAGTGAGCTCCAGCTCCAGCTGCTGCCTCCAGCTACAATCAGTGGATTTCAGGGCCCAAGCACTGCCATAAGAGCCGGGATAACAAGGAACACACGTCAAACATCGGCGTCTCCCAGCTCTGAACAAAGGCTTGGAACCCTTCCCCACCTCAGTTCCAAGCTCACTTGCAACTCTTTCTTCCTCACACAGATTTTCCAATCGAGGTTTTGCAAGGTTTCAATAAAGAACAGAGCGGAAGTGGATTTGAAAAGTTACTTAAAAACATTTCTTCCTTCTTTCTTCCCAAGAGATAAAACCATTTATTGTTAAAAATAATTGCCACTAAAAATGACAGAGATGAGGACAGCAAAGTGGGAACCTACATGCAATGGATCTCTCCTAGGAGATGGGAGATTCCATGGAAGATGGAAATTGGAGGCAGATGCCAACTGGACACCCCTCACCCAGGCCCACACAGCACGGGGGGCAGAAACTGAGAGTACAGTTCCATCCCATTAAACACAGCTGCACAGAAACAGGGAGTGCCCCTGCTCTGCCATCTTCCTGCTTCTCTGCAGCTACTGGAGCTGGTTCAGTGCCCCAGCCAAAGAGAAAAGCACCCCTTAAATAATCATTTCCCATTGAATGCACTTGCTGCCCTTCCCAAGACCGTGTGATGGGAAGGGGAAGGTGTGGGCAGGAGGCAGCGGGGCTGGGGAGAGCAGGACTGCTCCTCTCAGTGGATGAGTGATGGTTTCACCAGGAGCAGTTTTCACTGCATGCCAGAATCACAGAATCCCAGACTGGTTTGGTTTGCAAGGGACCTTAAAGCTCATCTCATTCCACCCCCTTCCACAGACCAGGCTGCTCAGGGCTGTGGGAGGTGTCCCTGCCCACGGCAGGGGCATGTTTAAGCCTGGGACAGAAGTATCTCAGTATCTATTGTAAACAGATGATAATTAGAAAAGCAGAGAAGAGACTAGAAGGAACAGAAAGCATCCTCTGGTAGAAAAGCTGCAGTGATGGCATTTTCTTTCTCTTTTTTTTTTTCCTTTGAGGTTATTGACATGAAGAGTAATGCTAATGTAATTGCACTGAAATTCATGCACATGAAAGCCTCACCAGGGCAAAGTCAGAATAAATGGTCTGTTTGGAAACAAAATGTTGATGCAATGGAGTAGCAGTATGTGTCTTCAACCTGAAGAGTATCACGACACCATGGACCACAATGCAGCAGAAGTGTCACCCTGACTCAGTCTGTGCTCCAGGGACACGAGCAGAGCTCTCTGCTTGTACCCCTGAGGTGTGCACTGCTGCACCACCACATCCCAGCTGCCAGGCAGTGGCCACCGAGTCAATAATGTGTATTCAGGCTGGGAGAACAGCAAAATGAAAGCAAGCATCCTTGTATCCATTAATCAACCTGATCCTCGGCCGTGCAGACAATGCCTCGCGATTGTCGGCGTTTCCCAAACATCCCTCACGCGCTAACCATCTGCAGCTGGAATACAATGCTTTGATTACAAACGTCAAAAAGATAGAGCAGAAAATTAACTTCTCCTTATTTAGTAGGTTTGCAGAAATGTGGCTTCACACTACACTAATTCAGTGCCCTCGGTATGAAAACTCCCCATTACGATGTCTCGTCAAATTAGAGCCGACGATCCAACGATGTCATCTCTCTCCTCACACAACGCTCTATTTTGTAATTAAGCAGGACAGGGAAACAATGGCCTTGCGTATAGAGAAAAGGTCAGGGATGCAAAACATATTTTTGCAAGCTAATTGTAAGATGCATGAAGCCAATTATCCCAGCAGTGCTGCATATGCCGGAGCAGGAAGGATTTTCTAATTTTGCTCCGTGACTCCGCGTCGAGTCAACAGCGCCGGCTGCACCCCGTGGGGCACGGGGCTGTCAGGAACCAGCGAGTGCAGAACTGGGAAAAAGGCTGTGAAAATTCTGCCATGATTCTATGACTCTTTGAAAATCATTCCAGCCTCTTAGCCCGTCCCCTGACATTTATTATGACTTGATGAATTACCAGGAGCTAATACAGTCTTTACTGAAAGCTTTAGGCGTGACCCCCTGATCAGTTAGGGAGTTGCTTTGGATGAGCAGGATAAAGGAAGTGTTTCTGTACCCTTTGAGAATGGGGAATGCATTTACCTCAGGCAGCTTCTGATACAAGTTCACAGGTATCTCCAAAAGTCAAATTAACAGGAGGAACAGTTGGAACCTTGCTGCTGCTTTGGGAGAAGCTGAAAGGCCCCACATTGCTTTCAATCCATCTCTGTCCCTCCTGGAGTTATTAAATTACCATTCTTTCAGTGCCTCCCAGAAAATGCCCTCTTTCCATTAACAACATTCTCCTTTTAAAAATGTCAAAACTTCCTGATACCATGAGAAGAAGATGGGGAACATCACAGTTTATGGAGAGAAATGGTAATTTCTTCCTGCATCTCTCCTTCAAAGCAGTTCTCTCTGATTTCACTCTAGCCTCTTAACCCAGCCACTAATTAGAGATCAGTAATTAACTTTCTGGTTCAAGAAATATTTTGCAAAGGAACCCCATTAAAAGGCTGATTTGCTTATTCCAGGACAAAGCAACCTTGGTATAAATGCAGGGATTGCATGTGGCCAGTCTGAATTCTGAGCCTGTCCTTGAATCTTGATTTTTCTGCTGAAATCTGTTGATGGAGGAGGGAAATGGGGACGGGCACCACCCCCAGCATGAATGACATGGAATGTCACACGAGTGACTGCTGGATGCTCCTGGCTGTGCAAGATGTTTTATTCTGCATTTCAGTCACAGCTGATGGAGCTGGATGGTTCCCCTACACAAACTGCAGGGTTTCCTCAATATCTTCATGGCAATCAAAGGCAGAGCCCGGCTGTCAGTAGAGCACTGTCAGTGCCACCCTTCCAGGGGTCCCCTCTGGTGTAGGTTTCCCTACTCAGCCAGCTTCCCTGGATAAAACCATTTCAGCAGGAGCCAGAAGAGGAAGCAGCTCTCCAGCACTTGATCACACAGATCTGAAAGCCCTCTGTGGTTCTGGGGTCTGCCAGTGTCCTACTTCTGCAGGATGAGTCATTCCTCTTTCCAATTCCAGAGGAAATTGAGCAACTTCTTCATCCTTCATCATGCAGCACTCACCAGGTTCTCATCAAACTTAACCAATTTCATCATGCCTAAAAATATTTGGCATGTCAGGTTTGTTGGGAATAAACAAATTAGATCTCCAAGAACTCCCAAACTAAGTTTGCTGCAGGAGCACAGATGTTCATCAGCTCCTGGTGCACCAAAACAAGCTCTGTGCACATGGAAGGCTCCTACAACAGACAGCATGGGCACTACAGTAGGAAGTAAATGTGCTGCAGTACATGATTTGTACAATTCCTCTTCCCTCTGGGGATTAGAAGCAAAAATTTTGGATGAGCTAAAGACAAAAAGGAGTTGAAAGAGGAAGTCTCAGTAGTGCAAGTTGCTGCTGTTATTAACGCAGGGCTGTACCCCTTCCAAGGCTGAGGCTCATTTAACAATCAACCATATGCTCAGGCTTTTGTAGTGCCAATAAAAGCTTAAATAGAATGTTATCTCCTGGAATTATAAAAAACAAAACCAAAAACTTTGCAAAATAATCACAAATGTTGGTAATCCCATAGCATTAAATGGATTCTAGGTAAGCTGAGGAAAGGTGTCTCCAGCAATGATCAGTTCAGGGATTCCATCAGAACACAGAGTTACCCAGAGCACCCATTTTTCACCAAATCAAGACAATCTGAAAGCACAGTGATACTGTGGCCCTGCCCTCTCAGTGCTGGTGTAAAATCACCTTTGCCACTACAAGTAAAGCATCAGCAATACACCCCCACCAATAATTAACAACTGCAGCAGAACAACCTTCTCTCCCTTCTCTGCCTCTCCTCCCTGTGCTCCATGTCCAACCCAGAAATTTTCTCCATCACAGATTTTGTAGGAGAAATGTGGGTCCAATTAAGAAAAATCCATCTGCCAAATGCTTGATTTGTGGCTGATTCCAGAGGCCACTACAAAGCCAAGCATTCAGCACTCCACGATAAAAACTTAGCGAGCTGCTGTAATAAATCAGGAGGCAGGAGACATTGTTAGCAAAAAGCCACTTTTTGGAACCCTTTTTAGCTCTAACAAGCAGTATGACCAGCCAGCAAATTGAAAGGAACACTCATTCCACAATCTTCCTTTAGATTTCATATTTACATACTCTGATTGTACCATATTAATGCACCTCTCATACAGAAGGTGAGTTACACTTGCTCTGATTTTGCTTCTTTTACTACCAATAATCATATTACTGTTACTGTAACAGGAAAAAACCCAGCGTGCACAAGAGTGCCAAAATTTGGCCAAATCCATCCATGTGAACCCCACAGTAATTTAGTGAAATGTATTTGTTTACATTCTCTGCCCCCCACACAAGCCACATCTGTGTCATTATCTGTCTGAACATGCATGTGCACAGTTCATGTATTTCATAAATTCATCTGCAGGATAAACAGGACATGGAAGGGAAACAAGGAAGGGAAAAATAAAGGAATTAAAAGGCAGGAATAGTCCCAATTTAGATACAAAGAAGCCAAGTAACAGAAGCATTTAGCATCTACTGTAGTTCAGTATTTCAACCTGGAATGTTTTGACTGCATTTACTGCACTATTCATTTTTGCTATGGCATTCCCACAAAAATTGGCCCACGCTCCAGAGCAGAGCACTGTTACAATGGTGACTTCCACGAGCAGAGGAGTGGCTCCTGAACAATCAGCTTCGATACAAGATGGAGTCAAGAATCAAATATTTAAGAGGCGAATATTCCAATACCAAATGCTTCTCTGAAACAGTTCTTGGATTACAAGCAAGACAAGCACAGCAGCAAATGCATGAAAATGATCTGAAAGACCTGAGCTCTTTCATACACATTGTGCACATACAATGGGATGGGAATGTTCAGAAAGATAAAATTATCTTTTGTAACCAAAGCCTCACTGCATGACTGAGAGACCCAGCTGCTGCTTCGCTTTCACCTCTCTGAGAGCAACAGTCCCTAAGGCCAAGCTCTCCTGCAGAGGACTCCTGCTCACCTGACAGATCTGACACTGCGATGGCAGCGAGGGACTAAGAGCCTGCTGTCAAAAGCCTGTGAGTCTCAGTGTCCTGCAGCTCAGGGATGTCTGTGTATCACAGAAGAAGTGCATTTTTGAGAGATGCCTGCCTAACAGAAGGTCTAATTTCAGGTATCATGAAGGTAACATTAATTTTCAGTTTCTCATACTCATATAAGCAAATCCTTGGTTATTTGAGGCTGCCAAGTGCCAACTCTCCTCTAAAACACCCTTTAAGCTCTATGCTGCAAATGTGACTGGGATTCCCCGAGTCTCTTTAAGGAGAAGTTGCAGTACATCTGGGTCTTGGGAAGCCCAGCCAGCTCCCAGGGCTGCTGTGCTGGGAGGGCAGGGAAATTACAAGGCTTAATTTGGGAAAATGACTCTGGCTACAGTGCTGGCCAGAACAGTTAATTCCCAAGTGCTATCCTGCCAAGTCACAGAATGAAACAAAACTCACCCAGGTAGAAGGGAAACCTTGCCTAATCTGCCTGTTCTTTGAGCAAAGCAGCAGCACCGTAGGCACATTCCCGGCCACCCGGCTCCGCTCGCTTCCCTCTGGAACACAGTGCCCTACTTCGAGCGTTTGGGAAAACTGCAGCACAGGAATCAAATCAACTCTGCCTGCCCAGAGAGTAATTCCTGAAATCTTACTCGGCACTAACCAGCACAATCACTTCACTTCACAATTCAAAAGGAAAAGGCTTAGGAGGCAGCAATAGGTCAGGTAAAATCCAGATTGACAATAATTGTTTGTGAGCTTCAAAAGCTCCAATGAATAAGTACAGCTAAAACAAAGTAAGTTGTCATTGCTTTTCAAAGTGAAGTATTTACTCAATGGGTTCTCAAGTACCATCCTGGTGTATTAAACTGCTCTGAACTGGTTACATCACGGTATGTCCAGCCTGGCAGAATTTTCAGACACAGACTTTGCCTAGCACTTCAATATTTCTGTCACTCCCCAAAATGATTTATGTAAGGTTGAAAGATCTTCCTTTTGGAAGAAACCACTGGGCTGTGATTGGTAAATGAACCTGTCTTCCCCAAGCACGACCTTGATCTGCATGTGAATTTACACATGAATTTACCTCGAGCAGTGCCTGTCTGAAGCTCACACTAACACAAATCTACACAGACATAAATACACACAAATCCACTAAAGAGCTACTCTACTTTCTAACCAGCTGAAGAATCTCAAAGATCTCATTTCTCTTCTATTTTACTCTCAGTTTGCTCCAGTACTGGCCATCCCACGTGAAATGCTTTATCAGATCCATCTGCACATTCCCTGCAACACATCCCTCCTGGACTGAGCTCCTGTCATGGCTCAGGCAGAAGCAGCAGCTCCGGCCACACGCCGAGGCTCCATCTCCGTGTAATGACGGCAGACAACTGCGGGATGGAGCCGGATGTGTGAGAGGGGGAGAGAGGGATTTGGGGAGATTGTGGTTGTTATTGTTCCACGGTATTGTTCCTGCCGTGTGGAACCCAGTAGTGATCGGTGCAGTCCAGTGCGGGAGCATCCCTCCCTCCCTCCCTCACCTGCATCAGTCGGCTCTGGCTGCTGCATCTCTGTGCTATTTATATGCTGGTGCATCAATTTAGGATTTATTGGGGAAGAGGAAGCAGAGCAGTCAGGCTTCTCTGCACCTGGAATTTAACCTGAAAAGGGAGGGCTTGCACCGTACCCTCAGCAACAAATTAAAACTACCCCTCTTGCAATTAACCGAGTCTACTTCTATCAGAGATGCAGTCCTTGCTCTGAATAAGACAAGAAAGATCTTCACAAGCGCTGGAAAAATCAATATCCTCCTTGTCTCTCCCACACCCTCCGCGAAACGTCCCCTTACCTTTCATGGTCCACACTCCTGAAGCCAGGTAAAATGTGCCGGAAGCTGCTGTTCCTATCGAGCTTCGGTTGGCTCTTTGTCCTTTTGATGGAGCCTTTAAGCCGACGGCTGAGGAACCCCTGTGGGGTGAGACAAGAATACTAAATTACAAGGCAGAGGGGAGCGGGGAGCGGGAGCGGAGCCGCCCGTGCAGCCGGGCACAGCGTCCTCGGCAGCTCCCGCATGAGCAGCGCCGGCAGCGCCTGGCGTCAGCCAACATCTGCTCCCGGCGCTCCCAGGCCGGGGCTGCGGCGCGCGAGACTCCCCGAAGCCTCTGTTGCCCTGGCAACCATCAGCTCCCATAAAAATCCCGTCTGAAAGGCGAGACTGGCACATCGCAGCTCCTGACGGGAGCGGGGGCTGGCCGAGGGTCCGGCAGCCCCAGCCCAGACGCCTCCCCCGCCCAGCCGGGCACGGCCCCGGTACCTGCTCCGAGCCGCCGGGACTCGCGGCCATGGCCGGCACAGCCGGGCTCAGGTGTTTCGGCTACATGGATGGAGCTCCGTAAAGCTCGTCCTAACACCGCCTGTGGGCTCGGGGCACGGGCACCACCTTAGAGAGGACAGAGAGCCCGGCTCGTTCCTTCTCCGCCGAGCCTCCTCCTTCGCGGAACAAAAGTCACGGCTCCTGGAGAGCTCCACAGCAGAGCCAGCACCAAACGATTTAATAGCAAAGCTTCTAATGTGTTATTTGCTTATTGTTAGGAGTTAATGTTCTACATAATCTGAACATTACATTTAATTTCTCCGCTAAATAAGGCACTAAAAGTATAATATTACTGTGCTGGCCGGCATCTACAGCGTATGAGAATGGTGCGAGAGGGTCAAACACTTTGGCCAGAGAAAGCGGGGGGCATTTTAAAGAGAAACCAGGATTTTGGGGTGAAGCCTGAAGGCGTGTTCCTTCTATGGAGCATCACAGTAAAGAAACATTTCAGCTCCACATAAACAACTCAACAAATTCCCACAGAACCTGAGGCTCTGCACACACTGCTTTCCTTCCCCAGCCCCAGGAAAGGGGGAAGATGTCCACGGATCAAGCACAGCTTCTGACACGCATGAGGAAGTGTGAGAGTACCAGAGCAGCATCCCAGCCCTGCCCACAGTGCACCCCCTGCTCCAGGCAGGAGCCTCAGGAGTTTCTCCACTCAACACACAGGAATAGATCCTTAGCAGCTCACTTTTATAAATGAATACCTTTAATATATCTTGCAGGGCGATAATCACAGTCTAACTTCTATGGAGCCTGTCATTTGTTCATGCCATTTAAACACTCCTTCCCCACCTCGGATATTCATGGCTCACATTATGTCTTTCTCAAGCTGCAAAATCTCCCTGGGCACTCTGTGTGGCTCTTGTTATGGAAGTGACTTTCCTGTTCGTAAGTGCACCAAGAATTTCAAACATCTTGATAACCAAAGGTGTTTCACATTTATTAAGTGCCACTTTACTTACAAACGAGGTATGTAATATGCATTTGTGTGGAGTGAATGTTTCTCCAGGAGCTATTTGCATGACTGAAATAGCAGGAGGTATAAAACACAGGCCATCACATTGTACACTCTGTCATACTGCACAAAGCCAACCTGTGAGATAACAAAAGTCTTTTCAAAAGGGTTCTGTCCCTGAGAAATACCTTTAGAGAATTTTGTACTATAGAGAAACCTGGCTGTGAGAAGAAAATTTGAGGATTTGCATTATCTAGAGCATTGTTAAGATGTTTCCCTTGGTACTCAGACCTTATCCAGCCTCCTACTCCTGGTATCAGTGTGGTATCAGCCTCCTACTCCTGGTATCAGTGTGGTATCAGCCCCACACTCACCCTATCAATGTGGTATCAGCCCCACACTCATCCTATCAACTCTCCATGCTCTTGTTCCTCTGACTGGACTGGGCTCTGGCTGCCTGCAATGGACACTGGCCAATATTTGCTGTGAAGGGAAAATACACAACTGGCCAAACACCTGACATTGCCCTAAACTCCTCTGGTGAGAAGGTTCTGGGCCAGGAACGAGAGATTGGAGTTCCTTAATCACTGCCAGCCCACTCACAAATATGACCTCATTTTACCCAGCCCCTTCTTCAATCCAGAAATAGCTTTGAACTCTGGACAGGGCACTGACAAGGAAAAACCCAAATGCCTTCTGCAGGCAATGGTGACATTTTTCTTCCCCAATTGTATATTCCACATCTCCACAACTGTTCCATGATTCGTGCAGGATTTGGAAATTAGAATTTAGGGTTGCAGCAAGACATTACTTTCCTTCTGTTTCCCATTGTTTTTACATTTGTTGCCACCAGAAGGAAATCACACAGAGCCATTTTCCGTTTTCACTGCCAGCTTCCTTGGGAGAATGAGATGTCAGAGATTTTAATGCTGATAAATTATGCTGCTATAGTGATACTTTGCACCTCCATAGTGCACACCAGAGATCAGAAAGCCTAATGTGTGAATTAATACCTTCTGTAATTTTTAGGTGGGGTAAGAAAAAAAGGCAGAAATTTGTCTGTGAAAATACAAGAGAGAGATTCTGACCTGGGGTGTGACCGCCGAGCTTTCCTAGTGAGATCATAAGGACATGATGCATTTCTTCTTCATTTATGACTTTAAACAACATTTGATTCTGATCTCCAGACAAACAAGGCTAATCCCACCCTCTGAGCATTGCCTGCTCCTCTAGCTGAGCTGCATTCTTGGCAGTTCCAGCAATTAAAGCACTGCCCTTTGCATGCATGTTCTTTATACACTTTTAAGTTTATATTGAGAGATGTCTAGGGCAGAATTGTGTCTTCCTGTGTGTGGGCAGCATTCACCACCAGTAAAAATATCTTAGCAAAGATTAAACTAGTAACTGAGAAAGGTTTCATTCAGAAGTTAATAGTCTCTATGAAATGACAAAAAATAGAAATCTGCAGTGCCCAAGGATCCCTTCAGCTAGAATAAATCATGAAATATCCTTTACAATGGAGGCAGAGGTACCAGCTGTATAAACTCATCCCTGCACAGCCTAAAGTCTGAGCAAGAGGAGATCTTTTAGGGTCTTTAGAGACAATCACTGTGGTCAGGAATATGGCCCTAAGCAATCCCTGAAAGCCCACAGAGCAATGTGGCACAGAATTCATCGAGCCTGGCAAGAAAGGAGGGTGAACCATGGAATCCCAGAGTGGTTTGGGTTGGGAGGACCTTAAACAGCACCCAGTGCCACCCCTGCCATGGCAGGGACACCTCCCACTGTCCCAGGCTGCTCCAAGCCCCGTCCTGGGGGCGTCCCAAGCCTGGCCTGGGACACTCCCAGGGATCCAGGGGCAGCCACAGCTTCTCTGGGAGCACGCAGAGCTTCCACTGAGCACTGATTGCACTTTTCCAAGAGCATTGCTTTTCTTGCTTTGTTTCTGCTGTTTTGCCTCTGACATCTCCAAGCCCGGAGTGCAATCGCTCTAATCACAAGAGCTGACTGAAGACATTGTAAGACACAAAGAATGAAGACAGAAGAAAACAAAACAAATCCTTTTGAGGAATGGCTTAATCACAAGCACAGTAACTTCAGCTAAAACAGGATGGCACAATTCAAAACAGCACAATTAAATCTGCTGTGATTTGGGCTCTTTTATTACATATTTGACAAACCCAAAATCCAATGCCATCATCTCACTGCAGATTGAGGAAGGTGGGACTTTCATTTAAATTTTTCTCCCTTATCAAATTTGGCATTTTCAATTACGCTAGAACCTGGATATAATCTTATATTCTATTACAATGTTTGAATATTTTTGGTATTATAATACTTTTAAAGCATATGTGCAAACCCAGCAGCACCATATGCCTTTGAGATGCAGGAACTGTAGAATTCCACATGCCCTGGGGCAACACGAAAAAAACCAGAAAGGAGAGAGAAAAAGGGAGGGGGACAAAACTGAGCAGAGTGTTAATGACAGCAAAATCTGGAGCTCCTGTTTTATTAAACATAAAGTAATGATGCAAGTCTTGTGTCTGGAGCTGACTCCCACACCAATAATGTTCACTCGCAGTGAACCCACACGATAAAGTTATAAAGGTAAAAATTCAGCACCATGGAAACACAATAGAGATAAAATTTATAAAATGATATATCAATAAATCAGGCTGGATGCCTCATGAGCAGCTTTCTTTGGAAGAGCCCTGGCAGCTCTTCATGTTCTTTAAGCCAGGAAAACAGGGAGAGGCTGGGGCAGTGTGAGGTCTGGCTTGGGGCACTGGGAGGCACTGGGAGAGCACTGGGAGGCACTGGGAGGCACTGGGAGAGCACTGGGAGGCACTGGGAGGCACTGGGAGGCACTGGGGAGCACTGGGAGAGCACTGGGAAGCACTGGGAGAGCACTGGAGAGCACTGGTCAGACACAGCACAGACACAACCCTGGCTTCTCACCCCAAAACCACACAGAACAACCCCTACAAAGGCAGATCACAAGAATACTGAACAGATGGGTTTATTTTTATAGTTCTTCCACATCTTTTTGTTTTAGTTCAAGCAAATCTCAACTCTGGGGGACATGGGAGGACATCAGGAATTTTTTCACTACTCATAATAAGGAAACTGCTATAAATAAGTGTTTGCTGTGAGTACAAGTGTGCAATGCAGCTTTTCAGCCCAGGTCTCCATGTGTTCTGCTATGTCGGGGATAAGGTTTAAAACTGGGAGTAAATCTTTTCTACCAGACTCATCATTATTCTGGGATTTACAGTTTTTATTTTTTTATATTAAACTTAATTTAATTCTGGAATTAGTTTGGGTTTTTTTCTCCTCCTGCACAGCACATGGAAATATCCTCTTATTGAGGCTCCACTGAATGGATAATTAATATTTGTATTTGTGAAACAAGTAGAGCTGTGCCAACACTAAGCATCCTTTTATAGCCATAAATGTTCCAAACAAGTGAGTTTACCCATTTCTACAATTACCAGTGTTAGTCTTAGCTTTCAAAATAAAAGAGAAACCTTTTTTGGGGAGCATCTGATGCTGCTTCTGACTATGCAAAGACATCTAAGTGCACATTTTTACCTTTCTCTCTCTAGAACACGACTGCATTGAGCTACCCCAAGAATGCAGAGCCCAAAACAACCCTGAGGGTGAGTTCAGGCACCATTTATGTCTCTTGGAAGCCCAAGAACAGAAATAATCCCCCAAGTGGTCCCTGGCACTGAAGCAGGGCAGGAGGGGAATTTCTGTAAAGCACTGACCTTTATGGATCAAATATTTTTCATTTGTTCAGTGGTAGAAGCACAGGGCTGGAAGTGTCTGTAGCCCCTCAAACACTTCATATATCATTTATTTCTGTCAGTTCTTTTTGATTTGAACTTTGGAGTTATAAGTTGCTTTGCTGTCCTGCAGCTCTGCTCCTGTCAGGTGTGATGAAGGGCTCTGTTGAGGTGACCGAGCACACGGCCCCTATGGAATTCCCTTCCCCAAAAAAGTGCATTTCCAGGATAAACGAGGCCTGTACAGGGGCTGTTTTGAACTTGGGCACATGGGAGGCAAGAAAGCATCAACCTTGAGGCTGAAGACACCCCCAAACTTATGAGAAACCCACAGAAAAATAAGGAAATGACATTTTGCAAGTTTATCAACCAACACCTCCAAATTCTGTTTACATGGGAAAGCCCAGCTTGCTCTGAAGATTTGCTCAATGCAATCCCAGGGAAAAGGAAAAGGAGAGTGAAAGTTTCCCAAAGTCTGCAGAGCAGGAGAGATGTGAACTTCAAAGGAAAACCAGAAGAGTTTATCCTCTCTGGGCCTAGAAATGCACCACAGATTAATGTGTGTTCTCCTTCTGAACCCATGCCTTTGTTCATGTGGGTGCAAAGTCCCTCAGTGTCTCTTGCTCCATTTAATTTGATGAATCTCAGGACTGTTCCCAGTCACCCTGTGAGCCCTAGGGGCAGAAGCAGATCAGACAATCGTGGAATTTTTAAGGTTGGAAAAGATCTTTAATATCACCATAGTCCAGCTATCAACCCAGCACCACCACCCTGTTCACCACTGAACCACGTCCCCAGGTGCCACCTCCAGGAATGGTGACTCTACCATTCCCTGGGCTGTTGTTCCAACACTGGACAATCCTTTCCATGGAGAAATTCTTCCTAATATCTCATCTAAACCTCTCCTGATGTCTCACCAGGAGCAAGGAACCACCACTTGCTCTGACTGATGTTACCCAGAAACTTCATTCTAAAGGGGTAAGGAAAGCCCCTCTGAGACAGAAGTGTCTTGGAATTAGGCTAAACCCCAAAGGAACAACAAAATAGCTGCAAACCCATTGTGTGGCCAGATGGAACTGGCAAGAAAAACTTCAGCCCTGCTGCTCCACACGCTGTGGTCAGACTTGGTCAGCCTTGTGCTCTTGTTGAAGGATAAACACGGAGATCCAGCACTTAGGATGGTGAGAGGGCTGTCTGGAGCCAGGCCATGAAGCAGCCCTGGAATGGGAGAAGCAGCTCATGTTGTAAGTGCTGCTTAGCAACACTGCCCTGCCACGGCCAGAGATGAATCAGATCTGCAGTGACATTGCAAACACTCCGCTCAGCCCATCTGAAAAATCAGATGAAGATGCACTGATGTCCCCCAGGTCACCCAGGGGACAGTGTGGGTCTGGCCAGGTCAGGAAAGCTGGAATTACATCAGATGAGAAGCACCGGGGGTTAATTATGAATATGGCAAATCTCACACATGTGAGTATCAGCAAATCACAGAGAAGCAGCAGTAACAGAACACATTAACACACAACATCTCATCCCTTTCCCACCTCTGGCCAATAAAGGATTGCTGCTTGAGCTCCATTTTCATAAAGATTTTACCTATCCTGTTGAAACTGCCTTGGTCACGGGGTCTTCTACCACTGCCCTGGAGAAAGAATTCCATGGACTGGCAGCTCTCAGCTCAGGACATTCTCCCTGATATTTTCAGCTAATTGCTTCTTTGCAAAATTTCACTCTGTTCCTTTTCTGTTCTGGGAAGATTCCCTTCCCAGCCCTTGGTAAAGTAACAGGAACCTTGGGAAGTCTGGGTCTGGATTCTCCAATTAGCACCTGTGACTCCCACAGAACATGGACAGGGAACAGGTGGGACATTAATAAAGGATGAAAGAATTCAAGTGCCAGGAAGAAATCCAGATGACAACCACGCTTTGACAGTTGTTGTTACTCAGGGATCACCTGGTTTTCCAATTTGGATTCTTTTGTTCTCCTATTAAAACAAACCCACACTACTCTGGATTATTTGTTCCCAGATCCATAATTATCATACTGTCAACATTTCACATCCCAACAAGACAGATAAATACTCCTTGGGAAGGTAGAAGAAGGGTAATTGAGCAATCAGGGATGAAATATGCAGAAACAGAGACACAGGGAGAATGCAAGTAACCTTGAAGAGCAAACCCAGTGATTCACCCAAAGAGAGCCTGGGACAGCCTGACCCAGGCAAGGATGGCACCTGCAGGAGGATTTCAGTGGGATGGAGCAGTTTCCTTATTTAACAGGGACAATGAAGTCCCCCCAACCCAGAGGACAAACTGCTGTATCCAAAACTCTGAAACATCCTGATCCAGCTCCCTTGGGGTTTTGTCAAGGGCTAAGGAGCTCAGGAGCTTTCAAGAGCTGTACTTTGGAACAATTTCTGTGGGGCAGCACTTGAGCTCCAGTGGGTCATTGACCCCTGGGCTCAGTACAGTTACACCAGGTATAAAACCTGTCTAGGAATAGTTGGCATCAACCATTGTGCCCTTCTGTTTCAGGAAAAAAAGTGTTTTTTCATATAAAGCAGATTAATTTAATTCTTTCCCAATCTCAGAAATGAGAATATGCCTTTTTAAAAGGCAGTCCCCAGGCAGATCCATGCTTCAACAAGCTTACTGTCCAAGGAGGGAGAAACGAGGGCAGGCTCGAGGAGGTGGGAGAGCAGGTAGGAGATGCTGTCAGAACAGAGGGTTTGGCAGGGCACAGAGGGAGGGGGTGAAGGCAGAGCTGTCCAAGTGATTTGCTACACTGACTGTCCCCAGATAAGCTGCAAAGCCAGGATTACTTCTCAAGTGCTCACTCCTAAACCAGCCCTCCAACCATCCAAATACATCGCTCCTGGTAAAACAGGTATCAGAGCTCGCCAGGAGGAGCAATAAACACACAGGGGAGAGGAGAAAACCATCTCCATAAACCTCTTTACATTACTGCTCCCTTTTAAAGTCCACCTTTGGGTATGACGCAGAATAAACTGGTTCATGAGTGTGTTTTATCCCTGCTTTCCCTACTTTGATGTCCTGCTGTGTCAGGCACCTCCCTGCTCATTTCCACCTGAAACCTCTGGGGCAGAGCAAATGCTGGAAAAGAGAATCCCATTTTCCACAATATTGATGGCCAGCTCTAAGTCTACAGGAAGGTATCAACACCAAACTGCCTCATTTTCTCTGACAAACCTTGTGTGCTTTTAGTAACACATTTTCTACAAAGCCAGCTGCCAAGCCAATAAATTTTAAAAAGCAGTTGGTAGATGATGTGTTTAGAGTAAAAAAAATATTATTATCTTTTGAATGTAGGGATTCATTGTGTAATTTTGCAGTAAAAGTTATTCATTCAAATATGAAACTCATGTTCCAGGCAGATGCTCTTGGCTTCAAAGACTTTCCCCACATTTCTGCCACTTAAATTGGAACATTTGTATTCAGCAATAATTACAGCTGCAATCAAACAAAAAATGCTCACTTTTGTGAAGGTGTGGGGAATACCAACTGGAATTCAGATGATACATCAGCCCTGCATTTCCCCTATCTACCTCCCTAGACAACTCACTTCCCAGACATTGTGCAAATACTGAAGATGAAGTTCATTTATCCTCATATCAGAATTTATGAAAACGACTATTTCAGTTTGATTCACCTCCTACTTACAGCTTTGGAAAAAGGGAGAAAAATTACAATGGAAGGATAAATAAAACGCACATGTGACATTTCCATGAGTACCAGCCTGGCTTTCATGATTTCTCCATCCTTCAGGACACAAAGATCAGAGAGCTTTTTGATTAAGGAAGCTCAGAGAGAAATGAAAACCAAGGCAAGACTACTCCCCGCTCTTTTCCTCCACCTTTACTCCTTTTCTTTCCCTCCTCAGCTCATGCTTTGTGTCTGATTTTGGGCTGAGGTGCTGAGGAAGGTGATGTGAGGCAGCACAACTGACAATTCTCTTAAAACACTCACACTGAAAGATATAAACCAAAAAGAATATCCTTCAGGAACTGGAGGCAAAAATTAAGTTCACCGCTGGTTTATCCCTCAAAATAATAAGACAGACATTGCAAGTGACAGATCCTATTTTTGGGTCTTAGCAGTGACTATTTCTTGCCTAATTATTAGCAGTGGATTTACAGTCTTTAAAGCAGAACTTTGTCACCCTGCAGGAAATTTCAATTCTATCAGGCAGATTTAAGTGTCATTTGCTTATTCCTTAACTATTTTTGACTTGGTTGCTAATTATCAAGGAAGGTTTCGTTCCCAGAGGGCCCGAGGGCAGGGCCAGCATGTGTCCCTCAGTCACAGCCAGGGCCACACCAGCTGGGACACTCCCTTGTTTCCCAGGAAGGGATATGAAGGTCTCCTCCTCCACCCCCTAAGAACAGCAAAAATTTAATTCTTCTTGTGTCTAAACAGCCTCTGGCCAGGAGCAGCCCATCCCCATCACCCCTCGCCTTTTCCATGGGACCCCTTGGGAAATAGAAAGGAAATTAACCTTGAGTTTAGTCAGGTGAAGTAACTTTAATGATGTGCTCCAGTCAGGCCAGGCTGTGCCATCATGGGAATGCCATGGAGATGATCTCCAATTCCTGCAAAAGGCAGGGATGAAGGGAGGGGACAAGGGCAGGGACAGGGACAGGGACAGGTTATGCTGCTCAGGGTGAATCCCATTCTGCAGAGCTGTGTAGAGAACTACACGGAGCCATTCAGGAAATAAAGACATGATTAGTTCTGGAGCTAATTTCCTTGGTGCTTTGAAAAATGTTGCAGGGAAGATATGATCCACTGTAATTACGGAAGAAGATAAAGACAAGAAAGTTTCTGGCAGAGTGCCAGGCCTGGGAACACCTGAACACCTCAGGAAAAGCAGCAGAGCTTCCCCAGCTCTCTCAAATTATCCTTGATGGCTGAGCCATGAATATCACTGGGAAAAAGAGTGTGGGGAGGACAAACACAGCCTATTGCTTATCAGAGTGCAGTGCTGAGGAAAAGTGACAGCATGGAGGAGAAAGGGAATCTTGTTTCCATGGCAACTAAAGTTTGAAAAAAAGTATCTAGGAATCAATGTCATCTTCCCATGTGTGCTCCACCCAGAGCCAGGAACCAAAGTTCTTTAGCTGCAATGTCCTGAGTCCATGCAATCACCAGCAGAGAATGGAAACAGACCTGCTGTTCCAAGCAGCTGCACTTGGTTTGGAACAACAGTGTCACCACCTGGAGAAACAGCCTCACACGAGGCAGCGTGTGGATTTGGAGGGGAAGAAGAAACCTCCAAAACAACTTCCAAACAATCAAGGGCCATAAACTCCTCCATATCTGCTGAAGCTCAGCCACTTCCATGGGATGAACAACACAGATGAGATCACTGCCAGCTGGGATGGGGCATCTCTCCCACGATTTCCTGGCACAGGAAATTATTACCAAATTATTGGTAATAATTATTACCATTATTACCTCATTATTACCAAAGTCCACAGGTGCCATGTGAACCATCTGCAGTGAAAGACCAAGAAATTATGGCTCAAAATATGTTCTGGCAATTAAGGAGAAGTGTTTAGTCTAAACTAGAGAAAAAATCTGCCTCAAAAACAAAACTTGGTAGACACGTAGTGAAAACTGCTCAAGGGTGAACTGTGGCAATGACACAGATTTCTATGAATTGAAGTGCAATGAATTCAGTATTTAAGCAAATACTGAATATCCCTGAGCTAAAGCAGTACAAATCCCCAGTGAATGAAGTTCAGAGATGAAGGTCCTGATGCAATGGGCACTCATGTTCCAGTCTCCAGGAGATTCAGATAATACCTTCCACGCTTTGACTTGTTTTCTGAAAGCACAATGTCAGTGCTACTGAAAGAGGGAGAATGGAATGTGTTTATTATCCTACCTTTCATATCTGCAGGACAATTCTTTATCTGTGACCCAGAAACAAATGAAAGGGACACTGTCATGTTGGATATTCTAATGGCCCTCTTTTCTCTGTGCTACCAGCAATGTGAGAGTTTTCAGTGCCCAGAGGTTTAAACAAATTGTAGCTTTTGTTTGTTTACTTTCTGCTTTCATTCACTCCATAGAAATGAAACCAGTCAGGTCCATTTGCCTCCCTACAGCCTATCAATTAGTCCAGGCTGTTTGCACTTGGGCTTCCTGGGAAGAGACTGAAAAACTATCAGTTTTTTTCTTATAGTAGCTTTGAAATGGACATTTCTGTTCAAAACATCCTTTGGAGATGGAAATCTCTAAAGAATGGATATGGATCCAAGTATGTTGCTGAAAAATCCAGGGAGAATGTGAGATTGTTTCTCTGTCTTTGTGGGGGGAATTCAAACAAAAATACACCAGAGCACCTGAGTGTATATTGAATTGGTAAATTACCACAAAAAATGCCAAACAAACCTGTTTTAGAGAGTAAAGGCCAATCACCTGGCTGGTTTAAACCACTTTCACCATCTAGAGTGATGCCTTTTGTTTCTTATGAGATGACCAGCAGCACTACTACATAGCCCCAACTGCTTCATACAGATTTTGAATGATAGGGAAAGTGGTATAATCTTCCCAGGCCTTAGTTTACCATTTATTTTCAGGCATTATGGTAAATTGCAACCCCACAGTGCCTGCAAGCCTGAATTCATTCAGATTGGCAGAACACTTTAACAGCTCCAGATGAAAGGTGCTACAGAAGTGCCAAGTACTATCACTGTAATTATCATTCAATATACACTGATCAAAAGAATGAAATGTGAATTAGCATTTCCTATTAGCCCTACTTACTGCCTAAATGTTAAATATTCCTCCCATGGGCTCTCTCCATGAAAACACACAGGAGCTGTTGGTATTTCTCATCTGGCTACAACACTGCTTCCCCAGGAGTGGAGGAATGGAGGGATCTGAGGAGAGTCATGAAATTGGGAGAACAGCACAGGTTTGGCCACAAAAACTTGCTCAGGCTTTCTGGGGAGAGGGAGTTTGGAGCTGCTTTCTCACTCTCACTCCTTCCCTTCTCATTCCTGGCACAAGGAATCTGTCCCAGTCCCAAGGATTTTCTGCTGTTCACCCTGGGACCTTGAGCCCTGCTCGGAGTCACGGGTTTCACACAGCCCAGAGGGATCGGTCCAGTGTCCTCAGAGGCTGAGAAAGTGTAAACATCTGCAGCAGCTGAACAAAATCGATGGAACTGTGCCAATTCAGACCCTCTGCAGAGCCAGGAAACTTCCTGAAACATTTGTTTTCCGCTTTCCCACCCAAGAACTACACAGTATTTGACTTTATCTTCCCCAGAAGCACAAGTTTCCCTGTTTATGCACTGCCCAAGCTTCACACAGGAAGCAACAAGGTGAGCTCCTAGTCCAGAACACATTTCCATGGTGCTGGGGCACAGAAATTCACTGCTTTGTGGCATTTCCCTCTTGGTGGAAGCTGCAGGTTAACCCAGGGGCTCTGCCTGGGCACTGTGAGGATCCTCACAAGCCTCCTCCAGATGGAGCAGCACCAGGTCATTGCCATCTTCTCCTCACTGCCCCACCAGAGCCAGCCCTGTCCCGGGAAGCCTCTGCTGTCCAGCCACCCCAGTGTGGCAGCAATCAAATGCAGGCCAGAACCCCACAAAAACTACAACAGGATCACTTGTACTTCTATAGAGAAATGGCCTCAGTGTGTGAATTAAACTGTTGATGAGCCCTTATGCTCTTCTTTTCTCTAAAACTGTCCTTCAGACAGCTGCAGGCTCTGACAAAGAGACCTCCCTGGAACATACTCAGTTCAAAAGGGGAAAAAATCCATACCCTGCCTTGCTGAGCCCCTTTCAGTGAAGCAGGTCATAGCACCATGTCTTTTATCCTGTCATTCTTGTCTCCTGCTTGATGCACATCATAAATCCTCAGTGGTTTGGACTGCAGCTCTGTGCTGAAATCTGACAGTCCTTCCTACCTCTGACCATGCTGTCTTCCAGTACTCCCCAACTGGAAATTTCAGATTTACTTAAAAAATAATCAAGATACAAGGTCAGACTCAAAAAATTAAAAATATATTTATATTTATTAGTCAGATTCACCTTCCAATCCCTGTGCTAGGGAGCATTGAGTGGGGAAAAAGATTCCCTTTTTCAAAATGAAATTTATCTTTCATACCTTAACTAGAATTTATGTCATGTCTCATAAAGGAAAAGCAAAAAATTAAAGATCAAAAATACTCACAGATTTTAATAAGATGACTTAGACAAATAAGGCAGAGGGCTCTAATTCAAATAGCAAGCAATTGGAAATTTGACAATATGAGGTGCTGGCAGAGAAAGTAAAAAAGTTGAAGCAATTCTGCCCTAAGAACAAGGACTTGGGAGTCCAGGAACCCTCTTACTCATTTTCACATTACAGCATCAATTTGGAGAATATTTAATTCTCTTGAAACTGAGGAGGATTTCAGAGAGGTAATTAGGAATAGCTTAGCTAGTGGTTAACACCAGGATTGGGAATTAGAAATGAAGAAATTCAGCTCAGGATGTATTTTTGGGCTTTGGAGCACGATCAAATTTAAGTTAGTTAAGTTTTCCCTCCCTCAATTTTCCCAGCTGGAAAATGAGGGTGGTAAGAATGAACCACCTTTGTGGAGAGCCTGGAAATCCATCCACAAAGGATGCTTAAGGTACAAGGTCTGGGTGCTGGGTACCTGAAAATCCCTCTGAGGGCCAGATGAGCCCTCCTGATTTCTGCCAAGCAGTACCAGGGAGACTGGAAATAACTGCAAAGCCTCCAAATGACCTCATTTTTCTTCCAATCCCTAAAATGTTCACAACCCCAAAGCTTCCAAGCATGGCCTATTGCAGAAGCAGTGACTGAACTGACAGATACATTCTCCAAGTAATTTCCATATTTCTTGCTGCCACTAACGCTGGTTACCCAAAGTCAGTTGCAGCTGACAGTTTAATGATAATGGCTTTATGTTTATATATCATCTGTGATAATGTTTCTATTCTCTTTAAATTCAATCCCTGCAAAAGGGGCACTTTAATGTATGCAGCCACAGACCAAAATGACAGTAATTTTCCCTTTGAGCTGCAATGGTTTAGTAAACAATTACATTTCAATTAAATAGGGGTGATCATGCCGAGGGAAGTGCCATTCCACTCTCCACATAATACAGGAACATAAATTCTCCAAAGTCAAATCATTATAATATAATTTACATGACTGCCTTAAAAAAAAATTAAATGGAAAATAGAGTGTGTATTATACACATGCAAAAACTTGGGGGGAAAAAAAATCTTTCAATATCTTGTCCACAGCAGCTTGAACTGGGATCCCATTATTTAGGATTATGTTCAGTGAAGAGGAATGGCAGAAGGGCTCTTCACTTTCATCTCTCCAGGAGTTTCCATTTACTGCCATTAGTATTTAATACTTCATTTATCAAGGATTAAAACCAGGATTGATGGAGGAATGCCGTAAGAGTAGCTTATGATGGATCACTGCAAATTCAGCTGTGTACCGAGCCCAAACAGGCAGGAAAACTGCAGGAAAACAAGTTCATGATACAGGGGGAAGAAAAACTGTGTTTTGGGGGGGTTTTTGGAGCCAATGTGGCTTCAAGCAGAAGAAGCACTAAAGTGTTTTTTGTGCTCCTGGAAAGCAAATGATTAATGCTAGAACTGAGGAGTAAAGGGCTGGAGAAAGAAATCCTAAATTCTGTCTAGTAAAAGACAGAATACAGATGCTTCCTCAAGTTTTTTGGCAATTTGGATTTTGCCTGGCCTGAGGTATTTTCCTAGCAAATGAAGTAAATTGGGCTCTAACAGAAGGAGTCAATAGATGGCAGTGCTTGATGGGATGGGAATGAGTCCTCCCCAGTGAGCCTCAGCAAATCCTCCCCTGCACCACTTCCCTGTAAGGTGGGCACAGAGAGGAATTTCATTGGCACTCAGCAGATTTTCCAGCTTCTGGCCCCTGAGTTTGTCAAAATACCCCACAAATTTCAGGTTTAACCCATCTCACACCTCAAACTATTGGGATTCAACTCAGAGAGGCAAAATGCTTCTCTAGATTCTCCTAAAAGCAAGGCTTTAAGCACAGCCATGGAGAAGGGACACGTTGGTGTCTCCAGCCCTGCAGCATCACCAGCTGCTGCCAGCTGCCCACTGCATGTGGAGATTAAAATCTAACACTTGGCTCTGAGAGCAGGCTCAGGACAAGGGACCTCAGCTCAGGGATCACTTGGGCTGGAGCCTCGAGTTTCTCATTCTGCATCAGCTCATACAGAGCTCTGAGAGCATGGAAGTGAAGGGAGGGATTTACATGGAAAATAATTCTTGTACAGCATGAGATAACCAGGACTACAGGAGATTTTTCCAATTTTAAGAAGCTTCATTAAAAATTTCTTTTAGGAGAGGGGGTAAGAACAGTTAAGTCACATATTGAGATATAGAAATCTGAAGACTTGATTTTCAAGGTTTATATTCTATAATTTAAAAACTACCAGGAGCTCTTGTTTTCAAAAACCACAATGCCCAATTATCTGTAACCTGCCTGACAGACTTCTGTATGGGAACAGAAGTCCCAAGGGAAGTTCCCAAATTTCCACCCTAGTTTGCTCTAGTTTTGAAATGAAACAAAGCAACTGGGAGTGCAACACTGCCAAAATAACTGAATCCAATGGCTCCTGAGCTTCCCAGGCCCTTGGAGACTCAACAGCAGAAGGATGGAGATGTCAGGGAAGAACAATCAGCTGTAAAATATGAAAAGCTTACAATTTCCAAACCTACAACAGCAGGCTCAAAAGTAATAATCCCATTACCACTAAACTAAGGCACTAATTACTATTCCCAGTGGCTGGAGTGGACTGACTGCTAATGTTCCTCTGGTTAATGAAGGAAGGTGAGGGAGAATATATTTCTAAAGTCAGACATCTGCTGAAGGCTGGGCAGCCGCACCAACTGTACCTAATGAAGCCATTCATATTAATGCAGTGACACTCGGAGGGGGAGCAGGGGAGAAATGAGATGAGGGTGGATTTGAACTCAGAGAAGACAAATGTCATGTATTACCCGTGTGATGGCTGCCCTTATTTAATCCACACTGAGTAACAGAGCTGCTCAAAGCAAGGAACTGCATCCCACAGCTGTTCCACCACCAGGGGCTGACCTGCTCAAAGCTGAATAGCTTCTCAAAAAACCCAAAAAGCAGGATATATGCCATTGGAAAGGAGTAAACAGCTTTTTATTTTCTTTGACTACAGGGACACTAAGAAAAATATTCCCAAATCCTCTGTCCTGTAAAGAATCCAGATTTTCCCATCATGTTTTGCCATTTTCACCAACCAGCAGTAGTTTAAGGTTCAAGGATACTCATTCACTGAGATCAATAGGTTCTGATGGCTGGAAGAACAATTTCTAGAACTAAAATAAACTCTTTGTCCAAACTTATCATGACTCATTCACCAGGGCAAATGTTCTCAGGTGAACTGGGTGTGCTCAGATTATTTTCTTTCAGATTGCACCATTGTCTATCCTTTGAAGTTCTGGTTCTGCCTCCCTGAGTTTGGTAAGCAGCAGCTGAGTCTGTAAAGAAGGTGTGGCGTGCAGAGAAAACCTGGAGCAAACCTGAGCATGGAGCAAACCTGCTGCAAGACCATTTATTTGTGTGTTCTCTGAAGAAAAATAGCTGTGTGCAAGGAGAGCCAGCCCAGACACCTGATGTGTGCAGGGAGCAGGGAGGGGAGTGTGTGCTCACACTCTTCACACTGTGCTGACACTGGGCAGTGACAGGCAGGGCTCAGCACTGACACATCCCATTCCTGGGGTCCCTGCTCCTGTCTGCCAATGGACACAGCACTGCCCTTCCCATGAAGACCACTGTTAGTCATGGTAGTGAACAACCAGTCACATCTCAAAGCTCAGGGACTGAAGCCATGGAAAGAGTGGATGGCTCCTGCAGGCTCCTGCTGGGACAGGATCCCAGGCTCTGGGCAATCCCAGCTTGGCAGGTGTCCTGTGAGTTAATGACAGGCTCCTCTAGAGGAGATTTTCTCTCTGTAGGAGTGTGAGCACACACTGTGCAGCTGCAGACAGGTAAATGCACCCAGGAATACACTGCACCAGCACTCACCTGGGAAACCTCTCCAGGAAAGTCTCCCAAGCTCCAGACTCCATTCAAACCCTACTGCTCTACCAGGATACATCTGACAGCTGCTTGTTGCTAACAGTATCTATCAGCACCCCACTTCCCTACAAACAAGCACCCAGTTTCACAGCAGCACTTCTCTCAGGGTGAGCAGGTTCCTCTCCCCTCTGGCAGCCCCCCAGGCTCTCTCTCACGAGGACCCCACTGCTGAAGAGGGGAGACACTGACCGTGACCCTGAAGGGCGTGGTGGCCGCGGGCTCCATGCTGGGGTTCTTCTCCGAGATGCCGCTGGGCATGCTGCGCCTCTGCCCGCAGCGCTCCGGGGGGGACTCTGGGGGACACAAAACAAGGGACAGTTACAAACCAGCAGCACAGGGAGCCCAGGAAAGCCAGCAGGCCGTGCAAAATGTGGTGTCTCCCCCCGAGATGTCCTCGTGAATGAGCCAGCGCGACGACCCCACGGATTCCACTCGCATTTCCCTGGGCTGCCTGGAACAACATTCCATCAGCAAGACTTTCACCTTCAACAATTAGCATTTTTTATACAACTGTAAGCTTCAGATAATGCCTGACAGGTTGGCATTATCATTATTTCCAGTCTGCAGATGAGTAAACAGAAACTGTATTGAGATGAGTGAGAATTATATGCAAAGTACAGATTCGTGCACTCGTGGATTTGATCCTCCTCGGGGAAACTGCTAATGGGGTTAGAGGCACAGGATGCTTAAGCTACCTCTCTAATTCCTCTAGCAATTTGCTTTGGAACCAGGAAAAAAAATCATTAAATCCTGCTTTTGCTAAAATATAAAGTGAGGATAGGAATACTTACCTCCTTCCCCATTGGCAAGGAAGGGAGGGGGCTGAAAAGGCAAAACAAACAACTCTCCTCAAGACTGAGGAGATTTAGAAAGATGTTAGGACAGGTCAGCTACAGCATTGTAAAGTGGTCTTTCCTCAGTTTACAAACCCTCTTTGAAAGCACCATGGAACTCAGAAAATCAGATTTATTTCCAAGCTACCATTCAGTGATGCTCAGCCCTTGTAACAAGTTTCCCTTCCCAAAACCTTTCCAGAGTTCTCCTTAGCCAAGCATTTCCATGGAGGTTGTCTCCTCAGCAAAGTTCTGCCCTTGCCAAGGCTGACTGTAAGAAACAACTAAGACCAGCATTTTCACCCAACAATTCCTGAGATGTGTCTTGAAGTATTCCAAAAGATCAGACTGAGATTCCAGCCATGGATGGGGTGAGGTGCTGGCTCAGTGACATCGTCCTTGGTTGCCACAGAATCTGTGTGAAAGCCAGCCCAAACCAGCAGCTCACTGCCTTCCCAACTTGCAGCTGAGCCTTCAAATGTCTGGGGCACTTTCTCTGCAGAAAGCTGCACTTTGAATCTCAAGCAGTAAAATCCTTTGGTGTCATCTCCTCTCAGAAGATTCAGGCTCCTACCCCATTCCTTTGAGCTTTCTTTTGTTTTTGGACTGTCATAAAGAAACTACTTGATTACAGCATTTGGAAAGTGAGCTTGAGATGACAACTGAAGAAACTGCTTTGCATTTTCTTAATGACCGGAAAAATCAACATTGTTTAAAGCATTTCTCACACACCTGGCTAGAAAACAGGAACAATGACATTATGTGAATGGCAGCTACAAGAAATTATTTTCACCACGTGCTCCCTCCTGGCCCAAACACTGCTCAGCACTGAGGGAAAGCATCTGTGTGGGGTAACAGTCCCCCAACTTAGCTTCTTTCATCATCATTAAAATATCCCCTAAGCACAGCCAGCAAACATCAGTGTGACCCCAGACCAAACACAGAGATGGCTTGACACCTAAACCCTCCTGTAATTATTAAACTTATGAAATGTTTGGAGTCAAATCTCCATTTTAGCTTCTTTTAAGCACTGTGGGTTTCACTGCAGGAGAGACACATTACAAAACCCTCTGTAAGAAACCAGAAATAACCAGAAGTAGGGGTGGGTGTGGGTGTTGGGGGGGATGTGGGGGGAGCTGTTTGTTTTAAAGGTTAATAAAAATAGCTTACAGGTAAATTAGTAACTCCAGGAATGTACAGCAGAGCAGCTTTACATGGTGAGCAGTATGAATATATAAAAGTTTAAGTGCCCTTTTACTTCTTTGGGGCTGGAGGCACCATCTGAGGCTGGGTCACTCTGCCCAGGGCCTGGCATCAGCCACGCTGCCACAGCAAGCCCAGGGCCATGGAAAAGAGCACTGTAAGCCAGTAATAAAAACTCTCCACAGTCACTAGAGGCTGAGAAAGAAATGTCTTAATTTGCAGCAGAAGATATTTGGGTTAGGCACTGGAAACAGTCCCATCTTGCCATGGACAGTTACACCCTGGAACTGACTCTCCAGAGAGGGGGAACTGTCCCTGCCCAGCGAGGTTCAGGGACATTGGGCTTCCTTCCCTGCCCTCTCCTGGGGCAGACAGATACCAGACACCTCCTGAAAATCCTTCCAGCCTTATTTTCTGTGATTTCTGTCCAATTTACCCACTTGTGCATAAAATAAGCAAGCTATAAGAGATCAGATACAGTGTCTGGTTTTGGCCTTTTCTTCCCAACCTCTCCTGAACTTCCATCTCTGTCTGAACAGATTTGGTGGCAGTTCTGTGTCACCTCTCAATAGCACAGAGGGCCCAGGGCTCACCCATGTTATACAACACAGGAGAGAGAGAAACAAACAACAGGGCTTCCTGCTTTTCCAAATATTTCCAGAAGGCTGCAATGTTTTGGGTTTCCCCCTGTGCAGAGTAAGATCTTCAAAGAGAAAATTCCTTGAAATGATCAAGCCCCTGAAAGCTCTCCCAGGTTATCCCCAACACATTGTTGGCTGTGGAAGGCACCAGGAGGTTTCTAAGTTGAACATATCCCACTGCCAAGAGGATATACAGCACTGCAAACACTGCACATTAATTTAGGACCTCGAGCTTATGAGTATTTCTGAGACTCTTTCTGTACAGTAATAAACACATTTGGTTTGTTAACTAATTCAAGGCACTGGAACTGACAGAATAATTAATCCTCACTCCACTCTGCCATGCCTGTTTTTCA
Source organism: Parus major (assembly GCF_001522545.3). Lineage (NCBI taxonomy): Eukaryota > Metazoa > Chordata > Aves > Passeriformes > Paridae > Parus > Parus major. Next base: position 1,970,262 of record NC_031785.1, read on the forward strand.
TGCTGTGGAATCATCATGGAGCAGCACAGCAATCTCCCCAAGGCTCCAGGGCAGCAGCAGAACAGGCTGTGAGCAGCTCCTGGCACCCAAACTCTTGTTTAACCCACCCAACATCACTGGCTCCTTTGACTCCACTTCTCAGACACTGCTCCAAGCAGGCTGTTACGTGTAACAAACACAAACAGCTGTTACTACTGTTTACTTTTCACTTAGCAAGTGAGGTGTTCTTCCATTTGCATTACCTGCTTCTGTGAATCCCACCTAGTCCAAGAGTTCATCAGGATTATGCTCTCATTATGGAGAATCAAATGCATTGAGTCCTGTTTGCTCATCTCTCTTCACACTCCCCCCCTCTCACACAATTCCAGGGATCAGCCAGTGGAAGAGACAGTGAACAAAAGCAAAGTGAGGCCGCTAGAATGAATAACAACAAGCAGGCAATTCCCAGCAAGTTGATTTCCTGATAAGAACCTGCTCCAGCTCCAAACAAGAAAAGGAGGTCCAACCTGAGTGCTGGGAGAGAAGTCAGCGAGGAGAAATCATCTCCCTGAACTCACCAGAAGGAAGCCGTGCTGGTGAGCAGCGCACATGCCATGGCACTGGGAACGAGCCGGGAAGGAGAGAAGGAGAGGTGATGACTTCATCAGAGGCAGCGAGAAAGAGAAGAATGACTGGAATGCCAGAGCAGGCAGCAGCACCGGGAGACACGGCAGGAGCGCAGGTTCCTGCTCCCACCGCCGGGACCGGCCTCTGCAAAGGAGACTTTGGAGCACACTAAAACTTCTCCAGATGGTCTGGAGGTGATGCAGGAAACTACGAGCTCTCCAGAACCAAAGGCGGTGGGAAAGGTGCCGCAGGCAGCCCTGGAGAGGTCAGGCTGCTCCCGAGCTCGGCACTGAGCTCCTCCCTGTCCTGCCCCACCGGGCACTGCCCGACATCGCAGCTGCCCCAGCGCTGCCAGGGTGGAGTTTCTGTGAAACCAGAGGGAACAGGAATTACCGGTCTCCTGCTCATACAATTACAGGTCGTGAATTAATTTTATTGCTTAATGAATTTAGGTGTTATTCCTCTAATTTCTGCATTATCTAATAAGTCCTTATTACAAACCCAAGAGAGGAGAGGAGGAGGCACGGTGACAGTGATTTAACGTGGCTCACGGTAGTGTTTACGAATTAAGAGCAATCCCTGGAGAACAGGTATCTGTAGTGTCTGTGTGATTCCACATACTCAGGAGAGGCTGCAGAAAAATCTACATTTCAGACAGCTTTGGGTGGCCACATGAGCCCAGGAGAAAAGATGGATCTTTAGTCTGAATCCAAATGGGGATTTAGAAGGGAATAAAGGCACTTTTAAAATGCAGGATAGACAACAACAGAAAATAATAAACACTGAGCTGAGCCAACCTTCCCCATCACAAGGCATGAAGAACTTTGAGTGGGAAGCAGAGATGCCAAAATGTCTGATTTCCAGTGACAAAGAAGCTGTGAGAGGTTATGAAAGCCCTTCCTGCTCCCATCAGCTGGCCCAGGAATGCAGCTCCAGGGCCACCTTTGGTTCAGTTACCTGCAGAAGTATTTACTGGAATGTACCACCCAGAGCCCTGCTGATCCCTTACAGCAATATTAGAACCACACAAAATTAATTAGAAGCCAAACCTTTATTAGGCAATAAAATAGACTTTTAAATGAAAACGGTCATGAAGCAGAAGTTGAGGGCAGGTGCTGCTGCCCTCTGAACAAGCAGATGCCTCTGAAAGCAAAGCTAATGAACACAGAGACGGTGTTCTCCAGGCTAAGGGAAGTCGTGTCACCCACACTTCTTATGTTAGAATAAAATTATTTCTTTTTGCATCTTAGAATTTCTGGCTTAAACATTCATAAACTTCCATAAAGCCCAGCAATCCCCCTGGCTGTACCCACAACTCTTCCACATCAGAATCACTGATTTACTCCCCACTCATTTCATGCTCCAAGCAGAAATAGTTTCACATTTTCTCATGCTCTCATGACCTTTCCAGACAATTAAGGACACTGTTTACAGAACTACAGCTTGCAAAAACCCCTCTCCCTTATCTGTTTACACACAGAACAAAAAAACTGGGATCATTACTTGTCTTCTGGGTTACACTCCGGCACAAAATACTTTGAATTAAACAACTGAGTCTATGCCTACAGTTAATGCTCTACACCAAACTGATCCAGCTCCTTACCAGTACCTTTGTTTCCCCCACAGGTGACTTCAGTGTTACAAAGGCATCACATTCAGCGTGTCTCTGGTAACTGTGCCCCTGCCTAAAAGCAGCAAAAGGCACCTGAAGCACCACTCAGAGCCACACAATTCTCTGCAGCTCCAAGAACGGTGGCTGGGACAGTTCTTGGAACTGTAAATGGAAGAGCCTTGTTAGAAGTGGCTGGAATACAGAAAACAAATCCCAGAAAGCATCAGAACACACTGGTTCTCACAGCTAAAATCTGTTACCATCTTCCCTCAAAGTGGGACTAAGAACTCCTGAAAGAAGAGCTTTTTCTTTGTTAAATAATGATTTGGAGAGACACTGACCTTTGCCACGGCACGCTGTGCTCTTTAATGGATCTCCCCTCATCTCTGTGTCAGGTTCCTGGATTTAATATCCCTCATCCTGCTCCTGAGCTGGAGCTATTAATGGCACTAGGGAATGAATCTAGCACTGAAAAAAAGCTCTGCTATTTTCCTGATTACTTGGTATGTATCTATTCCTCTATTTTCTCTATTACCCAGTAAGAGAACTCTTCTCCCAGCAGCTGCCACGGCGCTTTTTGATGTGTGCAAGCAGCAAAGACTCTTCTCTTGACTTTCTGCGGGCTGTGGCTGCCTGGTGCCTCCTCTCCCCTGGAAAGCTGAGGTGGGATTTCCATCCCTGAAGCCGGGATCGCTGCTGTGCCCTCTCGAGCAGCGGGATGTGTGTGACAGCCGCGATCCCAGTGCCTCACTAGATGGAGCTGGAGGCCCTTGGCTGGCCAAGCGCTCCCAGCCCCGAGCCCCGAGCTGGAATTCTCCAGCTGTGGTTTGGCTGCTGGGTCACTTGATGGTCAGTGGAGTTAAGAGCGCTTTCCCCGCACTTTTCCTGCTCTTTCCCTGCTCTTTCCCTGCACTTTTCCTGCACTTTTCCTGCTCTTTCCCTGTTCTTTCCCTTCTGTGGAGCCATCCCAGCAAAGCCGGCCACTCTGACAAATGCCCAGGGCAAGTCCTGCTCCCCAGAAATCCAGGGGGAACACATCCTTTACCTGAGGAGACAGATTAAATGTATTTCTCAATGAAAAATCCCTCTCCAAGGGTAAAAGGGAAAGAAGAGAACAGCACTAATGGGAAAAGAAAGCTGAGGTATTTCTCATTTTGAGGGGTCTGAAAATACAGCAACTTCTGAATGCTACAAGCCTGGAGACCAGATCAGATCCACAGCTGCAGGTCCCCAGACCTGGTGCCAGGGAGAGAATATAAGGCATACAGAATATATAAATATAAATATAAATATAAATATAAATATAAATATATATATATATTATATATATATATATATATATAACCCTCCCTTTCTAAAGATAAACAGCAAATAATGCTGACTGAGCAGCCTGTAGTACAAACTCCGTTTTACTGTCTGGTATTTTTTAACTATGGTATGTGTATATATATTTGGTATTTTTATTCTTTCTTTATTAGTCTCTGAAATAAAATATGTATGATATTTATCTTCCTCTGCTATGATATCCACAGAACAAATTCCTCCTCTGCTAACGGCATATCATTAGGAGCCTTTTCTCCAGGGTGAAATTGAAATCAAGCTCAGACTTAAAAAATACATCAGAAAAAGCTGAAATTCTATCCTGGTTGTGGGCCAGATCGTGGTGACTGCCAATACCTTGGTTAAAGTGGAAAGGATGATAAAGTGAAGTGGAACATCAGCTTCCTCCCATGTGATGGTAAAGACAAGCAACACGGAGTGTGGAGAACAAGGAGTCAGCTCTGGGGAGATTTAAATTAGGCTCATCCATCATTGCTGAACCTTCCTGCAAAGATTCTGCTCTGTCACCACACGCTTTCTTGCAGCACTTTATCCACAGAGGCAATCTGAGGGCAAGGAGAAACTTCCATACTCTGCAATTCCGTCCCTGTCACTGGAGGTGTCACCTGGACACACCACCCAGGACAGGGCTGGGGCTGTCCCCTGGCTGAGGCTTGGGCAGCTGAACTGAGCAGGCCAGAACAGCTCCCTTCACATGAAACACCCTCAGGAGAAATGAAAACTTCACACAATTATTTCCCAGGCCATTTTTCCAGCCGTGCATGGTGGCTGCTGGAACAGGTCTGTACTGGTAAATGCAAATTAAATAAATAAATACTTAATTTATAAGCATGATTCATCAGAGGTTTCATCTTCTACAGCAAAGAAACAGATGTTCTATTGATGGCACTTCATTAGATAGATAAATGGGGTCACACACATATCTCTGTTCACATCCATCTGCATAACAGACCAAACATTAAGATTTGAATTTCACATGGTGCATGTGGCTGTCAGAGCAGCCTCAATGCCCAGAGCCAGCTCACCCACCTCAGATTGCCTCAAAAGCCAAGGAACTCTGCACAGGAAAGCAGAAGGTTGGAATTTAACACTGGCTGTTTAGGAGACAGTTTCACTGGAAGAACAATTCACAGAAGAATACTGGATTTTCAGTAATGAATGGCAGTGATTTTTGGTGTCCACCAAAATACAATCTCTGTCACGAGAAAGCAACTCAAAGCAACAGTGACAGCAAAGTCTGGAACCACTGTTCTTCCCCAGTTCAAGGCAGGGAGGGTTAGGATTGGGGACAGGGTTAGGGATAGCTGAGAGGGATTTTCTGGTTTTCCAAACGTTAATGCAGGAGGCCTCAGAGTTCCCCTAGCAAACAGAAACAAGTCTCCTACACTTTAATATGCATTAATAGAAGATAATCCTTATAGGAAGAGTATTATTTTTTCCCAGATGTTGTGCCTTTGCTGTGTGTGGATGTGAGTGTGTGCACAGGCAGCTGTGTCAGGCACAGCAGCTCTGCACACCTGGACAATGTACCCTGTGCCCAAAACACTGCTGAGAATCCATCCCTGCTCACTGCTGTTCCCCATCCATCTCTCCTCTGCCTGCTCACCCTCTCTCAGCAATTGTTTCACTATTAGAAATTGTGGAATGTAAATCCTAATTTATTGTGACTGATCCTTTTATTTCCTCTGGGGGTGGGTGGGTATTTCTGCTCCTCTCCCACAAACCTGCTCTGCAAACACTCGCAGGTGGCAGCTGCACACACTCACTCTGCAGTTTCCAAGCAAACAACACCAGTGCCAAGGAGAGACAAGAAATGTTAAAAACCAGTCGTGTTTTCACTTCCCAACCTATTTTTGAAACAGGAGGGAGCAGGAGGATGTTCTTACCTACACCAACACTGACATTTGCATTTGCCATCCTAAAAATTATGCCAGATCTGTGTTGGAATTTCTCCTTCCACTACTGCCCTGCAGCCACTCTGAGGAGCAAATGGACACTTGAACAGCAACACTGCAACCCTGCAGAACAATTCAGCAATTTAGTGACCAACATTCACCCTCCTGGGGAGGTTAATGCACCCCACCCCACTCTCTGATAATTCATTTTGGTGTTCACCCAAATTTTAGCTGATCCTAGGAGCTGAGTTATGTAAATGAACACCAAATGTTCTCACTTCAAACACACCAGCCCCATCAAAATGTGTTCCTGTCTAAGGATATAAAGGTAATAATTGGTAACCTTTGACTGCTAAAAATGTAAAGGGAAAATATCTTTCATTTAAAACTTGCTCGTTTGGTTACCATGGACACTGCTTAATCATGAAGGATGACTATTACTTGTTCCTATAGAAACCAAGAAGCTTAAGAAGCATCCTGTAATTTAACTCCAGATGCCAAATTTTACACCAGTCCACCTATTACCACATTTGGGTACTTCAGAACAAGCCCAGGCTTGATCTCTGACTCTAAAAGAAATTCAGTGATGCAGAAATGCTGTAAGAAACCAAAAATATGAGCACATAAGGTACAAAAGAAACTTGCACTTCACATAAATTGGTTTCTTCAAAAGGAAACATTAAGGGCTCAGCATCTGAGGATTCCTCTTTCAGTGCAAATGTTAATGAAGCAAAACTTTGGTCGTCTTTATTCCTGTCAGTGTTCTCCAAGTCCATACAATTGCAGGGCATGTTTTTCCTCCAATTGAATGCTTCAATGCTCAACTTAAGATGAACTTCTGGAGCGGTGTGAGATTCTGGGATTCCTAATGAGCCTCTGGGAGCCGCTCGTGGTCCCAGCCTGGCTCTCCAAACCAGACCTACAATAAAAACATGCCCTTCATGCAAGGAGAAAAACAATGGACAGCACAAACTTGCAAAATCCAGGCTATGTGTTGCTCTAACCAGCCTTTTAGAGTTTATGCTTTTAGTAAAACCACAACAATTGTCTGGCATTGCTCATCACCTCAAAGCTTTACCTTCAGCACCAAAGAAACATTAGTCAGAATATTTCTCTTGTGTAGGTCTGGGGGAGAAAAGCTTCCAGAAATTACCTGTGGTCACTGCTCCTAGACCCTCACTGGCTCTAGATGGGAATGGATTCACAGTTCTCAAAAAGCCATCCATTTTTCCATTCTCTGACTCCCAAAGGGGCCAGAGGGAGCTCAGTGTAAAAGCCTGACCCTGAGGCTGCACAAACCAGTGACAGGAGTCAGGAGTTCTGGGGCTTGTGCACCTTTTTTCACAAGCACATACACAAACACACAAACAACTGGTGTCTGACTCAAATATTCTCTGGAGTGCTGCAAAGGAAAGCAAACTATCCTCAGTAGTCTGAGCTGAAAAAAGCAAAACTGATAAAGCCCAAATGAGAACGTTCCCTGACCCAGCTCGTTCCCATCCCTATTGAGAGCAGAGTGAATTAAAGGATTAGAGAGTGCCTTCAGTGCAATAACTTAGGGGATTAGTGGCACACTAGAAGACCTTCAAGGGAAATACAGGTTTAAAAGCTTTAAAAGGCAGCTCTGTGTCTAAATTGTTTGGACTGCCACAGCTGTAAGGAGACAAACTTACTCTAATACATGAGTGATCATGAAAAGTCTGCTGAAACCCCTCAAAGCATGTTTTTGGAAGCAGTTCTAGTTTGGACTCAGACCAGGGTTTTTAACCTCTTTCTCATTTAGTACCCACGGCTTGTAGATAAAAACTCATTCTGCATTACTTGAGAGCAAATCTGCTACTTAATTCCTTTCAGAGCAGTCAGCCCCTGTCAGGGACTGCCGGGAGGAGAGGGCTGGAAACAGATAAAGGAAAAGTTGAGCAAAAAGTGACAGTGCTCCTCAGAGATTCCCACTGGGATTTCCCAGGGGAACTTTCACTGCTTGGTTCATTTTTGATCTCGAACACTCACTGAGTGTGGACATTCCTGCATTTCTGACGTGTCTGGAGGAGGTGGGGCAGGTCAGGGATTGCTGTAGGAGCAAAGGGAGTCGAGGCACTGCTGCCACCTCGCTCCTGCTGAAGGGTCAGTCCAATAAATTTGCCTGCAATAAATTCACTCTAAATTTTTGCTTATTAAAGGGATTCTGAGATTTAAGCATTGTTTAATATCAAAACAATTCCAGAATTCCTCCATCATGCACCACTTCCCAAGTCATTAAATTTATTCTCCATTTTTACTAGACAATGAAGCATTGAACAAACACAGCAAAGTCTCAGCTGGAGCACTGGTGCTAAAAATAGCACAGCTGCCAGTGAATATTTCCTATAAACAGCACAGCTTTAAACATTTTGCATATCTTTTCTATGGGCATCTGTCAGCCATGCTGTTAAAATTTCAATGAAAGACTGCAAGACTTCTGTGGTGAAACAGAAAATGCCACAAAAGAGACTTGAAAAACAAAGCAATGATCATTAAAAAGTGCAAAGCAGGAAGGTCTCCTTTTCCTGGCATTTAAAAGACGCCACCCTTGGAAAAAAAACAAAACCCAAACCTATTGCTAATATTTGTTACTGGGCTCCTCACTTGCCTGCTCCCAGCCCTTAAATGAAAAGGGAAATGAAACCTGCAGAGGTGGAAAGGGAGAAATTCCACCTGGCATTCCTTGTCCAACATCATTTTTTGTCAACATGCTGCAGAACAGATTTTCAGCTAGGAAAGATTAGTGAGAGGTGAGTGCAATTTCAGTTGGCTTTAAATATAATAAAACCTCCTTAGTTGTTATGTCACTCTGGGACATGCTGGGACAATTTTCCAGTCTCTGCTTCTCTGTCCCAAGCGAGTGCCTGAACCTCCAAAGTATTGATTATTTGGGTATAAGCTGATCTCTCTATCACTTAAAAGGTTTTGATTTCATCAAACAGAGAGAGAAAGCCTAAATTCCAGCTGTTTTCAACAGATGTGTATTTGAATAGCCTGTGCTGAGAAAAAAACCCAGCCTGACCTTGGCCTCCCAGCTCAGTGTTTGGTGCACTGAAATTCTAGGTTTTGCTGAAGATCAGTCAGTTTTCTCTTCACAGCAGCCATCAAAGGAAAGGAAGAAGAAAGCCTGTTTAATAAAAGTCCTTTTCATAAAACACCTTGAAAAGCATCTGTGATAAACAGAACACAGAGCAAGACATTTATGTCCGGGGCTGAGGATCAGGAATGCTAAACCTTCAAGATCAGGAACTCCAATGTTCTCAGATTCTCAGGGCTTTGATGCCAACTGATTGCCTGCAGAGTTTTACACAAGAAAGCCCTGAAGCCAAAGCTGCATTTGGCTCAGAGATGGGACTGTGAACAGAGCACCGAGAGCGGCCTCTATCAGCAAAAAGAATTTTCAGAACATTTCCCACTGACCCCCATTCCTTCATCATGTCATGAGTAAGGAGAAGCAGAGAGAGATCCTGAAGAAAGCCACGGACCCAAGTGCAGCCACAAGCAGGTGCTGCTGTCACTGAAAATTCTCCTTCTCCCCTCTCTGCCTCCCAAATCCCTTCCACTACATCAGATAGGTCACCTGGGAGTAATTATAATTACTGCCATGATTCCTCCTGCAGTACCACACATCTCTGAGCTGAACAGATGGTCCAGGGGTTCTGCAGGTAGTTTTTTTATCTAACTGATGTTTACCTGCAGCATGTCCTGACTCTTTGTGGAGAGCAGAGCTGGGGGTTTCAGGCACTGTCCTCATTCCAGCAGAGATTACCAGTGCAGTGAGGTCTGTCTGCTTTACCCACTCTCAAGCAGCCACGGTTTGAATGTGCTGGAGGCAGGATCCCATCACCTCCTCCAAGGAGCCTTCCCCTCCTGCTCGGCTTTGCCCTCCTCACCAGTGTCACAGTTCAGATATTCCAGCCTGGGCCTCCCAAAGGGGCAGAGTGACAAACACGCTGAAATGTGATGAATGTGTTAAAGGCACCAGGGCTGACCAGAGAGCTCCAGAACAGAGGATGCCATCACATGAACCATTGAACAAGCTGCTGTCACTGCCAACAGCTCAAAGTCCTGGACATTTTTCCGCACACTGCAGCAGACTGGCTCCATCTGGAGTCCCAACACAAAGCTCTCCCTCCTTCCCTCAGATCCTTGCATAGAAAATGCAAATTCTGCTCACTTTGCCCAGCTGAAAGCACCACAGCACTCTTTCCTGAGGGAGTGGCTCTCTCTGTACCTCAGGAAGCCAAATCCATTTCCCAAACTGGGTCTCAGCCCTCCCAGAGCTGTGCAAACTGTAACCACAGCCTGACCTTTCCTGCTGCTCCTGGGGCAGGATGAGCTCTGTCCCTGCATCCAAGGGCTGCCAGCAGCAGCAGCAGTGTCAGAAGGGCAGGTGTGGGTGGGTGGCATTGCCACTGGAGGGAGAGTGGGCTGTGGCAGTAGATAAATACATGTTTTTAAACAACTGCTGTGTGTTCAGAGCCTGGTGAATACAGAGGGGGCTGGAACAGGGCTCTGGCTCACAGCAAAGGCAGCACCTCAGACTCCTGGGCACTCTGGCCTCAGCTCCAGCACCAGGCATTCATCATCTGGGATGGATGGAGCACAGGGAATGGTCCCACACGGGGACAGGGATCCTGTGCCAGCAGAGATCTCCTCCTCCCTGGTAAATGTGTAAGGATTGCCCGATCCCCAGCAGGCTCCCTGTCCAAAAGCATCTGCTGAAGTGACATCCCTTGGAAAGATCAACTTCCAGGTATCACTGCTCCTCCAGCAGAGCCACAGGCTCACCTGAGCCCTGTGGAGATCTTGGCACATGGTCCAGAGACTGCAGAGTATAAAACCTGCCAAGAGGATGTCTGGGAAACACACATGTGGCAAAGCAGACATTGCCAATTCCTGTGAAGTAACTTCAATGTGCCTGAATTTATGGCAGCCTCCCACTAAGGATTCCTGATCTCTGAGAATCCCAGCCAGAGACAGCAAACTCTGCTGAGGATCAGCCTTTGAGGAGGGGGCCCTCAACTCCCTCCTTCCTCTAGACTTGCAGGGTTTGAGTTCAACATTACATCACCCCCAAAATCTAGAACCTCCTTCTGATTTCTGCATTTTCCACAGCCCCCAGTTCATCACTCTTCTAGTGGGAACAAAACTGTTAAGGAAAGCATTCCTGCTGCATTATTCCAGCACTTCCATCACCCTGGCCAGCCTGGACCAAGCCCCCTCTGACCTGCTGTGTGGCCTGGCTGTGTGACACCACCACAGCACAACAAAAACAGATCAAAAATAAAGAGAAAATCCTCATCCAGCTTTGCAAATCCCTTTCAGATTTACAGATAAGAGAAGCTCTGCTAGTGCTGAGAGGCAGGGATCCCAGAGACAACACAAAACACTCCAGGAAAGATCAACAGCAACAAGATTTCAGCTGGTTCAAATCCAATTTCTAACAAACTTTCGGGCTGACTCCCATTTCCATCAAATCTGCCTGTATATTCCTTGTGTTCCTGACAAACTATGCCATTAAGTTCACATTGGGTTACCTAAACAAAACTAAACACATTTAGTTTGTCACAGTAACTGAAATGACAGTAAAATATTTTGGTTTTGTGCAGCACACAAATAAAGAGGGAAAGGGAACTGGGACACGTTTGTGAGTTTACAAATACCCTGACAGGCAAAACAACAAAAAAAATCATACAAAGAAAACCACTGTCTGCTTGAAGGAAAAGCTGAAGCTCAGGGACTGATTCAGCTTCCTATTGTTTTCTTAGCAATGACTCAAAATGCTTAAAACCGTCCTGAGTGCCAGGAAAAGAGGAAAGAGGACATTGCACTGAACTAAATCTTGCAGGGCTAGAGTCGAGTTTAAAATCTGATTTGTAAATCAGAATTGACTGCAGTGAGACAAGTCCAAGCCTGGATTTGAACAGACACCTGATGTAAAGTTGCGGTTGTGCTTTTTATTCGCACAATAACAAGAAAAAGGGAATTATTTTCAGTTAATGGCTTTGATTAGGCTCACAGCATGATAAATATATCAGGACTGCCAGACTGGAGGGCAAACACAACCCTCTCCCCTCCTTTCTGAAAAGATTCAGAAGGAAAACGCTCACATACTCCCACTTTTTGGCTGCTTTACCGACAGGGAAAAGAACCAATAAACAGTTATTTCACAGTAGAAGAGAAAGGCAGAATAGCTTGTTTTAAAAATGCAACTGGGTCAGTTGCAGCCTCCAGTAGAAGGAACGGGCTGCCCATTCCTCAGTGAAACATCCCTCGGTGGACCTCCCTCCTGCTGATGAGGACAAATAGGCCCTTTTAGAGCAGGATTTTTAAAAGCGCAAAGTGATTTGAGGCTTCAAGTCCCCAGGTTTCTGCAGTGCCTCGGGAGCACAATCTTTAGGCTCTTTGGAAAATCCTACCCCTAAACTGTTCTCAGCTTTGTCATCTCAACCCCCTGGTGACACTCGGCTCATGAAGAACAAGAAATCCAGCAACACATCCCTGCGGAGAGACACCATCTCCTAAGCGCGGCTTTTCAAAGCTCTGCAAGCATCAACTGGCCTGCGAACATCCCTTAATGACACGAAGTGCGGCGCTGAGCCGTGGTTAGTTGGAAAGCCTGGGTTAGTGGCACCACACGGGGGTGAGAGCAGCCCCGCCTGGCCCGAGTCCCTCGCACACTGACCTTGTGCAGAGCCCGAGCCGCTCCCGGGCCGCGGGGCCAGAGCCCCTCGGGGCCCTCCTCATCCTCACCCACCTACGGCGCTGCAATTAAAAGCTCGCAATTACCCCTGCTAAGCCTGTTCCGGCTGCGGGATCTGCTTCGCTGTCTCTGAAGTCGTGACCTCCGGAGCAGTCGGTAGTAGTAGGACGGTCTCCCAGAACTTTTCCTGCTGTTCATGGACATTTTTGGATCTATTTTACACACACACACACATGCAGGCACAGGTTCGCTCTCCCCTCTGGCACAGGAGCAAAATAGTCCCGGCGTTTTAATGAACTGGAGGGTGGTTCTTTGGAGTGGAAAGGGAGAGGGGGGAAGAGGAACTCTTCACTTGACACATTTAAAAAGAAAAACAACAAGAAGAAAACATAAAAGAGAGAGAGGGAGAGGGAAAAAAAAAGCAGGCGGCACCGGAGTGCATGTCTCAGCTGAGGGAGGACTCCAGCGAACAAGATAAACTGTGCTAACAACTCCTGCCCCCAAAAAGATAAGGCTGCTGGAGTAGGAATAGGAAGCCAGAGTTGGCCTGGGCTCCTGAAACGTGAAGCATAGGCTGGAAGAAATCCTGGACTGGATCCTCTCCGCCAGACAGCAGCACCATCAAAGCGTCCTGGAAGGATTGTCCCGGCTCCGGCCGCTCCCCGAGCAGCAGCAGCTCAGAGCCCGCAGGACTCAGAGCCCGCAGGACGCTGCGCCTCTGCTGCACGAGGGATCGGGGAAAGGCTGCGCTGGGGAAGGGGATAATAATTTCCTGGCCATGGGACACATGTTAATAATCATCATGAAGCAAAAGCCCCGGAAAATAAAGTGAAATTTGAGAGGGGAAAACTTTAATTAGAAGTTGAATGAACAGAGCTCCAGACTCCCCTGGAGGCCCATTTCCTTTCAACATTCAAACTGAGTTATAGCACATCCCACAAATTAGAGAAAGGGCCTATTTACCATTTGGGTCCTGATGGCAACGAAGATTCTGCCTCCGGCTCATATTGCTCCATAAAATTACATTTCAATGGGCAGAATTAACACTTTAAGCCACGGAAGAAAATAAAACAATATATGTATATTAAACAGACAAAAAAATTCACTCCACATTTACTGTTTCAAAAGGTCAGAAGTGAATTATCTAGAATCTTGCACCTAAGCTCCTTCCATTGCTGGCACAAAAATGACTCTGAAGGAAGAGTGATAGAAAACATTTCAGAGACCCAGAATGGTGGCCAAGAATTTAACATGAGGCTGCTGCTTCTCCCAGGCTGGCAGGTAGCAGAGAAACCTCATCCGAGTGGGATGAGCTGCAAAACAACATCTGCACAATAACTCTGTGTTGTGTCCTCGGTTTGTCATTCTTCCCAGACTTCTGTGCAAATTTATCTCCGTGGTGTCCTGTGACCAGACACGGGCTTGGCCGTGGATGAGCCCCGTTCCCCCCCAGCAGGAGCTCCAGGAGGAGTTGGAAAACTTCCCTGGATTATCCTGTCTTGTACCTCCAGTAACAAGAGGCACAAACTGTTCCAATTCAGCAACTGCACTGGGACAGGAGTCCCTGCCCCAGCACCAACCATCCTCTCCGATTTTAGGATTTCACACATTTCTGCAGTCACAGAAAACATCAGAACTCTGCACAAGCCGTGTTTTCCCGTTCCAGTCGAGAAGTAAACCCACACTGTGTGTCATCCTTCCAGGAGGAAAACCCAAGTCTCTCTCTCTCTCCTGAAGTCCATGCCTGGTTTTGAGGCCACACGGGAGGAATTCGGCGCCAGCTTTCAGGCAGTGCAGGAATGAGCTCGGGAGGGCAACGACAAGTTCAGGTCAAGGAGGCAGATCCCAGCTGGCCAGAGGAGGCTCCCTGGCCAGGGAGGGGGATGCTGCACCGGGCATCTGCGCTCAGCATCCCGCAGCACACCCCGGCACTGGAAAAGCCTTCACTCACTGCACATCTGCTCTCTTCTTCTTAGCCAGAATAATCTTATTTTTCATATTTGGGTACATAAAAAAAATAAAAATCCAGGGACAACTCTAACTGTTTTCCAGATGAACAGAGACTCATCATGTGCAGCTGATTCAATTCACAAATGGAGCTGAAAACATCCAGAACACAGTGATGGGAAAGGCTGAAAATACTGAGGTTTGGATAAAGATTTGCTGTAGACGAAACCCAAATATTCAGGTTTCTCTCTGCAATTTTGTTTCATAATAACTGGGATGAAAGCTCTGAAGAGAGTCTTCTACAACTATGCTTTTATCACTAGAAATGTCATTAAAATGTTCTATCCATTTTGTCATTCCCAATAGCAAAAAAAAAAGGCACTGATGGAAATGAAAGGTTAAACAAAATAATTTTAAAAGCTCACCTGAATTTAGATGATCTGAAAGGGGAAGGTTTGATTTTGTTTAACTGGAGCCAGGTGACTCACGCTCAAAGCTCTGGGGATGTGGAAGAGGCGGGTGCTGGGGAATCTCCTCAAGCTCTGAGGGAATGTGAGGTGGGAATACTCAGTATTTTTACTTTTAATCAATCTAGCACCTTCAGAAACATTCATACAGGTGACTATGAAGCAGGAAAAGTTAATGAGGGACTGTAAACAATGACAAGAGGAAGCAGCCCTATATAAAACCATAAATAAATGGTTGGGAATTGTGTTCTGTGTTCCAGTTTTGCTAGCTCGGCTCTGTCTCTCTCACTTAACATTTTTGAAGGATTTAACTTCAGATGCTACAGAGCAACAGGCAGGAAAATGAACAACCCACATGGGGGGGATGTGACTGGGCTGGACCTTTCCAATTAATCCAACACTGCTCTATTTTCTTCTTTCTTTACTACATTCTTTCTCTTTTTGAAAGCCACACCCTGACACAAATGCTCTGTGTAGAGCGGAATATGCCACTCACAAATGTGGGATTATGAACTGCTCAGGAGAAAAGCTGACAGCATGAAATCTCCATCTCTGAAATAACACATCCCAGTCTGGCTGCTCCCTCCAGCTGCATGAGCTCAGGCACGGAGCTCTGCTGGGTCCTTCAGGAAGAAGGGTAATTGGAGATAAATGTAGCAGTAATTTTTGGGGTGTTTACTCCTCCTCCCCAGCACCAAACACAAACCTAACCTATGGAATTAAATGTAATTAAAGACATGCCAAACTGTGGTAAAACACCCTGTCTGAGGCACTGCTAGCAGAGAACTCAGCACCCAGGGCTGACCTGGGTGTCACCCACTGCTGTCACCCTGCCCTTAAACCTTCCTCACCCTCAGAATTTATGGCAAGGAACTTGAATTCCTTATTTTGAAGGTGAAAGTTTCTGTGCTCTGTCAGTGGGGTCCAGTCAGCCCCAAAGCCCTGATTTGGACAGGTCTGAGGATGCCCTGACTTGTTCACACACAGAATTCATGGCTCTGAATTCAGGCTGCCTCTGAAACAGCAGCTTCAGGGATTTCATTTCAGTTTCCCAGTCTTCTTTCATAATGAAGTGAACTGAAGTTTTCAAAATTTAAACTTTACAAACAACAAAAAACCCCCCAAACCAACCAAACAAGAGGAAGTTTCCACTCGGCCAGCAGAGAGGAGTGGTGGGTATCAGCTTAATTTCTAATTTGCATTAGTCCAATGAACTGCAGACAGACCATCAAGAAATTGAATAAAAATCAGATTAAAACCCCAATTTCCCTGTCACATGCAACCCCTCTGTGCCTGAAGAATGGTCGTACTCTCCTGAAGTCCGAGGGAAAAGGAGGAAGGGAAAATCTGTACAAAATATCTCTTTTCCAAGCCGAGAGAAACAGTGTTTCTGTCAGTGCTCCACACACTCTTTGCTCACGAGTCCCTTGCAGACTCCAGCCCAGCGCACCCTGAGCCTGGAAGATTTCCAGGCTTTTTTTGCCTCGAGGCTCCCAGGGATACATCAGCTCACAAGCAGTACAGGGAGGAAGGTAATTTCCTTTCTGTGAGGATAACTTAACTTTCAATTCAGCTGTACCCACACCAAAATCGCCGGTGACTTCTTTTTTTTGAAGATTTATAAAGGAAAGTTCCATACACATAATTAAAGTAAGTTCTTTTCAGTATTTTCACAGCACATGATGATTATTTTTAGAGTGCACATAGGTAAAGTAGTTACTACCTGAGGTAAAATGTAGCAGCTTCTTGAGAGCCTTGCAACAAAATGGTTCAGAATGAGCATTTACTTTAAATTTAGGCAGAGAATTCACTGCTCTCCATTTATTGAATGGTGTCACAGCTACCACAACACTATAGATTATTCTTGCTGTGCATATGGGGATGAAATCCAAATGCAAATGAAAAGCAGTCAGTACACATAGTATAGATATTTAATGATATTAATGAGCAGGAAAAGCGGTGCCATATGAAAAAGGAAGAGGAAGAATGTACATGTAAATAATGAAATATTAAATAAGTGTTCAAGCAGTCTCCTGGAAGGTAAACCAGGACATTAATTCTTTCAGCATCACCATCTCTCCATGCAGACTGTGCCGGTTGTTTACTGTCATTATGGTCATTATACACCATGGCAGGGTGGAGATGCAAAGGAGGATCAATGTCCCATTGTTTTGGGATCTGCATCACCACCAATTAAGAGCTGACTCGTGCACAGCACTCAGGATCTAAGGAAATGCAGAGTATTGCACACACTGCAGTAATGGAGCTCCCAAGCCCATTCCATGACTGGAGAAGTGAAGCCCCGAGTGATTTACTCAGCACCACGTGGGAAGGCTGGGGCAGAGCGAGGCAGAACCCTGCACCCCTTATCCTTGCCCAAAGAGTAAATGGAGCTTCCCCACCCTCCTGAGACAACTCCCTTGAGATGAACAAGTACTGAACATAATCATCTTATTTTCCTACAGCATCTTTTGTCCACCAGAGCTCAGACACTTCTGCATACTTGCTTCTGCAAATACTTGTTCAATTTAATGTATTTAAAACATATAAACTTCCTCTTTTACACACAGGTAAAAAAAAAAATAAATCCAAGGAACGTGCCCAATACTAAGTGGGAAAGTCAGTTATTTGCTTCTAATAAATAATGTTCAGATTTTAAGAAAGAGTCATAATGCATTTTTAAAATGTGAATAAAAGAATTTCTCAGGTATCACTGTCCAGAAAGAAGTAAGATAAATGACACTTCCAATTCCCAACAAGCTGAGTTTTGGATCACATTGAAATTTTTGCAACTCCTTGACAGTGGGAATTCACAACACACTGGCTCCGAAGGACCAAAGGAGGAGGCCAAAGGAGGAGGCCAAGGGCGTTATCCCCAGGCTCTGTGTGGAACAGGCAGGGTGCAGAGGGGAAGCTCCCTGGCCCAGGCAGGGCACTGAGAACCCCGGAGACGCTTCCTGCGCTCATCACGAACTCCGGGAATGGGGCAGAAACAGCGAGCCTGACCTCAGAGCACAGCACATTTCCTGCCCGCTTCCCTGCACAACAATAGAGCTAAAGAACATCAGTTTCTCACATCAGCGAGCTGGGGGAGACCAAAACAAAACCACTTCACTTGCTCTGCTGACACAGAACACTCAGGTACATTGCTTTATGACCTGACTGGTAATGATGCTAATAAAATTTACAAAGTCAAAACCCATCTAAAGATTTGTGCTAAATTTCCACAGACCTAACAAAGCAATTAAACACATGGAGTCCAATGCAAATGGAAGAAGAAACTTCTATCAGAATCAAACACTGCGTTCCTCAGAGCAGCCTGCTCCTTTCTCACCAGGAGGAAAATTCCAGGAGTGTGAAGACTCCACTGTACAGAAAAAATTCCAAAATAAAAAGAAAAATCTTGTACAAATCCCTAAATCAAACAAAACCCCTCAGACATAACTGGGAGCTGCACAACACTTCCCAGAACTGTGTGCATCTTCCATGCTGAGCTGCTGGCAGGAAATATTTATTTAAGTGGGACTATTCTTCCCAAATATCCCTTATTACTAAAATAAAATGTTAGCAGTGATTCATTGAGTGATTAATGGAGTAACTTCAGTGCTGGGTTTCTCAGCATCCCCCATTTCCTTCTCCAAGACAAAACTGGGGCAGGTCTCTGCCATCACCCTGGGGGGGCTCAAAAGGAACCTCAAAACCTCACCTGGTCCAACCTTCAGTGGGGAGGGAGCCCAGGTGATGATCTTTACCTTCCTATCTGCACATTTTAATAAGCAAAACCCACATCACCTCTAGGTTAGGAATCTAATTATTAGATGTAATAACAAATTACTGTAATAAACTGCAAAATCCGCATTGACCTTGATCAAAATATTCATACAATAAAAGAAATTAACTCCTAAAAATATTTTTACTTTGTATTTCAGCAGTAAACTTGCTGTTGTGTTGCTGCAGGGAAGGAGTTGATAAAAGTCTGGCATCACTGCCTTCCTGTGCCAGATTTATGGGTTATTATTAGCAGAAGGCTCAGCTATTTATCGTGAGTTCTGTTACAGTGGCTTTCCAATGTGGCTTGCTAAAAGATCAGGGAAAAAACCATGAACCTTGAAACCATGAAAGCTCCTGCAGGGCATCACTCTCCTTGCTTGTGTGGAAGTTCAGTCTGTTCTAACCCCAGGTGGGGAGAAGAGAAGGTTTTACAGGTGTTGTAGAGCCCAGGAACTCCCGTGTGCTCAGAGAACTTCTCCCAGTCTCAGGAACGCCGTGGGCTCCAGGGAAGCAGCCGCCTCCTCTCCCCTCCCGATGCCATCTGGACCTGAGGCTCTCCCTCTGCAAGAATCAGCTCTTGGGGTGTTTAATCTCATGACAACATCCACTGACAGCAGCATCTCTGCTGGCAAGTGAAATGAAAGATTAACTTGATTACACATGCTATGTAAAACTTATTTCCTGATTAATTAATAGATTAGGCACTTCCAATTCATGTTTAAATGCCTGATAATGATCTCATGCTCATATAACAAATCACTGATTTATATACACACAATCTAAACTTCATTTTTCATGTGACAGATTATTTTCTTCCTTTCCTTGCCACATAATTTGCAAACTCCACTGCAAATATAGTTGCTCGTTTCACTTGCTTTTTGGCATCAGATGACTCATCCAAGGAATATTTTGGCAAGAATGATCTTTAGCCATCTTCCTTATCAGTCTGACATGACAGAGTAGCACAGAAAACACCCTCTGTTTTGGAAGTTAACAAGTTGAAAAATGAGAATGTAGCTATTGTTTTTAAAGAGGGCTTTACAAAAGTGACTGGAAATCCTGCAATCAGTTTTTAAATACCATTGTGAGGGTGGTTTATTTAAATTTACGTTTTTCCTTCTGGCACAACAACAGAGGGCTGCCCTGAGAGATGTTATTGTCTGAGTGCAGCTGATTGCAAAATGTGGAGAGCCTCCTTGAAACAACAGAAATATGAAAAACACTCCAAGAGCAAAGCAAGGGCTGGGATGTTTTGAAGTGTGGAAGCTCAGAGCACCAACACCTCCAGTGCCTGAGCTCTCCTGAGCCAGGGTCCAGTGCTGGGAATTCTCACCCTGCTGGGTCTCACCAGCCCTGGGCAGGGAACTGGGTGATGATCTGATAAAGAACACTCCAAATAAAAATAATAGAAAATATTTAGCAAGGCACACAGTGCTCAATAATGCTCCTCTATTGCAGCATCAGCTCAAATTGGTTTTTTTCTGCTTATCTTCCTACTTTTTCATACAGATCTTCCACTCACAAGTGTATGTAGTCTATATGTTCCCATTTTACATTTTATATTTTTAGAAGGAAAAAGCTACTAAAAACCCTCTTCCTACTGAATTGATATGCTTTATTCTTCTAATATACTAATTTTTCCTGGATTAACAAGTCTAACTCTAATTCCTTTGAGCACCTGTGAAGGTCCATCCAATGGCAGCTTGTCTTCACATCCTTGGACATCCACGTGGCAGCAGCCTTGGGCGAGCTGGCTTGGAGGGTTTGTACAATTCATTAGTTAAAATGCCACACTGGTGCAAAGAAGGCAGTTTGTCTGTGTGGTGTTTGATCTAAGATGGTTGGGTGGCCTCAAAGCAATTTTGGGAGGAGACACAAAGAGTAACTTCTTATTGAAACAGCTCAAGCTTGGTGATGAACGGCCTCACAGGAATCATCCACCCAAGTCCTTCTCCACCCTAAAACAGAACTTGGCTGCTGACCCCTTTGCTGACCCTCCAAACAGGGACATCTGAGGTGAACTCTGAAAAGAGAACAGCACCAGGCAGGGCAGAGCACTCCCAGCACTGGGGATGGGGCATCACGTGCACTGTGCAGGCATTTCCTTGGCTTTTCATAAGGGAAGAAAATGCAAACACCTGCTGGAACTCCGAGTGCAGGATTTCAAAACAAACTCTATAAAGAATGAGGAGTTCAGTGGAACTTTGATATAAAACACTACCAAGTGTGCAGCCCCTAAACAATGCACAGAAATTCCTATATAGATCTAGATCTATTTATCTCAGGGCAGCAATGGCCCCTCCGCACTGAGCAGCTCCCACCGGCCGCAGCAGGATGCAACCTCACAGCTCAAACTACACAGTCAGGCTTTGCTAATCTTGGCCTAACTCAAAACTCTACTTATCTTTTCCTTTCTAAATCATCCCCAGGACAAGACTAGAATCTCTTTTGAAATGTAAAGGTTCTATAATAAAATTTAGAAAGCACATATGGTACAAATATCAAGCGTGAACATCTTTTCCCATCTTGTACGTTTCAAAGACTGTGCAAACAGCACTTTTCCCTGGTTTTGATCATGCAGCCAAAATGAGTCATCTGTGAACAATTATGGCTCTGGCAGGGGCCTGACTGTTGGAGAATGAAAGGAAACACTTTATTATTGAAATGATCAGTATGCCAAGCTGAGAGGCGACTGCAGAGAATGTTAAGAGTCCTTTATGCTCCTTCAGCCAGCAAAATTGAAAGCAGAGGATGCAGCACTCCCCTCTCGGACACCTGAGAACACCTGAGTTGAGAATGGGCAATGCAAAGCACAAGGAAGTGGGAGCTGTGGAGATGAGCAAGGCAATACATGGCAGGAAAAGGAACACAACCTTAAAGCAGGACGCCTGGCTTAAGAAAGTGTTGGTTATTCCTGGCTTAGTTCTCCCAGGGGAGTCATGAACGTATTAAAGGAACACACAGTCAGAGGCCTCCGTGCTGAAATCCGAAACTATTAAAGGACATTTGTTGGGAGTTCAGGATTGGCTGAGTTTAACAGGATCTTCTGAAAGGGGATGAATGGAATTCCCCTCGAGGAGAAAAAATAGCAACCAAACAATTTAGTAAGAACAGGGATCTCCCAATGTGCAGCCCATTTCAGCAGCGATACTGCTGTGTCTGGGTTTGCTGCCAGCAGGGACGAGGTAGGATCCTTCTAGAATTCCAAGGGTAACTCGGGATCTGAGCTGCTCGCTGAGAACTGGGCAGGGCAGGGAGCTGGGCAGGATATTGGTTTGATGGACTTGGCAAATGGGGTGAGCAGGAGATGATTTTAAAATTGGACTACGAACAAGAAATGTATGAGAGAGTAATTCTTGTCCTCTTTTCCATGAGCAGCTTGCAGAGGGAGGGGGAACAATGTGGTGATCACCACCCAGAGCCTACAGACTATTTAAAGACCATGAGGGTTGACAGGATGACAAGGGAGACTCGTGTACACAGAACTGCTAATGGAAGGTGTAGGGGGGAGATCAGGGAACAATCTGATAAAAGCACATTTTGCACTCTGAAATACAGGTCCAACTCCCAACAGAAGAGATGCTGGAGGAATTTAAGATCAATATTCTGACAGCAGGACCTCTCAGGTCTGAGCATTAGCTGACAAATACCTCTTGCTGTTTCTGAAACCGTGAGCTTTGACAACCTTTGGAACAGATTATCCCACCATCACCACAGTTTGGGAAGCGTGGATCCAAAATGAAGTGCCCTGGCAGGCTGGAGCCCAGGCTGAGCTTGCAGGCTTTACACCATGTGAGAGTGAAGGCTCACCAGTATGAGGGGATTCGTGCTGGCCAGGGCTAAAATGTAACTTCCCTGAGATCCTGAGCAGGGCAGGGAATGTTTACAGATGTGGTATTTGTCTTTGCAGGAATCAGCCTTGGAAAAGGTCACATTCTGCCTTATTCAGAGTCTCACAGGGACCAGGAATGCCACACTTACTGTGTCAGGGCAAACACAAGAGACTGCAGATTCCTGTTATTGAGGGGGCTTTGGAGGGTCCTGTTTAGCTCGTTATACAAAGACACTTTTGCTCCTAACAGAACTCATCAGGGCAGGGTGACAAATTTCCTCCAGATCTACTCCAAACAAGACAGCCTGGCAAGCAGGGACACACCGGAGGTGATAAAACACTTAGCAATGCTAAAAACACACACCAGGAATTGGAATTTCCCAAAATGCTCATTCTTTGCAATTTCAGGAAGTAGCCCATGGTTACTCTCACAGTAAGTGGCAATCCTACATGGAAGGTGTCTTGTTTCACTCAGGAGCAGCCTGGAATGTCATCTTGGCAGCAAATGGAGTGTTCTTTTTGTTTGGGTCATGTCACTCATAAACTTCCTTCCATAACACACTGAGCTGGGTATAAACCCAGATAATGCGTGGTATTGTGGAGCTTTTCCCAGCTGTGGCCAGGCTGTGCTTTGCACACATGCACTGTGCACCTCTCTGCAATTTGGTTTGACTTTTCTGAGCATTCCTAGGTCACAAACAAGCCTTCAGAGTCCATCACTGCTTTGACTATTGCAACAGAAATGAGATAGTTTCAATTTAAACCATAAAAAAACACAAGACAATGTCAGCAGTCTTGGAAAAACATTTGTTATACACACTGAGCACGGAGGAACCCGGGAGAAGGGAGAGAGGTTTTCCAGCTGAAAACGCCAGAAACACCAATGCTGTGTCAGCACGTTGGAGCCTAAGGAAACCTGCTCTGTTCTGGACACAACCCTGCTGCAAATCCAGCTGCTCACAGGGAATTACATCCCAAGGCAGCACCTGGGAAGTGCCCAAGGTGCAAACTCTGCTGTGGCCAGCACTGGCTCTGAGGTTTCCTCATTTCAGCACCGGCCTGGGCTGTCCCCACGCAGGGCTGTCCCCACGCAGGGCTGTCCCCATGCAGGGCTGTTCCCAGGCAGGGCTGTTCCCAGGTACCGCTGTCCCCAGGCAGGACTGTCCCCATGCAGGGCTGTCCCCAGGTACCGCTGTCCCCAGGCAGGGCTGTCCCCAGGTACCACTGTCCCCATGCAGGGCTGTCCCCAGCAGGGCTGTCCCCTGGCAGAGCTGTCCCCAGGCAGGGTTGTCCCCAGGTACCGCTGTCCCCAGGTACCGCTGTCCCCAGGCAGAGCTGTCCCCAGGTACCGCTGTCCCCAGGCAGGACTGTCCCCAGGCAGGACTGTCCCCAGGCAGAGCTGTCCCCAGGTACCGCTGTCCCCAGGCAGGGCTGTCCCTGGCCCGGAGCAGGCAGCGATCTGAGCTCCGCACGCCTCTGCTGCCGCCCGCAGGCGGCTCCGCCTGGGATCGCTGCCACATCCCCGGGCCAGGGTTAGCGCTCCCTCCTAAGAGCGGGCTTCCTCCTAAAAATCCCTTTCTACAGAGCTCAGGAAACATGTTCACTGCTGGTTTTCCCTGCACAAATGCTAAAGAACATTTAAAAAAATAATACCCCTTTTAGTGAAGTTTGTTACTCCAAGTTTCATTACTTCCAACCTAAAAAACTCCAACAAACCACAAATCCTTGTGTTTTGAAACAATAATTAAATGAGGAATAGTCTGTGTGGGACCATGACAAGTCAGCTGAGGAGTAAAGTCAATGGCAATGCAGCAGAGTTACACATGTGTACGTTTTATTTCTAGTCACACGCTGAGGAACAGTTCCTAACTTGTGCGGTTGTATCCCAGGGAACTTTGTCCAGATTTCACATACAAAGAGGTCAAATGGGTTTTTTAGACTGCATTTTCTGTTCTATTCTTAAAAAAAAATGAGTCCATTAAATAAGATGCTGACCAATCTGAGGGCAAATTAGCAAAAGTCTTACACCCATGCTTAATTCCAAGAATATGACTGAAGGAAATCTCAACAGCCCAGGTTTCATTGCTTCCATCTGTAACAGCGCACAGGCCTGGGTACGCTCCCAAGCCTTCACCCAAATCACTTCCTGGCCATCACAAAGGTTTTACAGCCCTGCCTGGGAACCTGCCCAGCTTTCCCAACCTGCTTTTTTCCATGTCATACTAAAAAGCATATGTGGATTTAATATTTGCTAATCCAATGACTGCATTACTTAACTGCATAGAAGTGAGCTAAACGTGCCAGCATCAAATGATCCCAGAGCCCTGGACAAAACTGAATGTCTGGAATACACCTTCAGAAATAGTGAGATACAGCCAATAACCACGATGGAACACATCCTGTGCCCAGGGCAGAACTCTGACAAGGAATGTGACTCCCAGGTGGGAGCTGAGGATCAGAGAGCTGAGGTACGGTGTCCAGCCAGTCTGAGGCACAGCAGCACTTGGAGCACACTTTAGGGAATCTTTTCCCTATGAAGAAGGGATCAGAGAAGTATTGAAGAACAGGAGTTATTGCTGCAGTGCACTCCCAGACCTTGCTTTGGACACAAGAAGAATCATGGACTTGCCCAGTGATTTGTGACCATCAGGTGAAGCAGCCTCTCCTTCCTCTCAAGCCCACTGTGACATGATGGCCATTCCCAGTGAATTTTCCCCTTGCCCATGGAAGAGGCCCCAAGCTGAAGCACACAGAGGATTTTGGTCCAGCTGCCTGACCCCAGGCAATGCTGTCACTTGCTGTCCCCTGAGAGGTGCTCTGACCCACGGGCCCAGCTTTGCTCTCCAAATGCCCAGAGCACCTCCAGCCTGTGGAAGGATGACGAAGAACATCCCACCAGGAGCATGGGAGACGAGGTGGAGGAAGCTCCTGGCTATCTGCCAAGCCTCACCACTCCGCTTTTTCATTTTTAGTTTCTGCTCTTTGCTGGAAAGTTTCTACTTATGCTCTGGTTTCCATGGCAACTGCATTTCTTGCCTTTCTTCTCTAGCATTAAATTTTTTATTTGATTTCCCTTCTTCCCAAGACATGACTCTCTTTTCCTTTTGTAAAAAGGAATTAAGTGTTGTCTTCTCTTTGGTTGTTGATATTTTTAAAGGAGGTAGGAGACACTTTCACTCAGCCGCAGAATCTGTCTAGAACAGCAGCAGAGATTTAATCTCCCAGGGAAGAATGTCAGGGGATTCCCTTGCAGAAAAGCCATTTACTGTAATTATCTTAACAAGATTATGACATGTAAGAGTTCCAGGTACTGTGGAACCCAATATTTTTTAAAAATTGGCTGCTCATTTTTATGAGACCTGACCTGGCCATTTTTTCCTCTACAACTAAACATTTTAATTTATTTTTTGTAATCACATTATTTGTGACTCTTGAGCAGTCTCAGGAGAATAGTTTAGTATTGGAAGTGCACTAGAAATGTGTCCTTCAGTTCCAGACTGTAGGAGAATTCAAACTTTTCACTGACAATATTCTCACCTGGCTGGGTGTTGGGGTGAAGCTGAAGGACCCCTCTTTCCCCTGCCATGGTCAATCACCCACACACCCTCACACAAAGCACACAGAGACAAAAACCTCACAACTCATGGAGCTTAAGCTAATTAATTTGTCTTGCCCTTGTCATGTTGGGACTGAATTAATCTGACAACCTGAATTCACTTGAGAAGGAAAAAATTCATCAGAATAGCAAATCTGGATTAGATCTACCAATTTGGTTTTTCCAAGCTTTAGCTTCATAATAAACACAATTGATATGCTGCAAAGCTCTGAAATAATACAGGTTTTCATGCCAGTTCACTATGAAAGATTCTCTCCAGATCTAAATTCTCCAGCACATTCAGGCCATAAACTGACCCTCCTGTACAGTTGTAGATTACAAGGTTTCCAGTCTTTATCTCTGCCTGGTGGGATTTCACAGTAAATTCTTTCAGGACTGAATAATTAAAAGAAGCAAAACCACAGCATTTGGCTCACAAGGCAACACAAACAAATCTGTCCATGGGTGCTATCTTGTTTGCAGCACATGTGCACAGATTTACATGTAGGATTGAGGCTTAGTGCTCTGTTTGTTTAGATTTTTCATTATTCTGTATCCCAAGCATAAGGTAAACTGTATAAAGACTGAACTTGGAACAACTTTAAGAGTGAGCTGATCGTCTTAAATCATTTCATTAACCAAATTTTGTGTTTTTTAAGATTCTTACTTCTCAGAAGAGATAAGGGAAATGGGTCAGAAGTGAGAAGTCCAGTCTACCATACTTGGTTCATGTCTCACTCCTGCTCTTGAATTCTCTCTTCCAAGGAATATCTAGGTCAGGAATTCACAGGATCTTATATAAATCTGGCTATTTTCAGTGTGTTTGCCAGCCAAGCTATCTGAATTGTCAGATATTAAATACATGTGCTAGGATCTGTACTGTAAAATCCCATTACAACATACACTGTGCATGAACTCCCCATGGATTGGCTTCACTGCAGGCCAGGTCCCCCACTTGGAGTCAGGGTGAGGAGGAAAGTTTTAGACATCTGAGCACGGCCTCCCTGCTTTCTTGCCTCGGAGCTCCCAGGATTAGGGATTCAAAGAGCTGCTTTAGGCATAGTCCCCTAAATCGCAGCCATAATGCGGCTTTTATGTGGCCACGGACAGGCTTCATGTCTGCACTGTTTCAATTCCCAGTGTGGGGATTGATTTAGGCAGACAGCAGCTTACTCAGCTCTCTCAGCTGCTGTGCTGAGGCGAGAACATCCAGCAGCCCCTTGCTCATCCTCGCTTGATTTAATGATTTGCTGGCCAGACTACAGAGAGCGGCTCAGGAACTCCTACCCAGCGTGCCATGATTTGTGGGTTGCTGTTGCTCATCTGTAATTGCAACGAGAAATGCTCATCAATCATCCCAGCTCTCCAGCAGAACGTTGGGAGATAGAGCAATGGAGAGCTTTCAACCTGCCCTATCTTTTTGAAAACATTCTAATCCTGCAAATAAAGATCTGGATGCTGTTCCAGTGCCAGGACAAGAGCAGCTCCCTTCTCATCCCAAAGGGCACAACCATCCCTTGGTGAAAAGACCCAATATTCCTCCCCTAGAGCAGTGACAAGAGGGGGCTGGGAGTAAAATGTGCTAATCTTCATGGTTGCACTCATTAACACCAAACTCTCAATTTTCAGCATCAAAACAGTTTTCTCCAGATCTCTTGGAGCCCCTTTAGGCACTGGCAGAGGCTCTGAGATCTCCCTGGAGCCTGTTCTCCAGGCTGAAGAGCCCCAACCCTGTCAGCCTGTCTCCAGAGCAGAGGTTCATCCCTCATCATTGTCCAGAACTACAGTCTGACACGAGTGCCCCTCTCACATGCCCTGTGCCTGAGCTATCTGAGCCCCATTACAAACGTTTCCTCTCCTCTGTGAAGCACAAGCTGAAAATCACCATCACTTAGTCCCCAGTGGGACAAGAGAACCCCTGTGGATAAACCCAGACTGAATGAGGATTCCTGGGAAGCTGCACTCCAGATCTCTACAATCTTTATCACCCTCGTTACTGCTCACCCAGATTTGAAAACTCTTTTTCTAATAGTCCTGTGGATAACACACCTTCCCAATAATGTCCAGATTTGAACCTCTCACATTAATTTCCTGCAGTCTAATAGAACACAATCTTAACACGATTTATTGAGACAATTAAAATTCAGAAAACAAGCTTCTCCGTGCTCCATAAAGCACAGCAAATTTATTTGCTGCAGTCAGTAAAACTCTGCTGCCTAAAGCTGTGCAGTAACTCAGCAGGGCCTGGCCAGGGACTGTGGGACCCTCAAAGCTGGGTTGGGATAATCAATTAGAGCTGGGTCTGCATCGGGGCTGCTGCAGGGACCCCGCAGCTCCCAGGCCCTTCCACACCTGGAGAAGCAGAAAAAAGAGTCAGGAAAGAGAAGCTTTGGAGGGTCTGTGGTTGGTCTGTGTTCAGCTGACATGTCTACCAGTCCTACCAATAATTACGACCAGTTTTGAAGCTGTACATTTACACTATCCAGTATTTCAAGTTCCCTTAACCAAAGACAAAATAGAACTGATTCTTGGTCCACCAAATAAAAAAACCTCTCTAGTTTGGAATTATTGGAATCATTACAGATGTGTAAGAAGGCTGCAAGCATTTGGATACACCACACTCATGCTCAAATACATACATTTATGTAATGAAATCACTTAATTTGAAACAGACCACCAAAAAGCCAGCTTGCATTTAGGCTGCCTCAAAGAAGAGATGCCACGCTAGAGATTTTACCAGTTACTTATAAAATAATCAGTTCTTTAAAGTTATCTGGTTTGAGAGGTATTTATTAAGTGAATTTAGAATATAATTGCTGTGAACAATGATAAACTTGTATTATACCCTGAGTAAGCACTACAGGCAGGTGATAAATTGCAAAAGTAATGCTACATCAGTTTAACTTCCTGCCGAGTCACCCTGAACTGCTCCAGCCTTGCACAAAATAGCCCCTGCTTTCATTACTAATAAAACACAGAATTAATTACTCAAAATAAAAGAGGCCTTGAAAATGTGCCCAGACACTGAACCATGCTGGCTTCTGCATTCTTTTTCCTTTTCTTTTTTCTCCTATAAAGGAACCTCAAACCCATTGCTAGTTATTTCTTCAAAGCCAGCTGCACCACACGAGGTTTTGTTCCAGGACTCCTCCATTCCCATGTGGATGCTCAAGCCCTGCACACACAGCAGACTCTCCAGTCACCATATACCTCTCAAAATACTTAAACTGATGGCAGGCTGCACCACAAATTTCATTTCTCTGACTGGATTATGAGAAAAAATAGCTCAGTTTTGGAAATTCTCTCAAGCAATGGAAATATTTTAGACCAGGATCCAAATCTTTCAAACGTCTAGTGCTGGACTGAAATTCTCCAGAGACTTTCAGGCGATTCTGCTCCAGCTTGAACAAGAAGAATCCTTGGTTTGTTATTATTAACAGCTGGGAATCTTTATTTCCCTGCTCTCCAGTAAGAAGGATTCCAGCTTCTCCCAGAATCTCATCATTATAAAACATGCAGGTATAGAGCTGTGCCTGTTTTCATCTCAGATGATTTCCAGGAATTTGCTTAAAGATAAAACATCACCCAAAGTTTCCAGGAGATTTTAGCTCCCGTCCCCTTTGTGTCACCCCCACACGCTGTCACGGGGCTCTGGCAGTGGGTGACCTGCATCCTCCTCCCTCAAAGCAACCTTGTCACGAGCAGGACCAGGAAAAAGCCATAAAACTTCTTTAGAGCAACACAAACACAAGGTTCCCACCAATTCCTAACCGGAGCTTTTAAAAGCTCTTGGGCACCCATCCAGCCCTTCTGGCTGCACTGTGCTCATGGGAGAAAGGATCCAAGCAGCACAAGAAGCCTGAGCAGCCAAACAGCTGCTCAAGGAGCCCAGCATGGGCTCTGCAGGGTTCATTTTGGAGCCCAGCACAAGACTGAGCACAGCCTGGGGCCTCGCTGTCCGTGACAAAGTCCCTGCTCAGCCTTGGGCACCTCCTCTCAAGGCTGACCTTGAGTTCCAGCTTTGCCTGCAGAGACAAAACTCTTCCTTTCTGGACTGCCCAGCTGGGGATGGACTCTCCAAAGGAGAGGCCTTGGAGGTTTTCTAATTGTCAGAGACAGTGTGGAAGGTGCTTCATGGACCTCCCAGGGCTCCCCTGCATCACCTCCTGATGTAAGAACATCTCTGCTTCTGCTGAGCGACTGCAAAGTCACTTTTCCCATTCTCTGAGGCAAAGAGTGACACATAACGAAGGCAGGATTTAGAGCGTGGGCTGAATCTCATGTGAGAAGATTCTGACTGCAGAGGTAAAGTATTGGCTAAATTTTATAGTGATGGAGTTAATTTTGTTGCTAAGAAAAGCAAAGGCATGATGAGAACTGGCTCCAGAGATTACACAGTGTGTGGTCTCTGCACTTGAAGAGCTCTGCACAGCACTCACTCATGTTACATCAATTACTTTAACAAAGTTAGATTCAGAATAATATTTATAAAGCTGAGATCCACAGACCTTTTTGCAATCACCTGGGTACAATCACCTTATTCACAAAACTGGCTATAAATTATGCTAATCAGTGAAACACTCAGAAGATGAAGAGAGGTTTCTTGTGTAATTTTAAATGGATTCCTATAAAGAAAAAAACTGGGAATATATAAAATTACAGAGTTTCAGTGCACATTTCTGTTTGAATCTTGGCTGTTGGTGATATAAAGGTTAAAGCACTATGACCAGGAAATTTAAAAGATATAATTTTTATTGTGGGACCCCTTCTGTGTCTCCACAATGATTAAATATAATACTGGAAGGTTTTGGTGGACACCTATGTAATCTTAAACATCAATCCTGGCCACTCCAGTGAAGCCTAAATGAAATGGTAATTTTGCTCTCAAGACAGTCCTTCCTATCTGTGACTCAGTCCCTCTGTTGTATTTTACCATTATCTTAAAAATAAACCTTTTCCTTTGTGATTTCCATTTCATAAAAAGTTGAACAACACAGTGAGATACAGTTTTCTTTTCATGTCCTTTGGTGAGGTGGGGGTAATTTAAAAAAATATTTAACTTCAGCCTATCTCTAATGTATATTTCAATTAATGGCAAATTCCTGTACATTATTCAGGTGAGACTGCACCTGCTGAGCAGTTGGTGCTCCTTGAAGGTAATCAGCAGTAGAATGACCTTTGTAGAGTGTGTGGTTCTTCCTGTAAGCGCTGGGATGTAAGAGCAGAGGGACTGCCACTCCTGAGGGAGGGTCCTGCCCAGGATGAGGAGTGTTCCCTGGTCATGGAGAGCTGGCAGGTGTCTGACTGCAGAGCTGCATTTCCACCTGTCCAACAACACGGGCCTCCTCTGGCTCCTGAGCAGCCAAGGAAGTCAGGAAAGCACAGCCTGGGAGGTCACTGGCTGTGAAGTGATTCCCATCTTTCAGCTCAGGCACAAGAAAGGTAATATTGCACGTGTTTTTAAACAAATCCCAGGATTTGAGGTGAAGTACAGGAAATCCTGTATTAGGTGTGACATCTGGCAGCCCTTCCATAGGGCTGGATGCTGAGAAGTGAGGAGGATAAATGGCTCCCTAAAGGCAGGACTGGGCTGTGGGCATGGGCTGCCCTGTTAGCTGGGCCACTGCTCTTCTCCAGCTGCCTCTGCCTTTTCTAGGATCAAAGGGAAGTATCCCAGGTCTGTATCCCAGGCTTGTATCCATGCTGCACAACTTCTCCACACCTTTTGCCCAGGTTTCTCTTTACTCAACTCAGATTTTTCCCCTTTCCCTGCTCTGTTCTTCTGTTACTGCTCACAGCTCATCACCAGGTACAGACACAGGTGACTCTCCATCTGACTTCGTTTCTCAAGTTCAGATTCCATGGAATTAAAATCCCCAAACAAAAGTTACAGTTTATGGATGTTATAACAAAGTGTCCAGACTTTTGTGTGACTCAAACCCTTTGCAGGCCACTCCTGATCCCTGTAACACAGACCTAAGGGCTTTAAACCATTGAGGAATGTCCTTGTGTGTGGATTCTTCCTTGTTTCCATGAGGTTATTTGTTGACACACTAAACAGTGCTGCTACTTGGGACACAAAATCCATTAAGAGGAGTGATGTGCTAAAATTAACTATGTATTTGTTTTCTCTTCAGTTTCTACAGAACATGAGGAGAGATACAGATGGTTAACAGCACTGAGATTATAGTGATAGCAGTAAAATTTGATGACTCTTATCAAAAGCATCGTATGGCTTATGAGAGCAAGTAGCAATTAAAAGAAAAAAAAAAACAAAAACCAAAACTCAAATGATTTCCAAGCTTACCCTGGCCAGGGAACAGGAATATCAAAGGGGAGTTAAAGCCTGTGTCCGACTGCAGGATTTATTAAAATAAGAAGATCACTACTTCAAACCTTGACAGACACAGGTTACCTGAAGCAGTTCGGATCTGAATGAAACAGAGGTGCTGTGTATGAGCCTGAATCACTGACAAAGGCAGATTTAAATCTGGGGTGGGAATTTTACTGCTCAGGAAAGCAAGGGAGGGATCAGCTGCACCAGCCTGAGACAAAGGCCAAGCAATAGCTCCAGGATCTCCAACTGGCACTCCAGACAGAGCACTCTTTCTCCATAGCTAGAAAAATGCTGTACAGGCAGGGAGATGCCTGACAAAATAAGCTGAATCACTCACTTCTCCACTTTCAACCAGAACAAGACTTTGTTCCGTCTCTCTGGATGAAATATTAATCCAGCCTGTAAGAGAACGATACCCACAACCTTCCATCAGAGACCTCTCTGTTCAGACTCCTCTGTGGAGAATTACCTTTGCTCTTTCCCCAGCTGGAAAAGCTCTTGTATTCCTGTTTCCCCCTCCCTCTTCTGAGCTGCCATGACTGGAACTCAAGACTTTCCAAAGCTACAATGATTTATTGAAACCAGTTCTACTTAGTGAGAGCTCTGGCAAGCAGAAGCTGTGCTAATGCACCCAGCAATCCACAGAGCAAGATAAAATCTCCCAAGAACATTTTCAAGTGGTAAAAGAAGAAACAATGAGGGAAGGGTTGGAAATTTTCAATGCTCCCTGAAACATGGAAGATCAGGGACAGAGAAATGAGTATCTTTTCTCTTAAGGTGCATATCTACCCATTCACTGGAGGAAAATCAGGGATTGATTCATTAGAAATCAGGACAGACAAAAGGACAGGACACGATGTTCTTTGGCTTGGCCTCCAGGGAACACATCCAAAGCATCTGTAAGAGATGGACCCTAACCCTTAAACATTACAGCACTTTCAAAATATCCATGGTACATCTACTGGGATACAAGATTTTTATAGTAGGAGAAAGTTTCTTACAATCCATTGGGGAATACGTTTCTGTGTTGGTTTTTAATTTATATTTAATCTCTATCCAACACCAAAATATGTACATATATAATTAGCTTAAAATATTCAAGAACATTTCTTGATGTGGGATCCATTTGCAAGGAAAATGATAGTAAGCACCAGAACTTAACTGATTACTGACAAAGCACCAATATTTTCACAACAGAGCTTAAAAAAATTCACCATGTTGCTCATAGATGGCTCAAATGCCTGAGATCAAGAAGTCAGGCAGCACTTTCCAAAGGCACATAAAACAACAGCAATCTCAAAAGGCCTTTTGTACCTTTTTTACCAAAAATACTAAAATAAGATACCAATTCTCAAACCTTGACTTCACTCCAGAGTTTCAGTTCTTCCACACTGTCTTTAAGCCATTTAATTTCAGCTCTGTTACACAGGGGCTGCAGAAGGAAGTTTAGTACAAGACTCATCCCAAGTGACACTATTCTTTGCCTTCAGTTCTCTGCTTCTAAATTAAAAATTACAATCTCAGAACAAGGGGGTAGGAAA
Organism: Parus major; assembly: GCF_001522545.3. NCBI lineage: Eukaryota > Metazoa > Chordata > Aves > Passeriformes > Paridae > Parus > Parus major. The sequence goes on from NC_031785.1 coordinate 2,003,933, forward strand.
TCAGGGTTTGAGTGTTCAAAAGCCCCTCACAAAATTGCCATGAAGTTCTGGCAACATTTTTAGGACTAAATTTCCAAGATTTATTTGAGTCCCAATAAATCTTATCCAGTCACTCTGTACTGTTCCCAGTATGACATTCTTGGTCAGGGATCTAACCCAGGACAGGTTGCTGGCAGAGTTTCCTGTGACAAAAGAGAAGATGTGGGGTGAAATTCCTTGAGAGAAAGAAGGACTCCCAAAATTTCCATGAGGAAATTCTAAATCAACCCTCCTTTTTCTGATTTTCACTTCCACAGCTGCTCTGCAAAATGGTTTCTCTGGTCTGAGCCAGGAACCAGGAATTCTCTGGTCTCCTGTGCTTACCACTGGATTGTCCCAGTTTATCTGAAGTCTTTCTCTCCCCATCAATGCTTCTCTTCTGTTAAAGCATTGGTTTCTGTGCTTCATCTGACCTACATTGAGGCAAAATACCAATTTTTTATCTTGATTTTCTTATCTTGATTTTTAACATGGTGATAGTCTACTGGCAAGCACCAGGAGCAATGACATCATAACAGGAGGCGGCATCTATTCCAAGGAGCTCAGAGCCAGCAAAAATACTCCCAAGATCACAAAAATAGTTCTTATTACATTTTACTCCTTGGCAAAGGACTATTAGATTACATAAAAAGCAAGGCTAGTGCAGATACAGGCTGAGAATTTCATGGTAATGGTAGAGCCTCATCACTTTGGGTCATGTCTGCAAACTGGAAACCTCAATTCTAGGTAGGTCAGACTTATCTTAAGCTGAAGTTCACTAGAAATGTCCTGATTTAGACACCAGGCACTGAGTATGGCAGAAGGAGCCACATTCTTTGTGAATTAAGTGAGACTGAACTCCCAGGGAAAGTCTGGCAACCAAGTCAGACAAGAGAGTTGTGGTGGAAGAGAAGAGGAAAGGAATCTGTGTGGATTTCTGAGATTAGGATGTAAATATATAATGATGTTGCATTGCCAGAGTTGCCACTTTAGTAAAATAAAGTACTTTCTTGCAGTGAAAATTAGAATTCTTCATCTTCAGGAAACAAAAATCCTGGTTTGCTGAAAAACCTGTGCTGAGATTTTCCAGACTCCAAAAGACATGCCAGGTGGACTGTGCTCCCACAGCAAAATGACAAATGTCCTTCAGCAATTTATAATTGGGAGGAAGAGCACAGAAAGGGAAATGGGAAAGGAGGAAGACTGTGGAGCAAGAAGAATGGCAAAATACTAATGGAGAACACAGGAGATGCTGTGCCACTGCAATACCATGAGAAAAACATCCTGTGTGTGACCCTGGACAAGGCACTTCTAACTCAGCTCCCCTTCAGAAGAAGAGGGTAAAAGCAGCATATTTAAGCTGGCATGAAGTGTTTTTGCCCTCTCATATTTAAGCTGGCATGAAGTGTTTTGCCCTCTCTAATCCAGAAGTTATCTGGATTAGAGAGGGCAAAACACTGGAGCATTGCAGTGCTGATGATCAGAGCAGCACATCAGCCACAGGCAGGCACACAAAAAGTGCTTTGCAGCTACACAGGATCCCATTAAAAGGAAATATTGACCAGTGCTAAGTTGTGGAAGGGTTCAGAAGGGATCCAGCAGGAACCCTCTGCAGAAGGGTTATAACCAGGAAACTCTGCCCTTACAAGAATATCTGTCACAGTCACACCAGTGAACCAAGGAACTGCTGTTGGATGAAGTATGAAAAGCAAAAAATAAACACACTTTTCCAACCAGCTGGTGTTTGATCTGAGCATGCATATGGACATCCCACGGAACTACAGAGCTCCAATTCCACATCCCATATTCAACTGGTCACTCCTGACAGTGGCTGAGAAAGCTTCTGGAGCCAGGTCTGGAACGGAACAGATCCTCTGGAGTTCAGAGGTCAGAATTTCATTCCTCTTTATAACCATCACGTCTGGCCCAATGACAGGCTGGGAAATCTACAACTGACAATATAATTCCGGCAAAAAAGACCTAAGTGAGCATTTATTATGGTTGCTGCTGTTGTTGTTGTTATCAATTAATAACAAATAGCTTTTCTGTCCCCAAAATGTGATATTACTGGAAAACCCCACTTGGACTGATGCACACAAGACCTTTCAAGAGTTTTTGAGCATCCAGAAAACGAGTGGCACACATGGCACCATGAGAGCTTAACCCACATATCCCATGTCCCCAGCAAGCACTGTGCCCTCCAGCTGTCCTGGTGCTGCAGCTTGCTGTGATCCAGGCATTCCATCACAGAATCAGCTGGAAGAGACCCCCAAGGTCATCAAAGCCCAACTCCTAATTCCTTCTGTGACTTGCCACAATTTTCCTGATTTAGGCTTCAGCAAAGTAAGTTTTTTTTCATTAAAGGAGTTGCTTTTGATGATCTGGCGGTGGGCCAGGAAAATGACTAAGTGAAAAGATGCCTCACTGTCAATGCAACAGCTCTTTGCTGTACTCCAGAACATTTGCTCCACAGGCCTGGGTGTATGGAAGCACAGTAGGAGCATGACCTTCTCTTGTTTACCTGAAGTTGATTGAATATGAAAAGTTTAGGTCAGATCAGTTACATAAATCTTCTGTTCCCTCAATTACAGGTACTAACATTTGCCTTGCAGCACATATCAGTACATACAACTCACACACTTGCTGCACAGTTACCATTAACATACCAACACAAAAGAAGGTAAAAATCAGGTATTTGTCAAAAATTAATTACCATGAGTTTTCAGCAAAGTCTTAGAACTATTTTTTGCAGATTTCTCCCTTGAACAGATCACAGTAAAATGAATAATCTGGCTCACTGGAAGGAGGGACAGGATTTTACAAACCTTTAATATTTCTTGCCCTCCCTTTGCTAACTTGCTAGCTTTGCCTTGTGTAGATAGAAGAGTCTAACTGGAATGCAACCTGCAGAAAAGAAAATTTATACCCATATTTTAGAAGTCACATGCAAGAGTTCAGGATGTGCTAACAGGGAGAGACTGATGGCCCCAGGCTGTGGCATCAGGCCTGCTGTCCTGAGGTGAAGGAATGGCCCCAGTTCTCTCTGCAGGTCATTACTGGGCAGAATTTAACAAGCTCACAAACTACATCTTGTCCTCTGAAAGTAGAAGTACAGACTGCTGAAAACAAACTGTGCTTGGTCTGAGATAACAGAAAAAGAGATTCCATAAGCAGGAAAATGAGACCTGAGAGTTCTCTGCATAAAGATACAAACCCAAAATAGAGCTGCTGTTCTGAATTACACTCACACTCACACTGCAGAAAGTTTGGGTTAAGACCTATTGTAAAACAATTTCAACACAAAAGAGACAATCTGTTCCAACTCTGCTCATTAAAGAAATTCGGAGACAAACCCCAGTCTTTGATCCCAGGCACTGCTAGAAGGCAACTGTACATTGCAAATGAGACACATTCATTCTTAACAAAACAAACCCCCACTGCAAGTAAAAAGGCAGTCCCGAAATTCCAAAGTCTTTCCCTGCTTACCTTTTAGAGCAGGTCAAATTTTTGGAAGTAGTTTCTCAAAGCAACTCAGACATTCCACGTTAACTCTTGTATTGCAATAAACAGCTGCAAAACTCCCCGATTCATTTCCTGGCTTGGTGTGCATGCTGAACCCCAGAAAAAATCCCACACAAGGAAAAAAATAAAGGAAAAACACCCCCAAAAACCCGCAGGAGAAACAACTCAGCCCTCGGGCAAAGCAGAAGAAAGTTCCACAGGCAAACAGAAAGGCAATCCAGTGACAACTAGAAGTTTGGATAAGAAAGAGGGAAGGCAGGCGCGCTCCCCTTGCCTGGAGTCCTGGCTTTTAAAGGTGCCTCTCCTGCAGAATCCACGGAGGCTCCCGGCTCCTCGGAGCAGATGGTATTCACACATTATTCCCGAACAGCAGCATTCCCCAGTCCAATCAGGAGGCAGCACTCAAAAGCCAAGTGCTTCCCAGACTCTGTTACAGTTTTCAATAGCTATAGCACAAGATGAATGACTCAGAAAATGAATAAGCAGGGAAAATAAAACCTGCCTCTATCCTCGGCAGAGGCACAGGCAGGAGGGTCAGCAGCTCTCAGTGTGCTGAGCACTGGCTTCAACTTGAATGCACCTGCTTTTTTTCCCTAAATCCGAAATGCTGATTACTTTTTCTGTGCCTTGAATTTGTGTGATCAGCTTCATCTTGGGTTAAAAGTCACAATAATTAAACCTTCTCTTTTTTTTTCAGTTTTAAAAACAACAAACATTTGTAAGAGTCAAAACAAAGGATGAACTGTGTGTGTGCTCTTCCTCAGACAAACCCCTCGTGCTGTCTCCTGCTGAATACATTAATGTGTATTTCTAAGATTTAAGGCCTGATTTTGCAGACCTTGTTGCAAATTACATGAAATAGATTAATACATCCTCTAGTTTTGCCTGAAGTTTACAAGGAAACTTTAAATGACAATAAAACAAATATCTCCAAGAATATATAAAATAAAAATGATTACCAACTTTCAGGGAAAGTAGAACCATTATCCAAAAACTGGCCAAAGTGAACTGGAAAGTGCTTCCAACTGCTCTGTGCAGCTTCCAAACCATACCATCCAGAGGGCACTTCTAAATACAACTCCTCAGCCTGTTTTTTCTGACAGCTGCAACCCAATAATAAAAGATGATCTGCTAAACAAAGCAAGTTACTCATGGAAACACGCACAGCACCCGGGTTCTCCCTGGAATACCGTGGCACACTCCTGAGCTTTCCACAATATGCTGGAATTCTCTCTAGCTCTGTAGCAGAAGTGATTGCGAGGAGGTTTTGCTGTGCTTGGTGCTCCTGCCCCAGCTCTGCTGCAGCCACAGACTCTGTTTTTATTGCTGCTGAACCCAGCAAAGCTGGACACAGGCTGCAGTCGGGCAAGTGGGATCACTTAAATCACTGAAACTATTTGGGGTGAGAAACACTCCCCCAGATCCCCCCGGACATTTTCAGATCTTTGTCTCTGGCTGTAAATTGATCCTTTGCATTCCTGTCTGACACATGGACTGTGAAAAACTCTTCAGGGATATTCTCCCTGCCAGGAGAATGGCTCTAACAGCACTTCTGCAAACAGAGGGCCAGTCGGAGAGACAATAAAATTTTGTGAACTCTGGACTAACTTTTACTGTTATTATTTTGTCTTTTTTTATTTTCCTTTATTCTGGACCAAATAAGAGAACACTATTTGCATTTTACTCTCCTATTTTCAAAACACCAAGTATTAGGGTTTCTGCCTAGGATTCAGAGCAGGACCCACATCCAGAGGCATCGTTTTGCTCCATCAGCCAAGCCCTGCCCACCCAATACTAAGCAAACAAACCCACACAAGCAGCTCCAGCACAAAGAACAAGGGCTCGAGTTATAACATCTGCCACAGCTGCCCACCAACCTCCAGCTACAGCTAGAGAAGTGTTAGAAGGTGTAAAACAAAACTAGAGGCATATCTAGATCTGCTAGGAAAATAAACATTTTCTGAAGCCTCATTTTGGCAGGTATTTTCTGATCCCTGCACTAAGCTCCATAGCAGCCAAAATCATTTTGACAACTGACTCACTGAGCAAGGCATCTGCTGGGCCTCTGAGCCTCTACCAGCAGGAGGAATACTCAGCAATTACAGCTTTTCCATGTGCTGCTTCCTTGGAGATGCTCAGAGAGGAAGCACATCAAAATCCAAACATGATCCCCATAATGCTCAAAGTGCTGGGATAACGCTCTGAGGAAGCTCCCAGGCAAATGTCCCAGTCAGACACCATAAGGAACATCAGCTCAGGGTAAGCAGCTCTCTATTCTGTACATCCAGCTGTAGGGTGGGTTTGTCAGCCAGGGGTGGGAGGCATCAGCACACACCCAACTCTCTGGGCAGCACCAGAAGAGGAGGCTCCTGGCCAACAGCTGAGTTACATCCATGGCATCCCAGCAATTCTTGGCTGAAGGGCTCAGAAACCCCACTGGGTCAAAATGAGGGGCTCAGATCTCATTAATAAGGGTCACTTCCTTCTGGGCTCCTCCAGCTCCTGACAGCTGCTACTGGAGTCTCATTAATTTAAAAGCTTCTCACCTATAAACACCTTGATACATCAAATGTAAGCTTGAACTCCTCATCTCTGCTCCCAGGAAATCCCTTGCCTGTGCACTCTTCCTTTCCATCCAGTTATGGTGAATTCCCCTTCCAGCTATGGCTGAAGTAGAAAGTTCTGAGTGGCAGTGCTGTGTGGAAGAGATGGATCTGGGAGGTTCCCTCACAATGCTCTGAAGTTCCTCTCTTTTAGGAGGAATATAAAAGAGGCTTTGAATTTGCCTATGAAAAGACCCTTTTCTTTAGCTCCAAAGAACCAAGAGATGACTGTGACTGTTTCCAGCACCTCCAAGTATGGATGGTTACATTTCATTCCTTGAATATTCCTTCAGGATTCCATCTGGATGGTTCTCCCTTATTAAATGCCCATAATTCAGTGGGATGCTCATTTATTGACTGGCTCTGCCCTCTTCTACTGATTTCAGCAGGGACAGAGAGGAAACCACTGCATGCAATGGTTGTCCCCAACTCAGTTTCCAACCTGGAAATTGCAGAAAGCATCAACAAATCATTATCCAGTAATCTGCTGTATCCTTGATCCCCCATTTCCCTGGAGCTTTCTCACTCAACTCTGCTACCACACATGACCTACCAAAAATTCTGCATTCCCAGCCCTTGTTTCTGTTTTCCTCTCTACCAGGTGTGATTTTTAATGCACACCAAGGTGTCATTGAGGCCAGGATGTCATTACTGCCCTCGAACAGTGCCTGAAGAATCTCAATTACCAACAGCAGACAAAGTTCAACCCTGGCTGTCATCCAAGTAATTCACTTGGTTCAATGTGTACTTCAGAGACTGAAAAAAAAATGCTGTAATTATTGTGTTATTGAAGCACAATGGTTTAATTTTATTTCTTTGTGGCAAAAAATCTGCATCTGTGATTCACACCTATTGTGTAGGGAGTATGATTCCACTAAAACCAGTAGTTGGGATCTGGTCTACAAGGTTGTTCAAAAAGCCTAATAAAAATCTTGTGCTCTTAAAGGATTAACAACCGAATCACAAAGAAATATTGTGAGGACACAGAAAAGAATAAACTCAGAGGTGGTTCCAGTGTTGACAAGAGCTGTACAAACTGAGATCTGAGCAATTAGAGGACACAAAGAATACATAATTCATATATATTTTGTACTCAAGAGTTTGCACACAAATAAAACATCTTATAAATCTTCAGCAGCTTGCAGAAAGCTGCTGAGCTGTCTTTTATTCTTGGAGCAGCAAGTGGCTATAGTACAAAAGAGAAATCCATAGCTATGATATGTCATCCCTCTGAAATGGGTAATTTAGGGTTATGGTTTTGGAATCAGCACATTTTTCAGCAAGTTTCTTCCAAGATTTTTTTTTTCTTTTTTGTGAAAAGAATCAAGTAAATCCATGCCAGTACATTTTAAAAAAACACATCAAAAAGTCAGAGCTGTGAGCCATCATAAAATGACATTAATCTTTCTCTACACACCTGCATTCCAGAGAATGGAAAGAAAATAATGGGTGGGGGAGAAGGAGAAAATAACGTGGGGGTTGCTTTAATGATTTTTAAAATCCATATGAGAACCTGTAGCTTTCTGTGAGCCTTTATCCCATGCACAGGAGAAAAGTTACTGAATCCCCTGTACAAATCTCCAATGCCTGTCAGGCTGTGCTCAAGGCCATCAAGCACTGCAGCTCCCTGGAGAATCACAGAGAAAAATCCAGTAACCACTGCACCCACAGGTGGTGGTTTTATTCCAGGGACTGTTACGTCAAGGCAACCAACACAGCTTAAATCCCCCACATAAATGAGTGGTGATTCCCTGTTCCAACTACAAGCAATAATAAATCTATGAGGCATCTCCATTAAAACTTGGCAACTTAATTTGATTAGGAAAAAAAAAAACAACAACCCTGTGCTAAGAAATGAGACAGATTCCCAGTCTTGAATATTCCACCAACGTCCTGTGAGCTGAATTCATGCACATTAGTAAGCAAATGGAAGGGCTGCAGGAGACAAGAAAAGCAACTCTCAAATACATTATTGCCACAAATTCTTCAGAACAGCTTTTTCTGTCATTAATCATCTCTTGATTGCACTGGAAATAAGCAACACAGAAGGAGCCAAGGCTGAATTTTAAGGTAGGTGGTTAACCTACATGGACTCTCAGACAGAGCAAAAATTAAAGAATGGACTTCATTCTGCTGGCAGAAAAAGGGATTTATTTTGGCATTCTTGAAGGTAAAAAGGTATTTCTACAGCAAGCACAGGAGTTCCAAGTCATGGTCACTCCCCAGGGCATTAAGACTTGTCACATGAACAGCCCACTGGGATAAACACAAATGTTCCCAGCGTGTCCAGAGCTGCTGGATATCCAAGGGGCTGTTTCCAGAACAAGGGAATGCTCTCAAGGGGCAAATCTTCCTGAACAGCACTCTGCTGGCTGATTTCTGAGAACTTTCTGTTTACTGAATTCATGCAAAATAACGCCTGGGATCTCAGAACAGCAGTTGAGTCCCTCAGTCCTGCAGTGCCGCAGCTCCAGCAGCAGCACAGGGAAGGAATTGACCTTCTGATCAATAAATGATTCAAGCCATTTGTTTACAATGAGATAGTTTAAATCAAAGTAATTTAAACAAAACTAAGAGGAAGATGGGGATTTACATAGTTAGGAAGAGGAAGCAGTGAAGTTTTTTCCAAGATCCTTGGTACCAGCAGTGCTTGCTTATCTCTCATTTCCCAGCTTATGAACCTTCCCAGTGTTTGCTGACTTATTCAAATATTTTGTAGGAAAACAAAGTTTCTACACAATGTGACAGAATATGCTTTAGATGTCTGCAAGAAAAGAATGAGAAATTATGTATCTTAAACTATGCATTCTAAATTCAGTTAGGAATTTAACATACTAGAGAAAATAAAGTTAAACTTGTATTTCCCTCAGAACCCAGACACTCTCTGTTACTCATAAAGGCCAGGTGGGCAAGAACACCTGGTTATATATTTGTTAATATCAGCTCAAAGTATGCATGCACTTCCCTGAAAATCCTAAAACTTCCTGCTGTAAAGAAAATGAGATTTAATTCTGTGTCTCTGTGGTCTAAGAGGAGGTATGAGACATGAGAGGCAGACGCTGTTCTTCTTGAGAGGAATTAATATAACTACATATGAAATAGAGTAGAAAAGAGAAATAAGAAGTGTGAGACTCCCCTGTTAATATTTTCATGAAAATATTATCATCTGAAACACCACTGAAATCTGTCCTTGATTAAGTTTGATTTCAGCAGGGCAGAGAGCCCCAAGTAAAGCAGTGCTGCCCACTTATATCTGCCCAGTCAACTGTTCACATAGTTTAAATGTTACTTCATTCCCTTAACCACATTCTTTCCGCACAGTTTTAGGTCTCTGTGATATTAACACTGCAGTTGAGTCAGACTTGAAGCTCTGTTTATCAGCAGAGAATATGCTGTGGGAAATCCATAACTACTTCCTGAACAATATTTATGTAGGAAGTGGAATATTTAGTGGATTTCAAGCTGTATTCAGAATATACCAAATGCATATTAAACAGTTGAGAATCAATTTATTCCAAAAATCACCATCTGAAATTGTTTTCATAAACATGAATACTTTGTTATCCTCAATGCAGCCAATTCTCTCTACTAACAGAGAAATAAGACTTGCAAACAACTTTTCCCCTCAATTTATGCTTTTTTGTGTGCTTTCCAATAGACTGGATAGCAGAACATCAGCATGTGGAATGCTATAAATCCATGGAATAGCTGCATTTTTAACCATGGACTTTAATTCCAGGGTGAGTTTATGTGGTCCTTGGCTAAATATATCTTCCTAAGTAAATTACTCATGCATCTGCCTGGAGGAAAGCTTTCCACAGATAAAGAATCTGTTCCCAAATGCTACATCTGACAGCACATACGGCACAAAGTTCCATTCTTTTCTTAGTGGCAAAAAGCCCCCCAAACTGAATAAGGTGGAATGCACAGGTCCCTCTTCCCTCTGCACAGACTGCTCAGGTTAATTCTGCCTGTTCCTGCTCCTTCCAGTAGAATAAATATCTCAGTGTATCAGTCTACTACATGTTTGTCTCCAGAGCCTTTAAACAGAGGGATTTCTAAGCTCTTGTGAAGCACATTCCCACATTCAGTTCCACTTATCCATGCAGAAGACATTACAAACACATGCCTACCCCTGTGCCTTTAGCAGGATGGGTAACTCAGACACTCTCATTATCCCTTTTTTTCGCTCTCTCTTCTATGTTTTCTACTTCTTACCATTGGAGTTGTCCTGGTCCAAAGGATTATCTGGTTCCATTACTTCAAATAAAAGCATCCAACATGCAGTTCTCCATGCAGCAGAGGCATAAAAACACAGCAGTTGCCTAAGCTGATTCACCTGATTTATGAATTAGTGCAGCATCCATAAGAGGCTGTGTTTCTTCTTTTGTATTACATCTGGCTCCTTTTCCAACTCGATGGCTGGGTATTACAGCATGCAGGCCTTTTTCCAGCATCCTCTTAATGCATTATATTTAAAGTAGCAGCAACCTTTTTCTCCCATCCCCCAGACTAAGTTACAGCAGTAACTAGGCTGAGCTGGCAGCGAGCACTGCTCATTCAGAACAGGACCTGCAAGCGTTCTCCGAGTCGTGGTGCTGCATAAAGAGGATGATTGATACAATAAAAAGTAAGTGGGCTTTGACACAGCACGGGATGCACTGCACAAAATCCCACCAAAACCAGGCAGAGGTCCTGAGGGTTTGGGGAATGTCTCGCTGAAGCCAGCAGTCTGCACCCCCTCACGCACAAACACAAATTATGTCCTGTTCCCTCCTCCTCCCCCCCTCCCCGCTCCAATCTTTTATAACCCTGGATCTCCTCCAGCAATAGTCTGTTCCTTCACTCAGTTTATAATAAACTCTGCCATTCCCCCGTGTCCCTCGGGCTGGCATGGAGAGGAAGGAGGCTGTTTGCAGAATGAATAGCCCAGCCCGTGCCTGACTGGGAGGCAGCTCCGGGACTCTGCGCCGGGCACTCGGAACTTGCCGCAGCAGCAGCCTTTGGCTGGGGACCTTGTCCTGCATTTCCCTGCTCTGCCAAGCCAGGCTGCTGCTAGGCTGGCGTTGGAAAAGCTCCTGCAAAGGAGCTGAAGGACGAGCCCCAGCTTGGCTGGACTCGGATGGTAAATGACACCAGAGTCTCTCCACAGAGCCTGTATCAGCTGACAGCCAGATCACAGCATTGCAAATCAGGTCACCTTCACTCTGCTCCTTGGTCTGCCACTACCTCCTTGAGACCTCTCGTAATTCACAACTGCTCCCTGTGCCTCAATCTTCTGTGATAGTGACATTGAAATATATCTTATCTCACAGGAAGGGAGCCGAAACCTCCCAGCTCTACATGCTTTGAACTTCTTGGGTAAATGATACAGTGCAAGGGCTGAGGAAGAAGACTCCACCACCTGGCTGAAGAATAAAAATTTCATTTTCTCTGAAGACATATCCACAAAATAACAGAAAAATATATCAAAGTGCAACTCTAAACCAAGCTGTGCCTCCGAAAGGTGAATTCATATAGCTGTTACAACAATCCTGAAATAATTCTTCGAATCTAGCTTTCAGGATCAATTTCACCTTGAAACCACAATTCAAACTCTTTCCTCCACACTCCAGCTAAGGTATTAAAACATACCTTGTTTCAAAAGAACGCTTTTCACAGAATCCAAGGCAAGAATCGCTCTAAACACCTAGAGCAGCCTGGGTGCATTTTGGGGTTGCCGTGGCTGGTACCAGAGCACCGAGGCAGGCAGGGGCTGCTATTTTGGGCCTGGGTAACGCTCCTGCCCCAGCAGCTCCCCCTCCCCAGGGCCAGGGAAGCGGCTCTGGAGCTCCCCGCTGCCGCCGGGGGCTCCGGGCTGTGGGCGGACAAATGAATGGCTGGCTGAAGGCAGCAAAACACCGAGCTCTGCCTGGAGGAATTAACAGCAGCCTGACAGGACTCTGCGGTAATTGTGCCTTGCAAACCCATTTTAGCACTGTTCCTGAGGGCTAGGCCATATTAATAGAAGAAAGACTCATTTCCATCTATTTGTTTTAAGTATTGCACAGTCTATAGCTCCTGTTAAATACTGTTCTGAGATCTCTGCCCTGGGGGAAATTACAGTGCTGCAAACCTTCTATTCTCCCCCCTCGCACCCTACGCTCCCGATGTTCTTTACAACTTCAATACTTCTCCCACTCACTGACAAAACAAAAAAACCTCCCTCTTTCCACCTTCCCCACAAAAACACCTACTCGGTGACTGCAGGCACATGGCACAGCCTGTCAGCAGTGCTCCACCTGCTCTGGGTCATGTCCACGGGCCAGGATCAGTGGCTGATGGAAAAAGGTGTCTTAACTTCTGAGCGACACATTGCATCCCTCCAGGCTGTCAGAAATGGCTATGGAAGGATTTGGAGACCCTTTGGGGTGAGGAGGCCTAAGCAGGCCTGCTCTGTACCTCAGGATGTGGGAATATACAAACACAGCCTCTGACTCACTGACTCCTCGATCACAAGGGACTAAAAATGCCTGGAGAATCAGGACTGTCGACGTAAAGGAACCCATAGTTCTGCAAGGAACATCTGAGTCAAGACAAATTACAAACAGAGAAACAATTTGTATTCTGCCATGAAAGAGACGCTGCATATACGTAAAAGAGACAATTTGGAGCCAGAAAAGAATAAACACCTGTGAAATCTTTCCTTGTGGAGAGTCAGTAATAATCCAGGAATGCTACAGAATAGCTAGGATCATGAAATCAAGATAGGAAAGGGAAAAGCAATAGTTATTTAGACCCCAATGATTTTTTGTGACAATCAATTTGGTTTTAATGACATCCAAATGATTTGCTAATCTCTAGTTACAGACCTAGCAAAAATTAATTCTTAATGTGTAAGTCAGAATGATGTCAATATTTTGGCTAAGACTCTTCACAATTCCTAACAATTGAGCAATTGTCATACCTTCTTTGTTTGAGCTCAGCTCATGCAGTGAGGCAAGGGAGCTCATGCCATGATTGTGAAAAACAAGAGACAGTTGGAAGACCAGGGCTTTGATCACTCGGGATTTTAATTGCTCAGGCACTGAAAGGAAAACTGCAGAAGGGAAGAGGGGAATGATTTTCAGACCAATGGCTGGATGGTCAGAGGCTGTGCTAGACCAAATCCTAGGAAATGAGCCAAGCACACTGACCTAATGAGCATGGAAAGAGAAGTCCAGCGAGCATGTTCTCTGCAATACCCATAAGGTTAAGTGGATCACAAAATGGAGAGTTTTGGAAAGCTGACTCTTCAAGGAAGGAATTTTAAAATTGTTGGATGGAAATGGAAATTAAGTGTCTTCTGTTGCTGTCTAATCACAGCATCTCTGCATTCCCCTCAGTAGATGGTTTGGAGACAGAAAAAGAACCTCTATCTAATTGCCTAATGGCTGCATGATGTCTGCTTCAGCATCTTTTATGTCCCAAGCTCAAGTCGTGTTCAATATGTCAGACTTTACACTGGAGGAATTGGGAGCTGCTACTTCCTAACTCCTATGTCTTTTCCTAACAGATGGAATCATCACTCACATTGGCATTTATTTTACACCAAAACATGAAACTGTAAACAAGAAAGATGACCCTTGCTTCTGGTTTGCTGTAAAGCTTGGGGCAAATCACCTCATCTCTCTTTTATCAGCCACACAGATCAGCACTGAATCTTTATCATGAAGTAATTGTTTATTTCCAGATTAAGCAATACAGTCTAAGTTTGCAGTGTGAATGTGGTGATATAACTGGTCTTGGATTTATTTCAGGGCAAAGGGTTTCTTTTGTAGGTCTGTTTGGACCATTTTCCCCACTTCAGGTATAATAGCAACAGAACACAGCCAGCAGTCTATAAAAGGCCTGTTTTCTGTCCTACCAGGTGCTAAAGATCTATAGGAAAAAGTAAGTAGAAATATGTATGAATAAGTGCAACCAAGAGACATTGTGAGAACAACACTCCATCCTTCAAAACAATATTCCATTCATCCGGAAGCTAACTCATTATCCTCAGTAGTGTCACACTATGGGAGAAATCCAAGCTGGACTTGTTGAAGTGAAAGGTCTTTTCCACCCTCAATGACTCCAGGATTGTGTGATTCAACAAGGACACCTCAGAGCCCTTGGGGCTGGCTCTCTGCAGGGAGGAGTGAGGGCAGTTTCAGCTGCCTTTCCCTGGGAGCAGAGCGGGCTCCTCTCCTTGGCGGCGGCTGGAGGCGGCTGTTGGGAGCGGAGCAAAGGCCCAGCGTGATGCCCCAGCTGCTGCCACCACCCAGCCCTTCCCAGAACACAAATTCCCATGTAGGAGGGAGCAATCAATGCCTGCGGGTTGAAAAGCCAGCGAGGCACAGACCTGCTTAACAAAACCCTTTGCCAAGGTTACCGGGGGTGTTGTCAAAGCCTCCTCTTTTGTGAGGGCTGAATAACAATTTATACCCAGTAACCAGCTTCAGTTTCTTTGGCTTTACCTGGCACATTTTCAAAGTCACTGCTCATGGCTGGGGCTGTTCCCATTGAGATGCAGCTTATCTTGCCCTGGACAGCAAGTGTAGGGATCATCCGACTCCAAAAGTTCATGCCAAAGCCCTTTTGTGCTGCTTTTCTGCTTGAGCTGAACTACAGCTCTTAGAAATGTGCCTGAATATGTCACAGGCACAAATGGAAATGATGCAGCCTTGGTTACTTCATACTGGGGGGGAAGAATCTCCCCAAGAGAATCTTCCCAGTTTAACCATTTCATTTAGACAAGTCAAATATTACTGGGATCTTCAGTTGCAGAGCAGCCCCAGCTATGAAGATTCTATCTGTGCAAACACTCCTGCTATTAAGTCAGCAGGCTTTTATCTTAATTTTCAGAAGAAGGTGATGCTCTAATCACACATCTGAGGTGGCAACTTTTCATCCAGAACTCAGCAAAGCTCCACCACAGACAAAAAACATGTGCAAAAAAAAGTGTAATGATTAAATAGAGTGTGAAATGCTGCAAGATCAGTGTTGGAGAAAGAGCCAATGTGAAAGACATTCCCCAGGATATCAGTGCAAGGACTGGCTCCTGTCACACCTTCCCTCAGTGCTTTCTGTGCTGTGAACCATTAGGAGTTTGGTGTATCAGAATGTTCTCTGGTGGAAGAGCAGTTCTGTGCCCAAAATACAGCACTTCCTGAACCCCCTTTGCCTTCAGAAGCCATTTGCTGAACAGACTGAGCCTTTTATCTCTATTTAAATCTCTGCCACAAACTACTAAGTCTTGTAATCATTAACAAACAAAGTTCTAAAGAAAAGAAAACAACAAAATGCTTCAGAATTACAGTCCATAGTAATTATAGAAAATACAAGTACTGCTATGAAAGAAGCACACTTTAAATATTCTACTGTGAAAAATGCCAACAATAAAATGTAGTCAATATTTTAAAGACCCCAAAAATTGATAATAACATCCAGACATCCTTTCAGGGTCACTAGAATATAATATCACCTCCTGCTACTGTAAACTTCAGACTGAGGAAAGTGTCTTTGGGCTTCTTTAGTAAAACCCTACTGGAAGTTTAATGGAGGAAAATAAAACTAAATTGACTCCTGGGCAGAACTAACAAAAGGTCTGCAACACCCAGAGTTCTGTGCCCAATTTACCAAGCTGTCTGCTAAGATTCCATCTGGGCTGACTCTACAGATTCCTCACTATGTTCCTGCAGTTGTCTCCTAGAAACAGGAACAAGGAGCATTTGCTGTTTTCTCAGCTCCTTTGAAAAACTCTGCAAAGCTTTGCTCACGTTCCGGATGCCCAGGGATCAGTGTGTGTTGCCTCAGCGGATGCACAGCCTTGGGGAGTGCATTTCTCTTCTCTGCCATGTTATGGAAGGGAGATACAACATCAACAGGAGTATCATTAATAAATCAATGTATCATTAATAAAAACTGTGATGAAATTACCCAGAGAAAGTGCAATTCAGAGAAATACCCATATAAACATCTGGATATTTAACCAGGATCCTGAGGATACCCAAATGTTGGGTCAGTATCTTACAAGTGTAGACTACATTGAAATTTACTGATCCTTCTTTCTTGCACCAAGCTAAATTCATAGTGAATGGAGCTCTGAAGGTATCTTACTGCACAGCAGCATGGGGAAAATCACATGCAGACTCTTGAAACATGGACATAAATTCCGCCTGATGTTTCTGTAAGGTCCAGGCTAAAAGAAATGTAATCCAAACAAACTGCTAAATCCTTAACAGTGTCTGCTGGAAAAGCAGCCTTGGTGAAGCATTTATAAATATTTTTGTATATTGAATATTATCTTTTCTTCCCTCTTCCAGATATGACCAGTGTCATACTCAGTGTAAATGTGGTGGAAAACTGACATCCAGATCTTCTGAAATCTCAATGTCCACAGAGCAGTAGATTATTCCCACACATCCATAGTTACAGTACAGAAATGCTGGACTCCTTTCCATTTGCAAGCTCTCTCCAGAAATACATGGAATTTAGAAAGAAGAAAAAATTCCAGATAGTGCTTAGGCATATAAACAAAGCTGCTGCATTGAAACATAGAGTGAGCCCTCAAAGGCTGTCAGTTTGTCTGCTCAGAGCCTGCTCCTTCTTTTCCTTCATTTATTATTTCCTGTCCTTCTCTCCTTCTCTCCCTTTCAGTTTAGAGATTCAGCAAATTGTTGTTCCTGCAGATCAAGCAGCCTCTTCATTTCACTGGCTTTTTGAGGCTAAATTACTCCATATGGGCTCCTGCATTATGTGAAACTCCCATAGCAAAAAGGTTTGGAGCTAACTTTTGTTTGTTGCTGTCACTTGGAAAGTGAAACCCAAGATAAATGATGGCTTATTCTTTCTTAGGGTTTCTAATCTGTTTCTGGTAAAAAAAAAAAAAAGCTTATAATGTCTCTTTTTGGGATATTACTGTCAGTCTTCCTTTTTGTTGTCCAGTAACTTCTGGTTTCACATTCACTTTTTCAATATTCTCCCTTGCTTTAGGCAGAATAAAAGTATGAGAACACAGTCCCTGTTCTTACTCAATTAGCTCTGCCTGAGCCAAGCCCTCAGAAACAGATCGAAATACCTGACAGAGAAACCAGTTTTAACCCAGTTTCCATAGAATTGTTGAGTTATTGGTGTGGGTGTGAAGTACTTCCAGCAAATCTCATTTCAGCCTTGGCTAGAAAATGTGAAACTTCACTGAAATCAACAGGAAGAGGAAACATAAGGTGAAAAGACAGAAAAGAAATGCTCATCTTGGCATCCTTGGGAGTTTCAGACCTGATATTCATTATGCTGATGAACAAAAAATCTTGACTAATAAGTCACCTACCCTACACTTCCTTTCCTGACTCCTATGACACTTCTCCAATTAGTCCATGTGAGGCTTATCTTTTGTCTTTCCTACAGGTATTTTGGGAATCTAGAACAAGTTATTCAGGAATCCCATCCTCCTGAATCATCCTTCCACCACAGGTCAGCCCTCATGCTTCTCCCATTTACCCTGAAATACTTCTTAGCTCAGCACAGATGCAGGTCAAGTTGAATTAACATTTACTTACAGCATTTTAGGCAATACAGCTACTGAGAAAAGAAATTAAAGAAAAACATTTTAGCCTACTTAAACCCAAATTAAATATACAAGTTCCTCTCTCTGTGTACGCAGGTGATTGATACAGTTGGATTTCCATGTTCAGTCATTCTGTCTCTGCTTACTTTACCCACTCATTCCAGACCCCCTTTCCTGCTGGAACATGCTGGGTTTTATAACTGATCTTCCTGTATATCTCATCTCCTCCAGAAACTCCAGTACAGTGCATACAGCTTCTTCATCTTTTCATTAACTTATTTTCTCTATCAAGTCTGACTTGCTGCAGTGTGTAACTGTTTTAGACTCAGCTGTAGATGCTATTGACTGTTCAGATGCGTGTGTCCACCTCTCCCTGGGCAATATTAGCATCCCCAGACTCTCCAATCTTCCAGCTTTTTTCTAACTGAAATTATTAGAATGGTTGGAAGAATTAAAAAGTACTTTTTTCCCCCCTCCTTTATGGCAGCCTACCTTTATCTGATTTAGCTGTGTCCTCATTTGCCTTCTTATTCTGACAAGGAGATACAACAAATTTCTATAATCAGTTCCCATCACTTGATAGAATAATTTTAGTGTCAGATGAAACTGGCTTTTCCTGATGCTCAGAAATGCCGTTCAGGCTGCACAGACTATGAGATCCCCTCTTGGGCTTCTCTTTTGCTGCAGGTTTTTATCATCAGCACAAACCCATCCCCATGTCCAATTCTGCAGCCACAAGGGGCATGTCAGTAAAACACATCTGTCCCAGGATCCTATAAAGCACTCCTCAGACACTGGAGCCAGGGCTTCAAAGCTCTTTGAGCTCCCATATCAAGCACCAATTTAATTTCCCTTTCTCCATCAATTCTTCATTCTCTCGTGATGTCTTGGCAACATTTTGTTCCCGTTCAACATTCATCACTAGCTTCTTTTTTTCTCTTACTTCCTTTTATATTCCTTTCCCTCCCATCTGCTAATTTAAAAGGAAATTGCCTGGTATTCAGCATTATCAGCCAATCTGTTTACTGTGCTCTTGTTCCAGTGAAGACCATTTCTCACACACTGAGCTGCTCTGCCTCACCCCCTACCCACTGTTATTATCCTCAAAGCCTGTATTTTCTTCCATATGCCACTTGGAGAGCTAAATACCCCTCCAGAGGTATACAGCTCCCCAAAATTCTTTTTAAAATTAAAAAATAGGATGTGGAAACAAAAATCCATGGGGAAGAAGCAAGTTTCCCAGACACAGGCCTTGCCTCCCTCCCAGGCAGTCCCAGCACAGTGGGCACATTGGCACCTGCAGAAAGGAGAGGTGCTGGCACCGTTCTGGCTACTGGAGGAGCAGCATCCCCACCCACACATCCCACACCCAGCCAGGGGAGACCACCTCCTTTTCAGCTTCTCATAGTCCCAAATCCTTCCCTCCCACTACATCAGCCCAGCTGTTCCCAGCAGTCCCTCCTGGAAGCACCTAAATCATTTCTGTTCCACATTGCTGGTTTTGCCGATCCTGCCTTGCTCAATATTGCACAGTTCATGATTTCATTACTGACAATAACTCTGATTCTGACCTCATGCTCCAAGCCTTTAAGACAGAGGATGAATAGTACAAAGTCTCCTTTGATCCCTATCACAGTGGCTAATGCTGAGAGTAAAATGCTGAAACAGCCCTTGATAGCAACGACATGAGAGTTTTGCTTACCCAGGGCCAACAAGTGGAATGTCTGCTGAAAGCCATTGGGAAACAACTCACAGGAGTTGTTTAACTTCATTAAATCTCCAAATGCCACAAATCTCCTCTCAGGCTCTACTGAAATACTTTAGAGAGACCCCTTCAAAGGAGGTTCACATTGTGAGTGATGGTCCTATTGAATTATTTAAAATATCAATATAAACAAAAATATGCATCTGTTTCTATAGAGATGAGATCATCTGAAAAAAATGATCTCCACTATGAAATGTCAGATGTGAATTTACAGAGTGATCAGATCTTTTCAAATTCATCATTAACTTGGCTTTAAACAGAGGAGTTTGGAATACACGAGAGAACTGAGATTCCACCATTCCACCTTTTCAAATACTTTAGTCTATATTTCAGGTAGATGTTATGAAATATCTGTGTTGATCTGAACAGAGATTTGACATCTTCTCTCTGCCCTCAAGCTGGTCCATGCTGAGTAAGGTACTCCAGCACATCTGTAATTTCAAGCAGGTAAGCAAACAAACCTGCTTCAAAGTTGAAGCATTTTACTTAACTGCTACTTTGATAAAAGCAAGTCAGCAAAAGCCACACAACCTCAAAATAGCTAAGACCAACTTCTCTGGGGGTAATTAGGAAAAAATATTAATATATATATATTTAAATCTTGAAATTAAAAAAAAAACAAACTCAAAAATTTCTAACTTTTGTATGATTTTGTTACTAACTATACAAATCTTTATGTGCTGAAATGAGTGGATTCTTGTGCAACAGAAAAGTAGATCAGAGTAATTTTTCTGAATATTGGAGCTTGACTCTTTACCAGCTGCAGAAAGTATCATGCTGCTGCATTGTATGTTGCTTAGCAATATAATGTGAGAAGCAGCACCACAGTCCTTGACAGCACCATTGTCCATAGAAATGCTTGTGAAATATTACCTGGGTTATATAAAGGTAGCACACAGTCACAGAAAATAGCATGAAGTTTCCAAAAGCACAAAGAAGGCTGGAAAGAAAAGCCATTGCTATTCCAATGGCAAAAAGGTCTCCCTGGATGATCTTTCACTATCTGAATACAGGCAGCATACATTAAATATGGAGAAATCATACCTGTGAAGTGTCCCTGCAGCTGTGCTTACCAATGATAGGCTGGAGAGCAACTCTTCCCTCCCAGTGGAACAGCTGAGGCCAGGGATGTGCCAGTGCCTCAGAGACACCCACTGCTTGTTGTTCCTTGTCTTGTATCCTCACTCAGGCTGAGCAGAATATGGCAAAAGGAGAGGCAGCAAGCCAAGATGGATTGTTTCTACAAACAGATGGCATGATAGGGCCTTATCAGTTAGATAAATGTGAATCTTCACCTCTGGAGGCCTCTCAGCACCCCAGGGTCCCAGGCACACCTCCCATACTCCCAGCACCCCAGGGTCCCAGGCACACCCCTGCACTCCCATGTCTGTTTTCACTCCAGGCCCTTTAGCTGGGCTTTGTGTAATTCTGAATTGCCATATGACTGAGCTGGGGTGGCAGTGCCATGAATAACTCCAAGGGTAATGGATTGCTCTGAACTGCTGCAGTAGGAGGTCACAAACCCAAACCCACACACAGAACTGTGTCACCAGCAGACTGAACCTGAACTCAGGACTTTGCAGTTCACAACACAATCACTGGATTCACCAAGTGCTGTCAGCTGAGCAAGCAGCAGGCTCATATTCTTACTTGGTCATACGGAACAAACCTCACATTATGATGGTTCATAAAGACACAGGAGCATATCTGCATCTTAGTAAAAAAATATTGAATGGACATGACAGATCCTAGGGGCCTTTCCAAGGAACAATTCAATATTCCCTTTTATAGTATTTGGCACACCACAGAGTTTATTCAGCTTGAATTAACTAATGGATTTGAGCATTCTCTTTTACAAAGAGAAAAGATGTCAAGTTGCACTGACTGCAGAGTTATAGAAGGCTTTAGACAAATCTCACAAACTGATTTATCACAGAATCTGTGCTGGCTTTTCTCTAAACTCACAGGACCTTATGCCTCATATTTTAAAATGAGAATTTCTAAAATGTGTTTAGAGCATTTATTTTAGTTGATAGATGTATTACAAATAAACATGGGAAGTTATTTGCCTTTATAAAAAATGTGAGGATGGACAAAGTAGAAGATGTTGTGCTGTTGAATGAAACCAAAGCAGAGAAGTAAAGGTTTCAGGTGGGCCATACCCTTCCATCATGCCCACAAACCACTGCATGAACACACAGAGCACAGATTTAGAGGAGGATCCAATTCCTTCCCACAGAGCAGAACCTTATAATAATACAAGAGTAGCAATAGAGAGTTAACCTGTAATAAACCTCATTCATTTTCACCCAAGAGAAATACGATTTTGATCTCAAGGATTGAGATGACACTCGAGTATCATTTGCATTTGATATGTAAGACCCATTCTCCTAAATCAACATGAAGTGAGTAGTTTAAGTAGGAAGGGAACTTAAACTGAAAGTAATTATGTTTGTCTCCATATGAAGACAGAAGTGTTTATTACAGAGACCTTCCTGAGCTCACAGCTACTCCTTGTAGCAAACAGTGCAGCCTACTCGTGGTGTTAAGGACACAAGTCCCCCTTCATGATGCAGGAATTCCAGAGAGGAACTGGAGAAAGGCCTTTAGAAAGAGCTGTTCCCTGTTTGTGCCCAAGAAGGCAGCATTTTCTCCCTGGAAAAGAACGCAGGAGAACTTATAGAAGTCCCAAATAACCACTGGGTAGTGTTCCCAAAACTTTGATAATTTGAATAGGGATTGCAGAACAATGTATGGGTCATCAGAAATATTCTGTTTTCATGACAGCCTTCCTTTGGCCTTTGAATCATTTCATACTTCTTTGAATTCCTTAATTTGCTTCCTTTAACTTAGCTTTTTTTAGACTTCTGCCACATATTCTTGGTGTTTCAGCTTTGGTTTCCTTTCACCCAGTCTGAAATGAAGATCTATTCTGTGCCTCTAATGGATTTTCTGGTTAAACATAAGTGAATGTATCATTCAGCCAGAAGGTTTTTCATAAGAGTGCAGCCTTACAATAGACTAAAAGCAGTTAGCTTTCACTAATACAGCCCCCTTTTTGGTTCTGGTGCTTCTGAGAAGATCTGTAGAGACAGACTTCTGCTTTTATTCCTTATTTTCATCCTGAGGAGAGGCTTTTCAAATTCATTTAAACTAAAGTTACTCTAGGTTTTTTACTTTAATTTGCAGTGGAGAACCAGCAAAGGTGGCTGGCATGATACAACTGTGCTCTGTCTCGCTCTCTGCACAAATAATTTTAGCAGGAGAATAAATAACAGCCCTGTTTTCATAGTCAATTGCTCAGAATAACTTCCAAAGTCTGCCCTTACACTTCCGACCTTTCTGAGCACACTGGAAGCACCCAGAAGTGGGGAACAGTTTCAGTTAAAGGGTGAAGAGCAAACCCATCCCTGGCTTCCTCACAGCTGAGCCTTTCAGTATCAATCAGCATCATTTACTTGGCTTGTCAGTTCAAGGCCACAAACCCATCTGATATTCATCCCTGTGTCTCCCCCTGACTGAGCTAAGCCTCAGGACTGATTCCCTCTGGCCAGAGGGTGGAAAACAGATCTGACCAACAGCTGGGGGCTGCGTCTGCCTCGAGGGTGAAAGTTCAGCAGTGCCCATGCTGGGTGAGGGTCCTCAACCCTGCACACTAATGCTCTCCCCAAGAGGCCTTTCCTCTCACACTGTGTTCCCTGAAAGTGGCTACAGAGCAAACCTGGGATGACAGAATGGCACCCATGAGTGCTCCAAAGGCTCCTCAGCTGCATAGCAGGAAGAGCCATCACCTTCACTGCACAGATGACCAACAACAAGCACAATTCAGCAACAACAGCCTGCCTAAATACGGGCCATGGAGACACAAGGAAACAGCTCTTCCTGAAAGACCCCACAGCTGAAGTACAGCACCGATAGGAACAACTCTGCCGGCCTCAGCCTGGGATTTGGGGCAATGGATATGGGTGCATTAAGACCCAGTTATTAAAGACCTTTTCTTTAATAACTGGGATTATCTGAAGAAAACAGGGCAGCACTCGTCGCGCATTTTGGTGCCGCCTTTGTTCCCCCATAGCAAAGTCTGAAACTCCCTCTTGTGGGGGATTCGGGAAGATCCCTTCTGGAACAGAAACACCACAGCGAGAAATAAATCGCATTTAAATCTTCATTTTCCCCCATACTCTGTCCCCTGAGCATTCCGAAATGGGTCGATTTCAATACCAGACAAGACAGAACCTTGAGCAACCTGAGTTGACCTCAGAGCTGACCCTGTCTGGAGGCAATAAAAAGAAGCACAGAATCATATGAGGAACTTCCTACCACTCTATTTCATTAGTTCCAAACATTGACATCATGTGTAGATTTTAGGCAAATTACAGGAAACATGGAAATGCACTTCACTGTCCTAATTCTCAAGACGAAGAGAGGGTAAGGATGAAACAAAGCAAATATACAGGATCAGGTTGAAGTATCTTTAGAGCCTCTTCTGCTTGTACCCCAAAGGAAGCACAAACTGCAGCCCCAGGTACTGCTAAATTACCATTTTTATTCACCACGGCCTAATTCTAAAAATACCAATGTAGTTATGAGCATCAATATTTACAAAGCAGATAAACAATAAATCTACACAATGTTTTATATCCACAAGTCTCAAAGCACTTTGCAAACTTGGAGGAGCACTACAGATCCTCAGAGGTTACAACTGTTTGCTGAGAGTTATGAGCTCAGGCAAGTGTTTGGATCTTGGGCTTTATTGTGGAGCTCAAATCATCCCATGAAAGTTCAGCTCAGTCTCTTTGGGCTCAACATAATGAACATTTTATGAGATGGCAGAGATGGAGACAGAAGATACAAAGGCAAAATAGAATTTAGCACTCAGGAAATGTTCCCATTCAAAGCCTGTATATAAGAATAAGCTGAAAAAAAAAAAAAAAAAAAGGAGTATTTGAGTAATTTCTTACATTGAAGCTTTATAACATCATGAACAAGGTATCAAGGCCATGGCAGTCCACATGCTATCCCAGTACAGCTGTACCCCTTTGTTGCTTATATTTTTAACTGAAGTCAACTGCTTGTCCTTGAATTTATTTTTACCAACCAGCAGTCATTTCAGCTGAGGGTACAGGGCACTGTGAGCACACACTTACATATTCAGCGTGAGTGACTGAAGGAAGAAGACATCCAAATCCTTCCAGATTGTATCCCATTCATAAATTAAATGCAGACCTCATCCTCTAAAGTTATGCAATACAAATTGGGATGGTAATTATGTTGAGTGTTTCCCCTGGCAGAGCCAGGTTTTGCATCTTCCTCACCTTGCTCTACTCTGCAGTTTCTGGATCATGCCCTGACCTTCTGTTCCACTGCACTCCCACTGACAAACCTTCCACAGCAACCGAGTCACCCAGTCCTGCTGCAGTGCAAATATTCTGCTCTTCCATTCTTACATCCTGCTCCTAAAACCTTCTCTTTGTCCTTTCAACCATGTCAGGTATTGCATTATGCCTGCCTTGGGTTCCCTTCATTGATGCATTTTCTCACTCCCCAAAGGAACAGCGTATTTGTCCTATTGTTAAGGGGTTTCTCCCTTTTACTTCCAATATCCAACAGAAGATCACAGCCTCTTCTTGGTTTGTACAATAATTTGAACACATAAGTATTTGAATTTATTAATTTTTTTCAATGGAATTTCTCTCCATGTTTTCCATAGTGTAAAGACTGGGAAGTTTCCCCTTACAGAGTTCTGATAATCCCAAACTCTTATGGGTATTTACACAGGCTCCAGAATTCCCCTCTTCTTCAAACTCCAATTCTTGTAAGCACACATTAAATTACACTAGAATTTTAAGACAGATTTAAACTATGCACTGACATAGATCTTATTTCTATTCTTTTTTAATTGCAAGCAAGAAAATAATTTCTCATTACCAAAAAGTTATGATTGCACCCAAGAGCAATAGAAATGGGAAGAAATCTCCATAATGACAAATAATATTTAAAAGCAACATGGAAATCCAGAGATGGGGTGTGTTATGCACAGGGCAAATTCTTTGCTCAGCAGAGCCAAAATCTTTTTTACTGCAGAGGTTGTTACACTACAATAGAGAACATTTGGCTTGAAGCTGATTGAAAAGGTGGGTTTACAATTTGGTATTAAAGGACAATCAGTGACTGGAGAACACAATGAGCAAGACAGCACCTGATATGAAATGCTACTTGTCAAGCTTGACATTTTATGTCTCTATTTATATCAGTCTCAAGGAGATGGAGTTTGCTGGCAGTAAATCCCAGCCATTAAAGCAGGATAGAACCTGCTGGAAAAGTTTGTGGCTCACTTTAATTGGGCTATATTTATCATTAGCATTATAGTCTTTAACATCTAACCTACTGACATTATTTTTCTCCTTCAAGCCTTTGTAACTTCTCTAGTACCAAAAAGTCTTGTAAAGGTTTTTTTGTTGTTGTAAATTAAGGGGGAAAAAAAATAGAAACATTCAGTCATGCCCCACAGCTACCTAGGCCTAGGTAGAATTTTTAATCTGTGCATAACAGTAACAGTTTCTCATTTTTATGTTTCCCTGAAATCACAGTAGAAGCAAATGCTAAGCTTAATGTCCCCACCAGCAGTGAGGCTCATTAGGTACAAGTTGCACCATTTCACTAGGAAAAATAATACATTTCTCTGTGATTTATGAAAGCAAAAACTCAGCCAAGTGCTCAGGTCTCTCCCCAGTTTTGTTACAGCTCAAAAAATTTGCAAAGGGACATTTAAAACACATTTCAAAACAATTTGTCTGAGTGTACATCTTGTTTACAAGAACAAACTACTGAAGCCAAGTAATAAAACTTGGAGAAATGCATTTTATAGTGGAAACACTGGCATGACTTTAATTACTTCAGTGTAACTGGCATCTCTGTGGACAGACTGTTCAAGCACTTCCATTGTATTTTAAACCTACATGGAAGAGTCAAAGGACAAATCCATACAGCAAGAAATAGAAACACATAAATCCCTTCCAAATGTGAGATGACTTCAGCTGAGAAAGTTTGCAAGCCATTAAGACAGAGTCCTGTGGATGAAAGGAGAGGCAAGCAGTGGGTTTTTCCCCATTGTCCGTGTTGATTCCAGTCTAACCAGCATCAGAGGGAGCTCTACAACAACTTAATAAAGAACGAGACCTCAAGTCTATCATAAATTGAGCAAAAATAGTAATTTAGGAAATCGATTGCAGGCATTGAAGGAAATGCACCTTCAGCTGCTGTGTGAAGAGAGACATTCACACCACTGCCCACTCCCTGGAGACAGCAGCAAAACAGAACAGAAACAGGTGGAGGATCAGCAAGGACCAAACAATCAGCAAATTAAGGGACTTGTGTTGGGAGCATGGAGCTCTCAGAGGGTCATACACCACATCCACCATACTGTTAATTACAGCACCATTCCTGGAGGTAGAAGCACATTAAAGTCAAAATGCAGTGTGGTGTAATAACAGACTGCCAGCCCGAGAATTCAGCAGCACTTTGCAGATTTAATGCACTCTGTGAGCTCCAGTGGAACAGTTCCATCGACTGCTGGGGCCCATTGCAGCAGCTGCTTAGTGAGAGCAACGATCCCTGGAGTAAAATCTCCCGTCCCAGGGATGTGAGGCACAGATGACCCAGAGGGCTCCAGAGGGCTCTCCAGCCCCTCTCAGCCACATCCATTTCCTGGAGCTCACATCACCTCATGGTCTGAGCCTCGCTCACAGCAGCTCCGTGGGCACATCTGACACACAGCAAGGTAATTCACTGGGCCCAGGGAAACTCTTCATGAGCAGAACCCAGACAAGGCAAAGGCCAAAGAGGTATCACAGGATCTTAGGGAGCAGAGGATGTCAGGGTTTGTTTTATGCTACCGTTTGGAATGTTTTAACCATACCTCTATACTGACTGCCAGGAAACTCTTACCTGTTACTGAAATTGTAGCACAATTCCCTTCTGGTGTGTGGTGCTCCTCAGAGATTTCTTCCCAAAACCAGGCCCTGTCCAATGTTTGGAAACTGATTTGAGCCAAATGCAAGGAAAGAGAGTTCATACTAAATCCCACATACTTTTCAGGAACATCCACACTGCATATAACACAAAATAATTGCTTCTAATTCATCTAGTTCAGCCAAAAAAAGAGATGCCAAAATAGCACTGAAGTCAGATTATGATGTTTTATGTATACACCAAACTTCTTTCATGTTGTAAATGAAAATAGCATCTTATTACTTTAAGGAAAATAATTAACAGTAATAATCCTAAAAAAGGCTTTCTACTAAATAAGTTTCAGAAAATAGCAAAAATCAGCCCAGTGGGGAGTCATAAAGCAATATATCTGTCACAAAAGTTTTTAAAGAATCTATATAGCTTTGCGGGGCTCCCTTGAGCTGCTTTAGCTATGACTAATAAAAACAGATGCACCAATATGAAATTGTCCTGCTGAAGCAGTAGAAATAAAAATAAAATATTTCCTTCACAAAGCACACCAGAAACTGTTCTATGATCAGATAATCAACTGCTCAACAAACACTGCATAGAGACAAGCAATAAAAGTAACTGACTAAAGAGTGTCTTGACAGCTTTAAAGGAAGCTTGAGTAAAAGCTTCTACAAGCAGTGCTTTATTAGAGAGATTTACTAAATATAGCAATATTATCTTGAAAAGTTTATCATCGTTTCTTGTAATTTAAACAGAGTCATCAAATTTATCTAACCTTTCAACCTACCAGATCTTGTCAACCACATGAGAAAGAGAGTCAGAGACCATAATGGTTTCATAATTTCTGTTTTGTTTTCAAAGAATGTTACTGCTGGCCCTGGGGGGCAAACAGTTTCTTGTAACTCTCCTGTTCTACTGTAGAATATTGCACATGATATATTTGGAATTACTGTAACAACTTCAGCTCAGGCAGGGCTTGTAGTTAACCATATTCATAGTGTGGATATAATTCCCAAAATACACAGAGTAAACACAGAATATCTGGATGCTAAGGAAGTGTCATTTTGTCACAAGACAGGGAGTCTGAGCTGCTCAGAGAGAAGCTCGATGTTAAGATCAGTGATTCTTTTTAGTAGAGCCTTGTCAGTAATGTGTAGAACATGTCTGCAATCCATGTGAATTCCCCTTCAACCACCTGCAGAATGGGCAGAATAAAGCTGACCTCTCTGGGGTTGGAGATTTCACTTGGAGCAGCAACTGCTGTTCTCTGCAACCACACTACAAATCAAGGAAGGAAAAAAAATCTCTTCTAGCTTGGCATGGTGATAATTAAACCCTCTGCCAGCAATTTACCTTTCCAGAACCTTGCACTGCTATCCCAAATTCTGGGGAGAATGCAGCCAGAAGCGAGAGTGGAATTATGAAGGCCAGAAATGTATAATACTCATGAATTCATTTTTATCTCTTGAACTGGGAAAACGTCATTGGGATAATTTCAGTCATTTGGTTTGAAGAGCCTCACAGAGACAAAGCCAGTCATTATTTTACATTGTTCAGCTGCTGGCACCAGCCTGTTTCTGTTTGGTTTTGTACAATGGAGAGAGTAAATTTTTCTCCCATTAAACCACTCTCACTATCTTTAAAATTATCTAAACCCTGATTAATTTCTCCTTTTATTTTGTGCTAGAGCTCCAAACACCTGGTGTACTCCACTCGATCTATTTAAAGGAACAAATCAAACGAGCCAAAGCTGAAATATTTCATTTCCAGTATCAAACACTTGTGTCAGAATGAAAAATCCTGAACTTTAGGGTTGCCTGGTAGCTGCTGTTGGAAACAGTGCTCTTTACATTATATTCCACATTTTACTTGTGCAACAGTATTTCCCCAAAGGAAAGTAGCAGCAAACATAGGAAATAGTTCAACAAAAGATGAAGAGCCAAATCAAGAAGAAAGAAACTGCAGGTAGCTCTGAGTTTTCTGAGGAGGTGGAAAGAAAGAAAATTCCTTCAATTGGAAAAGAATTTCAGCTTTTTTCCATATTACTCTTCCATTTAAAGCATCAATTCAGGACTGAATCTATACTTTGTGTAAAAGAGTCTAAGTAGCTCCTGAACTAATTAGAGCACAAGTAAAAATACATGAGTTATTTCATTTGCTCTAACAGTCAATATCTGAAGACAAAGATGAAGTTGTCTCAATCTCAACCAATTCTAAACATGAGCATATGCTATGTTGCTAATGAAGTCATTTGTATGGCCATGGAATTGTGAGGGAATTAACCACAGCCAGCACAACGTGCCACTGGCTTCTGAACTCCAGCTTGATTAAGCGAGAATCAGTCTCTGCCGTGAACTACTGAAAGATCTGGTAGAAAGTGAGGATGAATAGATGGTGCATAATGAATTCTAAGGCTGTGAACTGATCT
Organism: Parus major; assembly: GCF_001522545.3. Taxonomy (NCBI): domain Eukaryota; kingdom Metazoa; phylum Chordata; class Aves; order Passeriformes; family Paridae; genus Parus; species Parus major. The sequence goes on from NC_031785.1 coordinate 2,033,794, forward strand.
GTGTTGATTAAGAAAGTGAAATCAAGTGAATAAAAGCATGGACAGAAATAGCATAAAGGCTCAGTGAATCACAGCTTTCATCTCTGACCAGCATGTTCCATTTCTGATATGATGAATAAATTGTACTGTTGGCCTCGTTAGCACAGCCCATGGCACAAGGTTTGTGCAAAGGGTGCTGCAGTGCCACGAGGGGCAGGACAAGGGGGAACGGCTTCCCATGGACAGAGGGCAGGGTTGGATGGAATACTGGGAAGAAATTCTTCTCTGTGAGGGTGGGGAGGCCCTGGCACAGGTTGGCCGTGGATCCCAGATTGGGGATTGGCTTGGAGGTAACTGGTCCAGTCCATTCATGGACTTTAAGTTCCCTTCCAACCCAAACCACTCCGGAATTCCATAACAACCAGAGAAAGCAGGAGGCCACTGGCAGAGCCGTGGGGACTCTGGGACTGGAGGAATGTAGCTCAGCAGGGCAGGGTGGACATTTACCAGCAGAGAACGAGGAAGCCAGAAATGTGATGAGTCAGGACTGGAAATGCCCAGAGATGTGCACAGGAAATGCCCACATCTTATGACCGGCTTTAAGCAAGAAGTTAATGCTCAGATACTCAGTAAAAATGAATGTTTCAGCAACAGCAGCTGAATGGAAACTTACACCCATACTTTGACTGCTGAGCTGCAGCTTCTCTCCAGCAATCTGTCCTAAAAATCTCATCATTAAAGGCAGTGATTAAGACAGAAATGTCACCTTTCATTTATACAGCAGTTTTCATCCTGAAGCACTACATTAACTATCTTTCCAAAGATCACTTTGCAACACTGATTCTGCTGTATTTCTCCTCTGTCTTCCCAATCACAAAAAAGAGGCAGATTGTATCCTTTTCAGAATCCATCAGATAAAACCTTAAACTGGAGTTTCCATAGAAACACATCATGGGGCTCTCAGTTTCTCTATTAAACCTGTTCTTAAACTTTCGGCTTTACTTAATGCTAGATTTTCAAAAACGCCAATTAGCTCTTTCATTTTGTGTAACAGTTGGACTCGATGATCTCGAAGGTCTTTTCCAACCTAAATGATTCTATGATTCTATAAAAAAACAAGGGAAGAACAACAGCTGCCATGGACAGGGGAACAACAGGGAAAATTATGGGGTTTGGTGATCCAGTAAAATCTCTGAGTGCCAGTCAAATCCCATTGGCACTTAAAATCTGTCAAAGGTTGTTATAGAAATCTGAGCCCCATAGGAACCCTGACTATGGAAAAAATAAAGTCATGAAAATGATGAACACAGGACTGGGCCATTTCAGGAATATTCTGACACAAATATATGACTCACCAGTCTACTGCCACTGACCCCCAGCTCAGAGCCAATTTTGTTGTCAATAAAAGTGAATACAAATGTTTGTCTTCATTTTCTTAACATTTCCTTTAGTTCTTTTTCTGCATCCAGTACAGTTTAATCACTGCTGCCAGAAATGTATTTGCAATAAAGTACATTTTTATTATAAAGTCCCCAGAGCTTTGTTACTTTTATCATCAGATTTAGGCTGTATTGTTTGTCCCAAACTGCTTTCAGTGTCTCACACAGTTATTCTGGTTTAAAGTATAGAACTATTAAATACACGGAGTGAAATGTACAGCCCTTCAGTATCTTGTTTTTTCAGTAACATAATCTCTTATTCTGCAACTAAATCATTCAGGCATGCCAGTGTTCTGGAATGCAGCTCTGCTCCTTAATTCCAGGGATGGAGCAGTTACAAGTGCTAAACCCCCCAGGCTATCTAAGTGTGAGACAAACTTGTAATTTCAGTGACATATGCAGGAGGATTCCTTCTGAGCCTGGGTTTCTGGAATAGCAAAGTGACATTCCACTGGTGCTTTGAGGCACCTTGATGACTTTGACTTGTTCTAGCACATTTGCTTGGTTTGTGTGCGTTACCTCAGGCTTCCTCTGCTTTGTCAGACACAAACTTTCTCTTTTGCCAAACCTACAGAAGTAAAGAAATCATTATATTGAAAAATCAAAAAGAGCCCTGGCTGCCCAGATGGATCCTGGGTAAGCCCAGAAATGACAAGAAAAGGCTCTGTGCACATGAGCAGCATAGGAAACAGGAGAAAGGTTTCTCCTTAGCGAAGCTGGCTGGAGAGATCTGGGAAATTTGGAAATTTACAACTGCTACATACCCTTCTCACCTTGTTCCCTCCCCCAAAACTGGCTCCTGGGCTGGAGGAGCTTTTGGTCTGCTAAAAGTCTTGAAAACTCAGTCCTCTGCCTCACTGAACTGTAAGAAACACTTCACAAAACAAAAAATATCTCAAAAAATTATTCTTTGTAAGCAAATGCCATCAGCAAAGACAGTTCAATTTGACTTTGATTTGTATTTGTGGACTTGAATATCCCTTAAGGGGATGTATGGGAAAATTCAAAGGAGTCAGTTGTATAGAATTTTCTAGATTTCTAAAATACTTGTAATACTCATAGATAGTTTGGCAGTAAAAATATTTGCTGAAAATTTGACCAGATTTTCTTGATACTTGTAATAATGAAAGCATCCTAAATCAGAATAAATGATGCAGATTATTTTGCACAATGATTTGTTTCAAAGCTCAAATGCCCCCAGCAGCAGCACCCCATGGGAATGCAGACTGCTGTGACCCCTGCTTTCTCCTGTTAAATCCATGTACAGCAGCCCCAGAACTCGGGATTCCCTCAGGATGAGCTTTGCTTTGAATGATCTTCCATATTTATTCTCTAAGTGTAAACAACATAAAAATAATGAACCTCCCAGACTCAAAACTATTTTAAACTATGAATCTTTCAATGTGGGAGAAAATACTCTGTTTAAGGAAACCTGATTTTAGGACATTCTTATTTTGGATTATCCAACATATACATACTCTATTTACACTGAAAACAAATAGTCCCATGACATAAAAATAGGCAACTAAATGAAATCCAGGCTGTTATAGCGTGGGAAATGTTTGTGGAGCTTGCATTCTGGGTTTGATTACTTTTAGATGTTTTGGGGGAAACTGATTCAAAGCAGCGCTTTTAAGATTAAAGTAAAATATATGGAGACAGACCTACTGCAAATGTATAAGGGAAGTGAGAAAGTTCTCCAGAGAATTAAAAATTCAACAAAATATTAAAACACATATGTAGCAAGAATCCAGCAATGTCCTGACATACTTAAAAGTACCCTTCAAAACTGGGAATGGCAAACAGCAGTGGAAAACAACTGTAAGGGTTGCTTAAAATGTATTGTAAACTGGGAAAAGCACACTAAAATAAGGCACCACACCACCACTCCTCATTACCAAACTGCCATGGCTAACCCCTGTGGGAAGCTCACAGCACACAGCACTTCATGTGTTTAGAAGAGCATGAGTAAAACTGAGGTTGCACATAAAATGTAGTGTAATAAGCCAGCTCCAAACATAATTCTGAAACTGAATATTCCACAGCCAGCAACTTTTTAAGGTAAGAATCAACAACGGTTTCAGGAATAGCTTTTGTTATTATTCTATAATCATTGGGGACTACAATTTACTTCTCTATGTTTAAAAAAAACACTGGGGTGACAAAAATCCATGCACTCAATACAAGCTTCAAGCACGGCTGTCAGCAGAGGCTGTGCCCAATATCCTGCTGACATCTAACGGCAGCTTGGTACACTACAACAAAATCCCACTGCTGAATAAATATCCTGAGTGTAGAGCATTGCCTTCTGTAGCTGCTGATCCACCTCACACAAATCCTCCTTCTAATTAACTGCCCAGCACACACACTGGAATTCAAGGGAAGGTGAGATAAACCAGGCTTCACTACACAGCAGCAGTGTAGTTCCTGCTGGCAGAACTCCCATATTTGAAATGACAGTGACTTATGGAAATAATAAAGACAAAATCCAATGAAATGTTCCTCTTCATAAGATCTAGAGATTAATAAATCAATTTGCAAGTCCACTGTTTTCTTCTAGGCTGACAGAGATCCAGTTCTTTATTTCCTTTAGCTATTGAACCAAAAATTAGGACAGAAGATATTCTGATGTTATTATTCAGCAAAGAAGGAGAAGAGAGGGGAGGGAAGGGGAAGGGAAGGGGAAAGGGAAGAGGAAGGGGAAGGGGAAAGGAAGCTCTGCTGCTGGTCAGTGTCCTAGAAATGCCCTGGGGAAGAGCACCCAGATGGCAGCAGATGGCAGCAATGCCCCACAGGACAGTGGTGTCCTTGATCACCCCACCCAGGGGCTTTTCCAACTTCCTTGGCAAACAGCCAAAGAATAAAATTAATGGAATGCAGGCTCATCTAAAATTAGAGAGAAGCTTCCTCTTCTTTAAGCAAAATGCCAACATAAATTTGTACATCAGTACACAGCGTGCTGCTGAGATATTGCTGAACCAGGGTTCCCAGCTTATGGAGGAGAAAGGTCTTAATTGCTTATTTTTTACTTTAGAGAGGGAAAATGAATAGGTGCTTCCTCTTCCTTGCTGAAACAAGGTAAACCCATTCTGTACATCTTTTAATTAGCAATTTGTATAAATTTTCAAAGCACCTATAGAGTCATAGAGCCATCATCTTATTATTGGCACCAGCTCAGATTTTTCTAGTGCCAAATTTGCTGTGGATGATGGGGGTTCCTCACAGCTTATCTATTCTTTCCACAGAGCCTGTCCCTCCCATTTCCAGCACACACTTCCGTCCTTATTGATACTAATGCACTCTAAACCAGCCTATTTGACAGAAGATTCTAAGGTCAACCAGCCCATGGAATCTCACGGATTCTCATTCAATTATAGCATCATGATATTTACAACCCATGGTCAAATATCACATTGCATTGTAAGTTTCCTCGTGCCATTTGCGAGCTGCATGCAGGTGACAACTTGAGCATAGAATCATTATTTATCAGGTCTCATTTGGACAGCTCAAAGGTTCTCCCTTCCCTTCACCTAAGTGAAAAATTAGCCACATGTGTTATGTGCACAGCATAGGTAAACTCATAAAATTGTAGGATAAAAAGGTTGAGGAATTACCAATATGAGAATAGCAGGTGTCAGCACTCATAAATGTATTATTAGCAAACATGTGAGCAAAGATAATAGACAGAAGGAATTGTAAAAGATCACTTGGAGATCTTGAGACAGATTTAGTCTTTAGTTTCATGTACTGCTCATCTGTATCAGTCTGAAATCAACTGACCCAAGTTTGGCAGGAGGAGTTCACAGCAGCAATAGGAAGAGTGTTCATGAAGGGTCATACACTCACTGGAGGAAATGCTGATCATTCTTCAGTGCTTTTTTTGTCACTTGGAAACATCAAGAACCATGACTACATTTAGCATTCAGCTCCACTCCTACCTCATGCCTCAACCAATTGTGCTACCAAACCAAAATCTTTGCTCCTCTGGTACATAACGGACAGCAAGATTCAGACTGTCCATTCAGGCTCTTCAAAAGAAAAGTTTAACACAGGATAACATCAACACTGAAAATAAATCTATTTTAGTAGTCTAATACCATTTTTGGTCATAGGCTGCAATGTGTTTATGAAGAAGTAATTGCACTCCGTCAGTAATCAGCGTAACGTGAGAGATGCATGTTTGCACATACCCATTAATTACCAACATTCCACAGATAAAAAAAGGTTAAAGAATAGCCAAGAATTACTTATAGACCTCATAACTCACACTAATATGGAATTCAACTTTGGAACTCCTATGAAATTTAACGAACTTTACAATCTACAGGTATGCAATGCCTGTGTGTGTATGATGTGCCTCTGCCGACTTTGTCTCTGTGGATGGAGCTGGTAGGAAAGCAGCAGAAATCATTACTGTGGCCTCTTCCAAGAGGGATGAAAGATACCAATTCTCCACATGAGAGGAAGAGAGTGTGGGGAAGAAAAGCAATAAAACCTCACAGAACAGTTGTTCCATCCTCACATTAAATGACACACGAGGCCGGGGCAGCTGGAAGTTTGCTCGCTGCTCCCCTCAGGAGAGGATGCCCGGTGCTCACTCACCTCAGGCCACGGCTGCCCTCCGGGCCGGTCGCTCATTACGTGCCTTCCCCTCCTGCCTTCCCCGCCTTCCCTGCCCTGCCTGCTGCCCTCGGCCGCCCTCCGGCTCCTTCCCCTCCGCCGCTCCCGAGCGGGCGCCGCGGGCGGGGGTCCCTCCATGGTCGCTCCCTCACGCCCTCAGCGGCAGTGGCGCCCCCTGGCGGCGGGGCCGGGCGCGCGCGGCCACACCCGGAGCGCGCGGGCGGGGCGGGGCGGGCGCGCGGCGGCTGCGCTGAGGCGGCGCTGAGGGAGCCGGAGGGGACGGCGGTGACTGCGGGGGCGGCGGCGGCGGGACAGCGCAGAGGCGGCTCTGAGGGGACGCGGGACGGACTCCGAGGCGGCTCTGACGGGACTCGGGGACCATGGCAGACCACGAAGCGGGGCTCCCGCACAAGCCCCGGGCAGCGCCAGGTAACGGCCGCAGGGGGAGCGGGTAGGGGGCTGCTGTCCCCAAACGGCCCCGCAGCGGCCGCTCCTCGCGGGCTCCGTGAGCGGGGCGCCTTCGTGTCTCTCTCTCTCCGCTTTTTTCTTTCGGTTTTAATTATTGCTTTGTTTAGTCGCAGAGAAAAGTTTGAAGATGCTTCACCAAAGTTAAGCCCGCGGGAGGAGCCAGGAGCGGTCCTGCTTCCCGGGCAGCCTCCGCTTCCCTGAGCCCCGGCTGCCAAGGGTCACCGGCGGCCTCGGAGCGACCCCGGCCCCTCTGACGGGCGATGTCGAGCCCCCGGCCCCGGCTAACGGGGAGCCTTCAGCCCCGGCTAACGGGGAGCCTTCAGCCCCGGCTAACGGGGGATGCTGAGCATTCAGCTCCGGCTAATGGGGGATGTCGAGCCCCCGGCCCCGGCTAGTGTGGGATGCTGAGCCTTCATCCTCGGCTAACGGAGGATGCTGAGCCCACTGCCCCAGTAAACGGGGGATATCGAGCCTCCTGCCCCGGAGAATGGGGGATGCTGAGCCCTTAGCTCCAGTTAACGGAGGAGGCTGAGCCCTTAGCTCCAGTTAACGGAGGAGGCTGAGCCCTTAGCCCCGGTTAACGGAGGAGGCTGAGTCCCAGCCCCGGTTAACGGAGGAGGCTGAGCCCTTAGCCCCAGTTAACGGAGGAGGCTGAGTCCCAGCCCCGGTTAACAGGGGATGCTGAGCCATCAGCCTGGTTAACGCAGGGCTGACCCTGCTGCACTTTGGGGTACCGCAGCCGCAGGTGGTGCCTCGCGGTTCCTCACACCGCCCTCGGGAACGTGTCAGAGCATCACCATGAGCTGCCCCGGTGGTGTAACTCGGGTGGGTTTCTGTGGTCCGTGGTTTCCTTTCCTGTGCAATAATTCAGATCACTAAGGGGAACACCATGCAAATAATGACAAGCAGAGTCAACAGAAGTAATCCCCGGGGCGCTGCACCAGTAAATGAAAACAAGGAGAATTTAGGGACTGTTTTTTGACACTACTGTGGCTTTTCCCTGCAGCCAAAGCCTGTCTAGGTGTGACTGGAGAAAATGGTAGAAGTCCTCAGGTGGGGCAATGACTTATAGTGAATTTTTACTTCTTGGTGTCATTATTGCCGTGGGCTTTGGCGTTGCAGTTAGGAGGTGTTGGTGTGTAACATGGGTCAGGATGTTTTGGAGATGCACTGAGATAGCACAACTGACAGTTTCACTCACTGGAAGCTGGAACGTTTTCCTGTTACTTCCATTGTTCAGAAACAGGCAACAGAAAAGTTCTGATTTATTTTATGCTTTTCTCATTTGCAGCCAGAGAAGGAAATGTATTTTTAAGATTGCTTTGTGTATGAAGCCTTTGGCTGGGTAATTTGAGTTGTTGTATAAATAACTGTGGATCTCTTTGGGCCTCGTGCCCAATGCACATGCTGGTTCTGCATTTCATGTGTAACTATGTTAGTAATTAATACCTCACCATGGTCACGTCGGTGCCAATCTTGTCTTTGCAAGAGAGAACATGAACATGCTGCTGAGGTGGTTTCTCCTGCAGCTCTCATGTGATCACAATAAAATATGGAGTAAGTGGCATTAGACGTAGTTTTGGTTATTGGATGTTGTAATTTTGGGTATTTCCCATGTGAAATGCTCTGAGAAGCATCTGTGAAGACATCTAGTTCACTTTGAAATTGGTGTTTTGTTTTCAGTCAGTGCACATTTTTGCTCGTTGTCCGCTGACAAAGCTGTGTGCTTGTTTGGACTGTGGAGTCTTTGCAGAAGGAATAAATCACAAATGAACCATGTGCCACACCTTAAGCTGTAATGAGAACTTTCCTCTTCCATCTTAGCCTCCGGCACTAAGTGTGTATTATAAATTCTTAATACAGTTAGATGGTCCAAAGGATAATTTCCTGCTAAAGTAACGGTAACTGTACTAGTCAGCCTTAAAGGCATTGAAGGCTGATTCAATTATTTTTTTTATTTTTCAGTAGTCTTTCTCCTTGTGGTTTATTTCTTAAAGAGGTTGGTCAAGCATATTTGCATTTTTTTTATTGCCTGCTTAGATTTTTCCACCACAGAGGGCTATAATTCCAAGGTATGGGCTTGCCTGCCTTTTAGCTCAGGAGGAACTTCTAGTGGCAGGTTTAGGGATACTGTCAGCCATCACTTAGTGTGGGGTCAAGCCTTTGTTTTCAGCCTGTGAGGTGGGCAGGGATGGGGATCACGTCCAGGAGCTGCAGCATTACCTCTGCACCACCTCTGATCACAAGTCAGCCCCACTTGAGTGCTGTGAACTGGCTGCTCTCAGGATGCAGTGGCAATGAGCCTCACTGAGAAATCAGGCAAGAATTGCCTCTTGATGAACTTCTCCCAGTGCCATGATGGGATGGTTCACAACTAGCTCATCCCACAAATGCCAGGCATGTTTCTTGTATTTCATAGAGTTTTCCACAAGACAGCATCTCTCTCCCTTCTCGTATTGTGAAAAACAACACATTTTGTGCTAAATGAAGCATTCCTCTTCGCTCAATCCTGAAATTTGACGTCATTTGAGATGTGAGTTCTCCATGAAATAATGGATCTCCAGAGAAGGAAGGTGATGTTTGTGAGTGCTGGGTGTCACCCTGGGACATCCCTGCTTGGCAGCAGGCTCCTGGCAGCCCATGAGGAGTCTTAGCTGGCAGGATAAGAAGCTTCCTGTAGCTCTGTGAATGCCTCCCAGCCCACATTTTGTCATGGCTTTAGCTGGGTAGCTTTTGAAACCACCAGCTTGTTATTTGATCCCAGAGTTACCTTCAGTTGGTATCTTCTCCTGACAGAGAAATAAGGCATGAGGAGTTTCTGGCCAAGAAATTCTTTATGGAGGCTTTATTTAACATCCTGCTAATCTCGTACCTCATCTTATCCAACTTCCCAGATCCAACAGGTCTGAGAATTGTGGTTTCCATAGATCTGCACCCATGACAGCTGGAACAGAACCCAAGTTCTAACAATGCTGTCCTAGAGCTGGCAGGATGTGGGGTATTTGTATTTTACTCCTTACATGAAGTTCCTTTGACTTCTCAGAAAACAAAGGAACGCGATTTCCACTGCTGCCTGTGAGTCACTCTGCTAGAAAACTCTGGGGGAGAGAAAGGCATTTGAGAATTGAATCATGAATGTTGGTACACTTCTGCATAAATGTTACCTGGACAGCATTCTGCCCTCAGCTATCATGCACAACTTAGAGACTGGTGAAAATCAAAGCAGAATTTGGCTTTTAATTTGATTTTGAATCTAAACCTAATGCGTTTGGCATTAGGAGTAGTGCTAACAATGACTTATTTCAAGGAACATTGAACATAAATATCCAATTTAGGCACTTTAATAGGCACTCACGTGTTTAAAAAATGAAAATTTCTGCTCTTTTGTAGATGATGAAAACACTGGCCTTGGTGTGTGTGGATGGATCCTGGTGACCATCTCGTTTATTTTCACTGTTCTTACATTTCCTATATCAATATGGATGTGCATAAAGGTAAAATTGTTCACTGCTAAATTGGATTAAAACTTTAAATGATGCAGAGTGGATATTATTGTTCTGAACAGAAATTAATCCAACTCTGTTCTTTCTTGAGCTATAGCAGACAGTAGATAGCAGACCCCAGCACTTCAGGGCATTTATTTTCACACCGAAAATATAAGTGGTATTACAATATTTGGTCAAAATAATTCTTGCATTGATGTCTTTACTACATCTGCCCAGTTGTCATTAGTAAATAAGCTCATTTGAAGGATAAGAATAATTGCAAGAACCTATAACTACACTTAGAGAAGTGATAATTTATTTTCTTAAGGAGATCCCCCCCGTATCACATGTCTAAATATGAAATTTGTAAATAGAAATCTGCAATTATGTACATAGATGTGGCTACATTGTCTGTGATCATTCTGAGGTTGATGTTTGCAGTTTCCAGATAGGATGAATTATTTCCTCCTGGCTTGGCTGATGTGGCATCAGAATTGGAGCTGGAAAAATCCCTGTCGGGTCACAAATGCTGCACTTTGTTGTGTTGTTGCCAGGATATTCCTGATGGCTGCTACTGGTGCCTGGACCTGTCCAGGTGCCATCCTATTGAGAGTCTGAGGAATATTTATTGTGGACTATTGTCCTGATTTTTTCCTTTTGCTCTTTACTTTTTGACAATAAAGTTTAGGCTAAAATTCTCAAAAGCAGCCAGTAAAGAAATGTGTATTAAATTTGAAACTCAAGACTGTCCTAGCCTGGTGTGTACATAATTTGGAATCCATCATGTGACTTCTGGAAACCCATGTATGACATCCAACAATCTGTTCCAGATTATCAAGGAATACGAGAGAGCCATCATCTTCAGACTTGGACGCATCCTAAAAGGGGGAGCAAAGGGACCAGGTATGTCCTGGACAGCAATTTGTTCCAGTTAGTCATCAGCAAAACAATAATGGAGTAGAGACATTGCAGTAAAGTAGCAAATGGATTTCTCAAGAATTCTGTAACTTCCAGTAAGAGGATGTGTTACAACAGGAATTGGACTTTATGAGCCTCGCATGTCTCTTCCAGCTCATAAAGTTCTGATTTATACTCTGGATTGAGAAGACAGCAAACTTAATTTTACCCAGCTCTCCTTTGTTAATGTATGATCTGCAGGCAGAATTAAAAGCACTAAATGTAAAGAGAGTTTTGGGGCTGTTTCATTTTCAAATGTTAAAAATCTCTAAGTAAGTGATACCCAGATAAATTGAAGTTTCTCAGCATGCATTTTTGAAAATCTTACCTTGGTTTGGAAGCCACTAACAAGTGTTGTGCTGCTGAGCTCCTCACAAAGAGCTGCACAGCCACAACAGTTGGATTTCAACTTATTGCCATAACAAGTTTTGTCTGCTCTAATGACCCATTTTCACATCTTCTTAAATGGATTTTTTGGCACAGGTTTGTTTTTTGTCCTGCCTTGCACAGACAGCTTCATCAAAGTCGATATGAGAACCATCTCTTTTGATATCCCTCCTCAGGAGGTGAGTTTACATTTGCCTTTGCAAAGTACTTGGAGAATTTTGTGCACTTTGCTTTTCCTTCTCCTCCCTCAGTATTGGGTAATGTGCAGTTTGAATACAGATTGCTTGTGCAGGTGCAATGTATTGTGAAGAGCACATAAATCCCTTAGAAATGTCATCCAGTTAGGGAAGAGCACTGAGAGAAAACAGATAATGCTCTGAGGACCAAATGAGGTAATTGAATACTGCCTGAGAGCTGGAATGGGAGGGGTTTGGAACGAAGGCTACTGGGCTTCATACAACATTCCCTAATTGCTTCTGTGAAATCTGGAAGATTTCCAGGCGCAGCAGGGATCTGTCCTGTGCCAATTTATCTGCATGTATAAACTGGCTCAAGTAATGGGATGAAATTGGTATATACATCAAATGCTATTTATAGCAACTGGGGAATGAGTGGTCAGCTCCCTTCATTGGGTTTGTGTGCACATGGCTCCTGTGCCCTGCCCTGCACATGATGAGGGTGCTGCCACTCATGGCAGGTCCTAAAGAACAAAATACTTTGATTTCTAGTCTGATTTTCCTTGGACATCCTAACTTAGTAGCAGAATGTCTCCAGAACATTAGGCCAGCTGAACTCAGTGCTGCCAACTCCATGGATCACAAAAGAAAAAAAACTCAACTGCCCCTCTAAAAATAAGTTACTGAACAATTGTATCCTGATGGTTATAACTGTATCACTCATATATCAGGTGCATTTTGTGACAGACATGGCCCATGCTACCTGTGTCGTGCATCTGTTTCCTGTCAGATCTGTTCGTGGGTTTGTTGCTGCTGGTTAGTTGTATATTGAGACAAATGGCAGCTGTCCTGGTACACTCTAAAGGGTAATTGGGAGAAACCTAATCACTGGCAGGCAGAATGTGCTTGCAGCTGCTGCTGAACCATTAGTGAGGTCATCAGTAATCCGGTTTTTCTTTTGACTTGATTAAATTATGCTTATGGATTTAGGTTTGTTTGTGTTCCTTACATGGAGGCACAAATCCATTTTTATTTGTTCAATGTGATTTCTGTACATGCTACTCATTCTTTAGCTTTTGTGTTATGAAAAACCTGCTAAAAGAGGTAGTTTGGGAAGGGACAGGATGGGTAAATCTTGAAGGTAATTGTGTACCATGGGATGAGGGCAGCTGTGGGCATGGCCCTGGTTCTCTGAGCTGCCATGTGCAGTGCCACCCTCCTGTCCCAGGAGGCTGCAGTTCTGCAGACCCCACAGCCCTGCTTTCAGGCTGCCTCACACAGCCCTGGTGTAACCTCACTGAAAGGCAGCACAGGGACGGGCTTGGGTATGACTCCTTGCCAGAACCACTGGTTAAGCCTTCCCAGGAGAAGATGAATTTCAGAGTAAATAATTTCTGCCTTTTCTCTTTTTCCTGTCACTGGTATGACTTGCAGATTCCTCTATGAATTCGAGGAAGTGGGTTAAAAATAACATTAGGGCAAAGCTAATGGAATGCATTTTTCACTGAGAAGTTTCTAATCCCATATTTAGTCTCAGCTTTGCAGAGCTGTATTGGAAAGTTTGTGAACACTGGGGCACGTTCACCTGCAGCATATGTGTATAAGGGCTTTAGTTTTCAAGACAGTGGGAAACCAGGACTCGGTGTGGTAAAACAATTATTACTGTCATAATAATTAACCTTGTATTGATGGAATATTCTGTACTTTGCCCACTGCTTTTCAGATCCTGACCAAGGATTCAGTGACAATTAATGTGGATGGAGTGGTTTATTACAGGGTGCAGAATGCCACCCTGGCCGTGGCAAACATCACCAATGCCGACTCGGCCACCCGGCTCCTGGCACAGACCACCTTGAGGAATGTCCTGGGCACCAAAAGCCTCTCTGAGATCCTCTCTGACCGTGAGGAAATTGCACACAGCATGCAGGTATGAGCAGCTTGGAGCAATCCATCAAACATCAGGTTAAGCAGCAATCTCAGCGATAACTTAAAGGTGTGGATTTATTTTATCTCTAAGTGATAAGTTGTCATTTGAAGCTGTAGGCAAAGCCCTGACAAGATGTCTTGGGAGAGAACTCTGTACAATAAGAATGAGGGCATGTGGAACTAGCACATGGGAATGAGGGATACAGGAGAGGAGTACTTCCCTGGATCCCTGTGTCAGTCCTTCACTGTTGAAGGAAACTCTGCCACTGAATTCCTTCAATACTTTAACCAAGCTCTGGGGGTGTTTGTTAGTTGAAAACAGTTGTGCTCTTATAGATGCCAAATCACACTACGAATACTAAAGCCCTGAAAGTCTGAGAATTTGAAGAGAATTCATTTGGTTTATTGGTCATTCTTCAAATTTGGGCATTAGTTTGAGCCAGGTGTGTGGCTTCACTTACCTGTTCTGCCTCCTGTAGGTCACACTTGATGATGCAACAGATGATTGGGGCATTAAGGTGGAACGTGTGGAGATCAAGGATGTGAAGTTACCTGTCCAGCTGCAGAGAGCCATGGCTGCAGAAGCAGAGGCTGCCCGGGAGGCGAGAGCCAAGGTAAAGACATCAGGCTGGGGACTGGATTTGGTTTTTCTCAAGTAAGAAATACACCATTCCCTCTCAAGGCCTTGTAGATACAAAAAGGTACAGCTTGAGGGAGAAAGTATTTTCAGCTATCTGTGGGGAGTGCCTCTGATTTTGAGAGGCAGTGCTGGAAGAAGCACAAAAGCTTTTGAAGATAGAAGAAATACTTGCATTGCATTGTCAAGACCTGATGCCAGCTTTTGTGATCCTGCATTCTGGATGGGAGGATACCAGGCACTGGGCCCTGGAGAACAAGCAGGAGTGGCTTGTGCCTGCTGAAGGCACGTGCCTAGGGCAGGTCACTTTCCAGGGTGCTGGGCACTGGCTTTGGTACCTGCCTAGGGCTGAAATCACCCTGTGGATTGCCCGTTCCTCCTGTGCAGGATAAGTTCAGTTTCACTCGTTTTGTCTCCCCAGGTGATCGCGGCCGAGGGGGAGATGAACGCGTCCAGGGCCCTGAAGGAGGCGTCCATGGTGATCACAGAGTCTCCTGCTGCTCTGCAGCTCCGGTACCTGCAGACCCTGACCACCATCGCTGCCGAGAAGAATTCCACCATCGTCTTCCCCCTGCCCATAAACATCCTGCAGGGCCTCCTAGGTGTGAAGGAGTAGAGAGGCTGGGAGGGGCAAGCTCGGGTCAGCCCATATTTGCAGCACTGAATTCCCTGTATAGTGTAGCTTGTGGAAGTGTTAGCAAAGTGGGTTTGCTGGGGAACCTTTTTGTTTTACTGAGTGTGTTATAGAACTTGTATGTAATGTTTGTGAATGTGGACAATCGCAATATTTGAAGTTGAAAACCTGTCAGAATGATTACAAGCAGGTTGTGATCTTAAGTGAGCTTTATCCATATCACCCTGGATGGGACACCTCTAATCCAAAACCTCCTTTTCAAATAGAATAGGAAACCGGTTGTGGTAGAGGTGGTCCAACATTTGGAATTATTCCTTCTACAAAATGGGTCTGGAGCCCTGCAAGGGAAGTGGAATGGTGTCCTGGGGACTCCTGAAAATCAGGCTCATGCTCTGTAAACCAGTCCCCATTGATGAGAAACAGTTGTTACTGGAACTTTCTGTCTTTCTGCCACCCAGGAATGGCGCAAATATGCCGTGGTTATGGATACAACGTGCTTGTGGTCACTGATGGGCTGCTGTTATTATGGGGCTGTGTCTGAATAGAGTTACACTGCTTTAAAGCACTGAAAAGCTCTGCCTGTATCTGTTTCTACTAAAAATATTTTTTAAAAACCAAAGTGCTGCATTTTATCCAGATCTAAAACCTTATATCTCTAGGAAATGACATGTCTGTAAGTAGCAGGGAGGAGTGATGTTTAACAGAAGATGTTGCACTGGTGCTTTACCTGTTGTTTACCTGTTGGTGCTGCTCTGTGCAGACCTGGAGTGGTTGTTGTGTTAATAAGGGCTTATATTTCATCCTCAAAGCAGCTGGGCCTCAGCTCACATAACCCAAGCTGTTAAACTTCTTGTTTTGTACCTCTGTAGTACAGATTAATAAGAGAAGACCTGGATTCCGCATGGGTGAGGCTGGCAGCAGCAGTGCATCTGACATCCATAAATTCTGGGACGTGGCAATGGAACTGAAATGCCAAGAGTAATGATGTAAGTGCCCTTCTCCCACCGGCCAGCATAACTCCATAAGTTGTTTCTTATGCCCTTTCTGCTCCAATCAGCTCTGTATTTACAGGTGTTTTAGGCCTGGGTACCTGTGCCTCGACACGCTGTGCCTTTGTCACTGGCAGGAGATGCCCAAGTGCTGTTGCTTTTCTGCCTGTCTGCTGGGCAGGTTTTTCTCTGCATCACCAAAGGAATATTGTGTTTGTATTTGTCAAGGTGGCAGCTCATGTAAGCTGAGCTTAACTTCTGGCTAGGAGCGGGAGAATCAGTTAACAAAGCTGGAATAATTAGCATTGCTGTGCTCAGGCACTTGGAGTGGGAAACAGAGCAAGTGCACAGCTCCAGGTTAATCCTTAGGGAAGATGAGTCACTGCAACTCCCGCTGCTGCTGCTGCAGGTGCCACCCCTGTGAATTCTTGTTGACAGCACAAGATGCTTTTTTCTCTCATCCTGAATAAAAAACATGTTGTTTACTAATGAGTGAGTTTTTGAAATAGTAAAATACTGTTTATCAGGGTCTCAAATGCATATCATTCTGAAGAAGGGAAAGCATAGCAGTCCCAAACTTCTCAAAATATTTTCTGTACCATTTTAGTAAAAAGTCTATGTGCAAAAGATGGCACAAAGAAGGTTTTGTTTTCTAAGGCGTGTTCAAACATGGGATCTACGGCTGCTCTTTAATGTTTTCTTCGTGTTTCTTTCTGATGTTTGTTTCTTCGTAACAAACCCCACCATTTCTGTTCTTCCCATATTTCATACAAGCTTTATTGTATTAAATATAATCAAAGCAAGGAATGGGGTCAATGACTGGTCATGATTGTTTTCGGAAATTATTGCACAGCTAATTGGCTATTAACATCATTCCCTCGTTAACACACATCCTGCAGGAGGAAGGAGCTCTTGAAGGTATCGAAGGCACTGAACTTGCTCTGTTTCAAACATTCCTCACACATCCACATCTGCCATTGCTCTCTGCAGGGGATCCACAGCCCAGTAGTCATCGTCCCAGCCCAGGAACCAGCCGGAGAAGGTGGGAGGCTCGAAGCCCTGTTTGACGATGGTCACCGGGGTCCTCTTGTCCCGCGTGGAGGGGTCTGTGTCAATGTAGCGCTTGGCTGGGGACACAGGGAGGGATCTCACTGAGCACCAGGCCTGCAGAGCAGCAGCTAAACTGGGGCTGAATGGCTGCCAGAGGCAGCTTCATGTTGGCCATTTCAACAAAAATACCCACTGAAAGTTTGTACCCTATGGTTTTAGCTATGCCTATCAGAATATAAATTGCATGAATCATGCTCACACAGTGGGAAAATGAGAAAGGGATAGTTCAGAGAGGAAAATGTGACATTACCAGACTTCAGCGCCTCAGTCTTTTCTTCTTCTTGGGCATCTTTCCCAATCCATACAAAGACCTAAAGATAAAAATATTAATTACTTCAGCAACAATCATTCTCTTCATGAAGGGATAATTTAGATGAAGCCTCAGTGAACAGAGTGTGACACAAACCAGAAAATCCTCATGTTCGTGTGGCTGGGTTGTTGACCAACACAATCAAAGGTCTATTGGTCAGTAATGAGAAGATTTTTGCCTGCATTTTATCTTCATGAACTGTAGACCCTTGAACAAATTCTACACTAGCTTCACATCAGGGGAAAATAGCAGATGTTAGAACATTTTTCTATAAAACATCAAAATTCATCTCTTGAGTTGCCTGTGGCTGATGTGTGCTGGATCTGTAATACAGCAGCACCTCTGGCTGTTGTTGTGGTTCAGGTCTCAATCCAGAGCCAATCTGTGCCAATCTTTTCTCATCTTGTCCCCCTGTATACGTGACATACCTGATCCCATGTGTCCAGGAGCATCACATCATCTGTGGCAAGGTCATCCTGAGTCAGATCTCCAGGAACTTCTTCAATCTGGAAAACAGAGGGCTAAGATGAGCACAGGCTTCAGGCATTATCTGTACAGGACAAACCACACAAAGATCAGGTGTAACTGCTGGTGGGAAGGCTCAGAGCAGCTGGGCCTGAGGTGTTGCAGGCCTGTCAGGTGGATGCTGAATGAATCCCCCCAGACACTCACGGTGAAGCGCCCGCTCTTGTTGGAGCACGCGAAGAGACGCGGGGGATGAGTGTCCATCTTCTTGTCCTTGAGGCGGGGCGAGGTGCGGTACGGAGCTTTGCCACCCAAGGCTGCCCAGAAATTGTCTGGAAAACAGAAAGAGAGACTGATGCTTCTCCTGTTCATGGAACCCACACCAGGGTTATGGTTTGGGCAGGACTTGAGCATTCTTCTGGGCCAGAAAGTCCCAATGGCCTGCAGACATATATGAGAGTGCTGTTAAACAATGAAAAGAGCCCAGAGAAGCTCCTCTTGCCCATGTCCACATTTTCTTGTTCTGGGAGACAAAATATCCATTAAATAATTGCTGAGGATGTGCAACTACACAGAAATGGTCACAGACTCCACTGTGACCCTCTCACCTGGCTCTTTGCCCTCAGCAACCTGTACTGGGCGAGCTCCCAGTATCTTCAGCAGCTCCTGTGCTCCTGATTTCTCAGCATTGCTGGCTCCTTGGCCAACCCACAGGTAGGCAGCAGAGGGAGTTTTCAGGACAAAGGCATCATTGGAGTTCAGCTGACTGGCTGTAGGATCCAGCTGAAAAAGAAGGAACACTGCAGGTGTCAGATGTAACCATCCTCTACTTCAAAATCAAACCAGAACCTACAGCTGAAAAAAACTGCAAACAAGATTTTCCATATGAGCATGTAAGGCTGTCAGATGTGTTGTATAGTCCCTGTATCCAAGTGATGAGTTAATATTTTCCACATGGGAAGAGTAACTGTTTCAGTGTGTGATTACAGCTATACATGACCTCTAGCAGGAATGCCTGGCTGTCACTGTGCCAGTCCTGGTGGTTATGGCAGGAGATTTAGGAGCTCACCAGGGAGCCCATGGCAGAGCAGTCCCTGCTGCCAACACTGATCAATCAGTAACACCAACTCCTCTGTGTCAACAAGGACAAGGCTCTTGAAGCTGGAAATCTGGGAAGTTCCTGCAGCCATAAACCACTGCCCTCTCCTGACCAGCGCTGTTGCACAGAGGCATTTGTGAGCGTTTTCTCTCAGAGCAGTGGGGCTCTGAACCCATGTCCTGGCCCAAGCTCCTCTTCCATACAGGGAGCTGAACTCTTCAGTGGTCATGTTCCCATGGTGGGCACACAGCACCAAGGCTGACTCTCCCCCCACGTACCTCCACTGCTCTGGTGGCTCCGGAGGTGCTGGAGCGGACCTGGAACAGCCGCGTTGCTGCAGGTGCAGTCTGGCCTCCTTCCCTCGAGGTTCCACCCTTGTAAACAACCAAGGGCTTTCCACCAAACATGCTCATCAGGTGAGGGGGCTCTTTCCCTTGAATTACTCGTTTCTGAAGAAAAAGAAAGTTGCTGTCAGTTTTGAGGAGCACAAGACCAACCAGAAATGGTTTTTACAACCCTCTGTCGAGCTGGAATATTCACAGAGCACCCAGCTGGGCCAGGTGTTTAATACATATATATTCTTTATTCTCCCAGTGTTGGGGTTGGTTTCTGCTGGGTCTCTTTACCTGCACGGGGCTGCCTCCCAGCTCCTCATCCAGCTGCACTGTGAGGAATGCAGAGGTCGCAATCTCATCCTGCGTGGAGTCAGCGCCCTGCCTGGAGAACAAGGCCAAATCGCAGCTTTATTCTCAGCCTTTCCCCCCACACACACACCTTACAGAGATCAAGAGGAGGTAAGGAAACCCTGTGTTACAGAATCTCTGCAGCACTTCATTCAACACAAAGGAGAAACTCCTTATCCTCTATTGTAGCACAGTGAGTACAGGGGGAGATAAGAACCTTTCCTAGATAAGCAGAACTCTCCTAGATAAGCAGAGCTTGATCCAAAGAAGGGAGTAATAACCAGTGTGGGGAAGATGGAAACAAAAAAAACCTCACACAGTAATTCCCTCCATTGTTCCACTTCAAATGAACATCCCAGACCTCTGGTATCGTTTTACTTGCAAGGGAAAGTTATCCAGGGTGAAACTTTATCCCCCACAGACCCTCTGAAAGCGGGAACCAGCAGAGATGGGTTTTCTGAGGGGACTCGCAGCCCCAGCGTTCCCTGACTCGCCCCGCACAAGTCCCGTACCAGGTGTAAATGATCTGTCCCCGCTTCCCGTCGTGTTGATAATCGTACAGGATGATGTAGCTGTCCCCGCCGTAGAACTGCCCGTACGTGGCGGGGTCCACCGGCACCTTCTCGGAGCCTTCTATTCTCCAGATCTGGTGGGAGAGGACCACAGGCGCTGCAGGATGCTCCCATTGCCCGCAGCGCGCAGAGCCCGCATCCCCGGCGGAGCAGCCGCGCCCTCTGCCGGGCCTGGCACGACAATCCCCATCCGCTCCTGAGCCACGGCCCAGCGGAGCCACGGGGCTCTTCAGGGCTTTCTTAAACACACAAACCTCGGCCGGGACCGCACTGGGCTTCTGGACACTCCCCAGCCCCGTCAAGCCCAACTCCACCCCTCTTCTGTGCTCAAAGTCATGAAGGCAGGTGCTCCAAGACTTTCACACGTGTGATGGCAACAGGGAGAATAACCAGGAGGAGGAGGAATAAAGCCATGTCCACAGTGCTGGGAAATCGCGGAGTCAGAGTCAAACCCACTTTTCTGCAGGCCTTTCGAGACCTTGCTGATATTTCTGGTGTCAGAAATTCCCCCAGTAGCTACAAGACCTCAGTGTTGATGGCTCTCTGGCCTCCATTTGTCTTGCTGCTCTTGCAGAAATGCCATCAAGTAGCGAAGAAAAGTTTGGAAACCTTCCCAGAGGGATTGTGCCACCACTGACCTGTTTCTTGCCAGAGCCATCATCCTCCATGCCGTGCTGGGCAGCCATGGCCTTGGAGCTGTGCAGGGTGGCTGCATCGAAAGGGACCTGCTCAATCTTGGCAACGTGGCCAGAAACGTGAGGCTGCCCCAGCCCTTCTGTCTGGTCCTTGTCCCGCCAGTTCTTGAAGAATTGCTTGAACAAAGGTGTCTCACCACTCTCAGGGAGGACTTGGATCTGAAAGGAATGAGCCTTTAGAACCATGTCCAGGTTTACCTACTCCTCTTTTTCACTCCTAGAAGAAGTCATGGAAAAGGTAAAAGAGTATCTGAGAGGAAGAAACTTTAACTACCAGCTGCTCTGGGGCAAATGCTGCTTTAATCCAGGAGCAGCACTGCAGAATCTCCCCAAACAGAGCAGATCTCCCACAACAGGACTACTTGAAAGGCTGACAGGGACACCTGAGCCATCGTGCTCCACAGTCCCTGGCCCATGGGGCAGAAAAGTGACCCCAGAGCTTGGGGCTTCCATAGATCCCTACCTGGGTGTGTTTGGGATAACCCATCTTGTCAATGAACTCTGAGGCTGTTTTCAGTGCTGCCTTCTTCTCTTCAGAGTTGGCACCTTTACCTTTAATGAAAATAGAGAGAAAGGGGGTCAGGTTTTTTACCCAGAGAAGAAACTGTCCCAGGTACCTTTTGCAAGAGCAGAAGGGCTCAGCCTTCCAGATAAATGATGCCAAATAACAAATGACCATTTCTCGATCTCTTTTGTGCCTGTTGTGATGGCTGAGAGAGAATAACTGCCTTTCTGTTTATGATATTAATTCTTTTCTCCCTGGTTCTCTCAGGTACCTTTCCAAACAAAGATCTTTCCATCTGTGCCATGGTCCAGGATGAAGCAGTCGTCTGTACTCAGGGCTGCCTGGGAGAAGGGGTTCTCATCTGCCACCAGGGACACTGCCATGTTCCCAGCCCCATTGGAGACCTGTGACAACACAGCACAGAGGTCACATAAGTCACCCTCTGCTCCCTTCTGCTCCATGGCCATAGCTCAGAACTCAGGGAGGGAAGGGAAATCCATTTGATTGCACTGGCTGCTGCAGGCACTATTGTTTTCAAACAGGATACCTCTGACACAGCAACAGTATGGCAAAAACATAACATTCCAAGATTTCAAGTATTTCTAGCAAAGCAGATACTGCTGGGACCAAAGAGAGATTGGTCCAAAATGTGAAATATCCTCAGTGCAAAGGAAATACCTTCCAAAGCAAACTAACTGCACACAGAGACTGGAGGGTAACTGGGAACAGCCTCCCTGTATAAAGCAGGATTAAAAATCTGAGTTCCTCTACTGACTAATGCATAAGGTGCCACATAACAAACCATCTTAGCAGATATTCATCCCATGGATACCAGAGGCTGCTTGGAGAAGACTCCTCCCAAAAGCTCTTGGACACTCTCCTCCACTCACACAGCTGATGGCAAGTGGCACCGTCCAAGTCACGGCTTCATCTGGGTGTTGAAAGGGGCAGGTCCTGCTTCTCAGGCTCACTGTTTCTAGTTCCTTCCTGTCACATTCCTAACACAATGCCTGACAGCACAGAGGAAAACTCCCTTTTTCCCTCATTTGTTTCCCACTCCACTTTTCTCTTAAAAATCCCTCAAGTCCCAGCTGTCTCACTACATAAGTGGTGACAAACACAACAGAAAGTACATGGACATGCAGTGTAAGCAGCCAAGGTTCGTACATAAAACTTGTTAAGAAGCAGAGTTAGGCAGGACTGAGACTCAGATCAGCTCAGCTCCTCTCTGTTATTGCACCTCCATCTAATTTCACCCAGATCACTCCGTCCTCCCCAGAGTTATGTCAGGGCTCCTCGTTACCTTGTAGAGCTTAGCCAGCTTCCTGTTGGCTGTGTCAGTTTTGGTCTCATCAGAAGCTCCTTCTGGCAAACTGGGCTTTGGTCCCAGGACCTGTGAGGGAGAGAGAAACCATTACCAGCCAGTCCAAGAGGATCTTCCTCCCCAGGTGCTCCAGTCAAGAGAATGAGTAGAAGAGAACTCCAGATCAATCATGTAAATTCCCTCTGATGTCCCAGCAGGGCAGAGGACCAGGTCTGCACTGAGCTCTGTGTTTATACCACACACACCACCTTTCACCCACACCACACTTCCCACTCCAGCACTGACAAATGGACACAGGGAATAACCTGGAGCATTTCCTCACGCTCAGATCCCTCCTCTGACACGTAGACCTTGGCGCGCCCGTTGCGCTCGTTGTCCCGGATCCCCTTGGCCAGCACCGTGGCCTTCAGCCGCTCCTGGCGATTGCTCTTGGAGCCACACCATTGGAAAATGTTCTGGGGAAAGGAGAAAGTTGTGTTCAGAGCATGACAACACCTCTCAAGATGAGACAGGACTCAGCTGGGACTGAACTACGTCAGTGCTTCAGGATGCTCAGCACTGAGATGGCTTCAGCAGAGAGGGGAGGAAAACCTTGTGTGAGGTGTCAGACACATCCTGCCCCCTGAATTCTGCCACACCTGCCTCTGAGGTGGTACTCACACTGCCCAGGTCCAGGATGAAACAGTCCCCTGTGTTGAAGCTGTCCCAGCTCACAGGAACCTCCGTGGCCCGGACTGTTCGCCTGCCTTTGACCTGCAGCAGCCTCTGCACAGTGACCTCGTTGGGAACCACGTGCCTGAAGCCAGAAGCCACACCACCAGCCTGGGGGGAAACACAGGAGCGAGGATTCACACCAGGACTGAGGAGAAGAGTATATTCCCATGTGTATAACATGTCCTGCCTACCAGAAATTATCCCAAGCTCAGGATTCACTTCCTCTGCTGATAGACACTGGGAATTATTTATCAATGCAGGCAACAGTTACCCTCAAAAAAAGCACAACCAAGTTTAAATGGATGAAAGTAACAACACATGAGTGGGAGATAAACAAAAAGGAAAGTCTCAGACATGAAGAAATGTGAGCACTTTGCAAGCATGTGACCTGATATCACTTTGCTTGTGCCTTTGGATTCCTAACAGACACAACTGCTTGACTGCATGTTTTCACTTCTATCCCACTTTATTATGATGGCAGGGAGGAGTAACTCCTACTACTGTTCATCTCCTTTACCAAAACATTGCACATGCTGGGAGGGTGGGCTAAGCACGGAGACTACAAGGTCAAACTGTTATGCAAGTGGGGAGAAATCAAATCTCCTGGGTGGGTGTTTCCCATTAACTTTGCTGCTTCTTAAATTCATCCCAGGTGCCTTGGGACTGTTCTTTCCTCTGCTTCTTGAAGAAAAACAAAACCTTGATTCCTAAAATTTTCTGGGGCTTTCCTTGTGTATTATTAATTCAGCCAAATCTCTCCCACTGGGATGTGCTGTTCTCCACCCTGTGCAGTTCCAACTCATCAAAAACATCTGGCTGAGAATGGGTTTTAAGCAACTGGAAAAAGGGCAATTCTCACTCTCCTGGGAATTGGGCAGGATGCCATTTCTTATAGACTCGAGGCAGTTGTCACCCACCTTATATTTGATGCCAGATTTGAAGTAGCCCAGGAAGGTGGGGGACTCGTGGCCCTGCACCTCGCGGTGCTGCACAGCCTTTCCCTGCAGGTGCTCGTCCATCTGCACAGTGAAGATGGCAGCAGCCCCACGCTCATCCTGAGAGCTTTCATCACCTGAAACATGGAGAGAGACACTGGCAGGGTCTGCCTCTGCATTCAACTGTGCAAACACACGGGGAGAAAGCAGGTTTAACTGGGATTTGTCAAAGAGCCTGGGGTTTGCAGGCTCTGGGGACAGCCTTGGCACAGTTCTCTGACATGGACTGCAGAGGGCAGTTAGGAGAGGGAAAAATCCCACTCCCTGATCAGGAGGAACACAACTGATATCCCTCCTTTCAGGCAGAAAGGATTTCAGCCAGACCTTTAACCTGTGATCTTGTCTTCCCTGTGAACCTCTGCAGAACAGGGATTTACCTGTCCTACAGCCCAGGAAAAGCTGGTTTTAGGATCAGAGGTGGCTGTAGTCTCTATTGCAGACACCATGCAAATATTTGACATGAGTAGGGCTATTTACACCCAGAACTGCATTCTCCCTGAGCTGCTTTTTATTTCCTTGGGTAGCATTTAATGGTTGGAGCAGAGAGGCTCAGGGGTCACTGTGGGCTCCCAGCTCTGCAGGGACACTCCCAGCACTCACCCAACCAGAAGTGCAGGTCGTACTGGAGGTTCCCACTGCGCTGCTTGATGGTGTTCAGCACCAGGTAGGAATCTCCAGTGAAGAAGTCTCCATAAAGATTCTTTGGCACTGGGACCAAATCAAATTTCTCGACCCTCCAGATCTGAAGGCCGGGTTCCTTCCCAGCCTTCAAGAACTCCGCGTGTTCCACCATGCTGACAGGCTGGGGGTGAGACAGAGGATGCTGTTCAGTGGGCAGGACACAAGGAAGTATTTAAATTAAATTGCTTCTCATCTCTTAACTTGTTGTGTCAGGCAAAAAGTAGAAAGTTTCCTTTTTATTCTTGCACTGAGTTTTGAAGGGGTGAAAACATAAGGATGTGTGTGGAAAGAATCTCTCCATTGATCACTGTTAATTTTCACTTCCAATCACCTCAACCTCCTAGTTTATTCCTGACTTATCCTCTTCTAAACTCTACTGTCTCTCTCTCTGGATTTTAATCTCTGTATTTTCCTTACTAATTTATAACATTTCAGTATGTCACATAAGTGAAGCTTGACATTCCCAGGCTGCCAGAAAGAAACCCCTTTTAAGTCCACATGTACATCCTGCACAAACACGACTTGCAGGTTTTTTAAAACCAAATGGAAAATGCTGTGAATATCATTGAATATTTAGGTAATTAACAGGTTTCTTAAAGCCCTTCTGTTCTGACCTTTTAACTGCTCCCTTGTAGGAATTACATTAATTTACACAACATCCTGTCCTAAGGACATTGCAATTTTGGTTTAATATGTTTATTGCCTTACTTATGCAATATATCAACACGGTGCAATATCCTTTTTCTTAAACAAACACAATGAACACTTTTCTCTCTTATAAAATAATTCACTTTGGTACTTCTGAAAGGAAAGAAAACTGATGTATTGGCAAAGAGGTCTATCCATTGATCACATCATGCCTTTGAGTGCTATCAGGTAACAGGGAAGAAAACATTACAATATTACATTAGATGCATTCAGTACTCTGTCAAAGAAGATGGTTCACAGCAGCTGATGGAAAAAAGTAAAATATGCTCAGTTTTCAAGGCAAAAACAAAGAATGTTACAAACTAGAAAGCAAAATAGCAAGTTAGTTATCACAGTGATTCCTAAGCTGAAATCAGACATTAAAGATGGAAAAGAATGAACTTTATGAATGAACTTTATCGTCATGGTTCCAGCCCAAATCCTCCCAAATTCCCACTAAAAACCAGACAAAACCCTGACAAAGAGTTAAAGAAGAGGGACTCCTGTAGGTAGCTGGAAGCAGCAGCTTTTCAGTGTTTAATTGTGATGTTCATCACTTACCACAGCTGAAAGCACAACAGCTGCTGTAAGAACATATCCGAGCCCTGCCACAGACACGGAGCTGACACAGCTCAGCTTCAGAGCCATTGTGCAGAAAATGGTGAGGAAAAGATAATTGAAGTCCTTTCTGCCCATTTCTAGGAGCAAATGGGCTTCTCCCTTCCCGTGCAGAGCCGTGGGGAGTCCCAGCTCCCTGCTCCTCTGCCTGCTGGGGAAGATGAAGAGCAGAATCCAATCTTTTATCGGGACAAACACACCCAGCCCCTCGGCAGCACAGGGGCGGAACGCGTTTGTGCAAACAATCCTGCTGGAACCCCAGAGCCTCTCCAGCCTCTCCCGGAGCCCAGCAGGCACTCACTCCACACAATGTGCGATCCATTACCCACAGCGAGCCAGGGTCACACCGGCCAAACCTCCCCTCACAGCGAGGGATTAAGAGACATCAGCAACAGAGGCAATTTTGTCAGCTGAGAGCTGGAAAGGCGATGAGATGCAGAGGAACAGCACGGCGGCTCCAGCTGGCAGCGGATGCAGGGAAAGAGACTTTGGAGAAGATAAGGATTCAAGTGAGCATCCTGAGGATGGGGGAATGCAGCCTCAGCTCCCTGGACTTGTCAGAGGAGCAGAGTTCAGCCCGTCCTCTGCACCTGAAAGAGCCTCCACACTCTGTCACCGGCTGTCACCGACAGCTCGGGAGGGTTTGGGGATGCACTGATGGATTTCAGCTCCCGGGTTCACAACAGAGCATTCACGGTCTGGTAGGTGACAGAACAAAAGCTCATTCAGTAATTCAATAATTGCACAATCAAATATTTCTGAGGGTGTAGCAACACCCTGTGACAGGAACACAACAGCCATCAAACCTACTCGGCCCAAAGGAATTACAACAGGGCTGATTGTAGCACCCCAACAATCTGCCACCAATAAAGAGATTATTCTTCCAACTGTCTCACACTGCAGCAAGTTCATCCATCACATTTTCCAAGTGTTGGCAGTGAGTGAACTGTGTGGGAACCTTTCCCTGTGGCCCTCAGGAACGGAGCAGCCACACAATGTGGAGTTGTGCTGCTGGGCACTTTTGCTCTCAACACACCCAGGCGAGAATTCCTGACAGGCTGAGCTTCCCACGGTCAGAATCTCTCAAAAGATTCTTAAATAAGGGGCCAGACCCTCCACCCATAAAACTTCACAACAAAACTTCCACGAAGGAAAGAGCAGACCCTGCTTTGTGCTTTCCCCACTCTTCATGAGGAGATTTTCATTCCCTCTCTCCCAAGAACACTCAGCTGCTCTCCTGTCCAAGCTGATGCATTTTAATTTGAAATGTCACCTTGGCAATGTACCTTTGAAAATTTCACTGGAAAGTCTCAAACTGAAACAGACAATAAAAACAATGTGCTAGTCCTGCTGGTATTTCTGATCTCTGTGAAGGAAGTTCAGAGTGTCAGAGGTCTAAATCTCAGTGAAAAACATGCTGGAACCTTGACTCCGAGGAAGGCAGCTGTGAAAAGCTTTGGCAGCTGCAGCAAACCCAAACCAAAATTACTGGGTTGCATAACATTAGAAAGAGATGGGTCCTTCCCAAATGGAAAAATACTCTGGACTTCTCATTACTAAATTAAATACCTGTATAGTGCCACCACTGGGCAAACCTCACAGACTGAAGGCACAAAGACCCAGGATAATCTTATTTATTAACATCCCACTGTAGGATATTGTAATCTGTGGATATATGCAGATGCAGTATTCTTGAAAAACCATTTAGTCTTCTAATTGATTTGGCATTTTGTAAGTCCAAGCTTGCATTGCCAATGAGCTGTAATATGTAAATACAGGCAAAAAATGGAAAGAGGGCTACAGTGCTAAAGTGTTCTTTCATAAAATTAATTAATCTGAACCATTCCTGGAGGGAATAGGTATAAATCTACCCCAACAGCTGGTTTGAGTTATCACTGCTGGCAGTAGGTGCTGCATTGTTAAATCAAGCCCCAGAAATGTTTGCTCTGGACATTGTTGTGAGGGCATTTGCCAGCTGAGATCACCAGAGCCCTGCTGAAAAGGGTGTCCTGATGGAGACATGGAAAACAGGCACTTTTCAAGCTGCTGTTAATAAAAGTGTCCAGCTTGGTCCCAGAAAGGGTGCTGTGCACAGCCAAGGTCTTATGCAAAGGAAAGCTGTTTAAGGAAAACATGGAAAGGGTTTGGAGTAGAGGATTTCAGTGCAGATGGATCAGCTAAAATGACACTTGGCTGCATAGTGATGGAAACAAGAACTCAGGAAAATTCATCCAATGATTTGAGCAACCATTGGAAGACAACAAGTTCATTATGGTCTCCAGATGTGCAGTGACAGCAGCAGGACAGGCCAGCCCAGGAATGGCCTGGGATGGAGCCTGGCCTGAGGGAACAATCCCAGGGATTTGCTCTGGGCACCCGACACGGAAGGCGACACTCGGCACACACTGATCAAAGTCAGTGTCTGTCACACAGACCAGTGCAGCTCCAGGGAAGTGTGGAATGATCTCCCAAAGGCTGGAAGCTGTTTGCTTCAGGGGGAAGGCCAGAGAAGGCCTCAGTCCCTGTGCCCAGCAATCCTGAGCCTGCTGTGCATCCTCCCAGTGCTGCTGCAGCTTCCACCACCTCTGACCTCAGCTCCTGTCTCTCCTGCTATCCAACCCAAACCACCTTTCCTGCTTCCACCCTGCAGCTTGGAACAAACAGCTCTCTTTGCCTCCCTCCCAAAATTCTGCATTTTTGTTCTGCTCACTCATGCCTGTGGTCGTGCCTCATCTGTCACAGTCACCTCTGCCCTCAGGGACTGACACCAGCAGCACTTGGGCTGTTTGTGCTCACTCTCCTCTCACTTTCTGCCAAGGAGCTGCCCAGTTCTGCACTGCCCAGCACCAACGTCCTGCTCCCTTCAGGAAAAACCTGTGGACACTGAGCCTGGAATCTCTTACTCTACCTCTTCACACTGCAAAATCCATTTCAGGGAATAATTAATGTGTGGTTCCTCCACATCAAATACACTCTCACATCTTCACACCTACCACCATCTAAAGCTTAATGATGCAGCTAAAGTAAATTTCTACAAGATAATATCATCCAATACTCACAGCAGAGAAAGAAAGAAAATCTTTATTTTATTCACTGTCCACTAACAAGAGAAAAATGAGCACAACATTTTTTTGTGAGGCTTGATTAACTTATAATAATTTGTGAAAATTCACACCTGAATATACCCACAAATATAGTCAGGACTTACCTGCACAGGGCTGCTCAGGAAAGCTTGGCTGAGTTAAATGAGACAGAAACAAGGGTAGCCCACATCCCCATGTGCTTGTGCTCATTTGCAGCTCCGGCGTCGCCTCATGATGGCTTCAGATAATTTGTCTAAATTTGCTGCATAATCAAAACCCACACAGGAAGGGCTGCAGCCAGCACAGCATTTCAGCACAGAGCATCCAAACCACCTGCTGCTCACTGCTGGACCAATTCCTGCCCTTCCACATGGCAAAGGCTGTAGTTTTGATTTGAATGGATGACACTTGCAGAACATCAAAATAACTTGGAAATACAGACTGAGTTTGTTAAATATGAGGAGAACGGTAAATCTGAGTAGAGTTTGTATCCACACTACAGTCATGCTGCAAAAATGCCCCTTGTGCACCAATCCTTATTGTACCTTGGGGGCAAAGATTTGCATTTCCACCCAACTAACTCTCTTTTTCTTTTTATTTATTTGCCAAACATTGCCTGGAGAATATGTACTGCTCCAAATAAATATCAATATCTGTCCTCAAAAAAGAAAGCCTCCCTTATCTCACAGCATTCCAGACCACCTATACCAAGTGCCAGAAGAGGTAAATTAAAGCTGTATTTCTGCAGCAACAACAGGAAAACCCTAAATCCTTGTTTTGCAAGAGGCACAGGGGTAAAATCCTCCTGGCACGATCGATCTGAGGAAATCTACAGGTTGTACTTGCCACAGTAACACCCCAGAGCAAGAGCTGCATTCCTCAGGTCTGAAACAGCAACACTGAAGAGATCACATGAAAAAAAAACCCCAATAAAGTTATTTGCTTGTTTCAGGTTCTGCT
Source organism: Parus major (assembly GCF_001522545.3). NCBI lineage: Eukaryota > Metazoa > Chordata > Aves > Passeriformes > Paridae > Parus > Parus major. The sequence goes on from NC_031785.1 coordinate 2,063,992, forward strand.
CCTTGTGCACTTTGAACACAATCGACACTGTCTGACTACCCACACAGCCATTTCTTTATTCTCTGATCTGTTGCTGCCCCATAAAAACTCTGATGAATTTACAAAGCTTGTGAAAGCAAGCAGCACTGGATCAATTGAATTCTGACAATCCAAAACTCAGGACTTGGTGTTGCTGAACACGAAGAAAGCTCAGCACAGGATCCACAGTGATGACAGCACACCCTGAAAATCGAAATATTTGTTTATTCCTTCAGCTTCCCTGCCAAAGCAGTATAGAATATCAATAATTCTTCAGCAAAGCATTGAAAATAACTCTGGCAGAACTTCAGCTTTGTTACCAAGGGGACAGGCATTGAAAAATACCTAAAGTGATGGATCAGCTCAGTTTTCAGTCTCCAGACAGCCCTAAATTCATATATACACAAAACTAAATCTAACCCCTTTTCTTCCATCCCTTGAAGAAGCCAGTAAAGAAAGGTTATTTGGGATAAGAAAGAATTGGCATGAGAGAGTCTTCCCCTTCCCAGCCATGGTGACTCCATAAACTTATTTCAGCTCCCTTTATGAGGAGCAGCAGCTAATGGCATTCCCTGCAGCTACATCTTAATAGAAAAGCCACAAATCCAAAATTCAAACTGAGTTGCCTAACTCAGATCAAGAGTCCAGGACACCAAGTCCAGCATTAACTGTGCAACTGGCAAGTAGGTTTTCTGCATTTGTTAAGATTCCTACTAAACCACTTGAGCAAGTTAGAAGGCCCAGAAGATTTGAGTATTGTTTATTTTTTCCAGCTGTTTGTCTGCACTATGAGTCACATCAGCTCTATTCTGGGCTCTGTACCTTTTGAGTACAGCCCACTTAGTAAACACAGAGCTGCCAGCCCATTCTCCCCAGGCAGAAAACTTCAACACAAAAACCTGAGTTTCCTCTCAGTTGCAGTGATGTAAATTGGGGAGAATATTACTTCCACAGGAGAAAGCTTTGGAGATTAGAGAGGTCTGCCATCTGAAACACACCCAGGGAAATCTGCTGATACAATCAGCTGGTTCAGAGCCCTGCCTTGAGCATAAGTGAGAGCTGAATCATGCACTTAAACACAGCACAGGGAAGGCTGCATCAGTGGAAACCACCGACCACTTTCTTTCACTGGGGAGCAAAAATAAATCCTGAATTACACTCCAACACAAATCATTGTTCAGTGCTGAAAAAAAATATTTAAGGAGTGTTTATGTAACACATAAGACATAAACCAGCACATTAAAATATGACTACCTCCCCAAAAGATGTCCCAGAGAGAGAGCTGCTGGTGACAGGCAGAACACATTGAGGGAGGCAGTGAGGACATGCCTGTGGTCAGCTGCAGGGAAATGATACAGATGTTCTTCCTCCAGCCTCCAGGTCCTGCCTGTCCAGGGGAAATCATCTGCAACTTTATGCAAACTCTTCTTCCCCAGAGAACAAGCTGATACATTCCTCTGCAGCACAGAAGTCGTTCAGTCTGTGATCCATAACCCAAAGAGAACAGAGCAACACATTATTGCAGAGAAAGGCTGGAAAGCAGGAGAGATGGCCTAAAACAAGACCAAAAGGGAAGCACGGAGCGTGGCCTTGCACCCAAAGCATTTAGGAGTCATTGTTACGCGTGGGACAAGGGCAGGAGAGGTACAGGCAGATGTCAGGGCTGAGTATAAGTGAGTAAAAAGCACATAAATAAATTTTGCTGATGCCACAGCAGGTCTGGGCCAGTGGGAGTCCATCAGCTCCTGCTGTCCACATCAGGTCCACACAGAATTCAACTTTCCCCATCAAAAACCTCCACAAGACACTAAACAACTCAGGATTAACAAAAATTAGCTTACTTAAAACACATTATAAATAAAGGTGCTTCTAGATCAGAGAAGGAGCAGAACACGAGGCTGAGGGCTCCAGGTTCCTGTCACCTGCTGGCAGGGAACAGTCAGAGACCTGGGAAAGCTTCCTCCAGTCCTGCCCCAGCACACACAAGTGTCCACACCCACATCTCCACCAATTCCTCCTCAGGGAGACACGGGACTCCCCTTTTTCCTTCACAAACACCAGCTTCCAAATAAATCACTGTGGAAAGGGAATTGCCAGAATTCCCCTCTCCATTTGTTCCCAGCTCTCCTGACACAGGCAGGGTGGTCAGGGGGTTTAATGGCTGTGGCTGAAGATTCAGAGCTCTCACTCAGGCTGTTCCCAGCTCCAGACCCAGCCAGCACAGCCCTGGCAGCAGGAGCACCCCCAGCTCCCATCCCACCGGGCACAGCCACAGGAGAAATGCTGCAAACACACCAAAACCATCCCTTCTTCCTCAGAGCTGTGTGATTAACAGGAGGGGGGTTCATTTTGTTCCATTTCACTCAGGATTCAGGCCTTGCTGAGGAGGAACCACAAGGATTGTCAGAGCAGACAGCCCTAAAGGAGGGAAAGTCCTCACGGTGCCAGCGCTCACTGCAGCAGCCTCCATCCATCTTGAGAGATCCTGGGATGATTCATTTCCTCCAGGGTTAAAGATGCTGTTTTGAATTGTAGCTGTGCTTTTACTGCATGTGGAAACACTAAGTAAAGAACATATTTCTAAACTTTGGGTTTGGACAGTGTCCCACTGCCTGACTGCCCTAATACAAACTGTTGTTTCTCCCACTCCAGTTGTGCTGGGACCTCAGCTGAGATCGTTCCAGCTCTCCAGGTTCTCAGTGGGAGGTGAATGAAGAACAAAAAAAGAGAAAAGGAAAGACCAAAACCACAGTCTATAGTCAGAAAAGAACACTTTAAAACAGGCAAAAGGAAAAAACAGATAAATCTTCAGAGTCCATAGCACCTTACCCATCCAGACACCATCACATCCCAAATTTTCATCACAAAAACCTGGCAAGCTGGAATATCCTGCTTGAGAAAGCAGTTTCCCAAAAAGTTTCCCAAAAGCTGGGGAAACTGCATGAAGTAAACGAGAACTCATTCTCCAGAGGGCAGTGTGAGATGCAGAATACAAACCAAATAAAGCCTCCCATGCCAGCGGCACCACCAGGCTCCCTGAGGGACCCAGATCCAGCAGGGCCATTCCAAGCTGGCATTTCCAGACATCCCAGCACTGCAAAGCATCCCAGAGCTGTTTATCCCCACTCATGTCAGAGCTGTATTTAACCTTGCAAATGCATCATTAGTGGATAATCAGAGATAAATACCTGGATGTCCTGCTGAGACAGGCTGCTATGCCTTTCCTGACTCCTCTGACCACACTTTCCTCCCCTGAGCAGGTGTGGAGTATCGGGCTGACATTTAATGGATATTGTCTGACCCGATTTCATCTCTGATGGGATTGACCAGTGCCATTAAGAGGCAGCTCCAGCGCCCTGGAACAGCCCTGGATCGGCAGGGAGCACACCCTGACAGACACAGGGAAGTTCCCATCATTTCCCTGCTGCCACCCTGAGGATCCCGAGGCTGGGAACACCCGGTGCAGAGCAAACACAGCACCCAGCAGTGCCTGACAGCTGATAAGAGACCTGATGAATCTGCTCTGGCCATTGGTACAACTTGCTATCAGGGTGTAGGACACAGTGTAAATATTGAAAATCTGCCATGTCTGGGACTTGCTGGGCAGCAGAGATGAGGCAGAGGTAAAATCTCTGAAATCCCGGCCTGGTGCACACACGGTGCTCAGACACTCCCAGCACCGGCTCATTTACCTTTCTGCTCCTCGCTGAAATACCCGAACTAACCTTCAAGTCAGAAATCCCTGATCGAGACACGTCCCGTGACAAAAGTCACAAGGACGGACCTGAGGGAAATTGCCTGAGCGCTTTTCTATTCTCATCTCAGTGCAAACATCTGCTGTGAGCCAGCCCTGCTGTGCCCCGGGGCTGTCTCCGCCTGCATTCCCTTCTCCCACTGCTCTCTGGAGCCTCCTGCAGTAAAACACTTCCCAAACTCCCAGCTCCCAATCTCTGTGCACTATCCCCACCTAGGGAGCTGCTGTCTGACACAGGAGAAATGGTTCCAGCATGGCTCAGAGCTGAGAGCTCCAGCAACTTTAGTGCTTTTATGGGAAAAGAATTAATCATCCAGGGCATTTCTTTCCGATTCCCTTAGGCTTCTTAGTGTCTGAAGTGATTAATTAATGATTAAGAGACTGAAAAGACACACACTTGAACTAATGCTGTGAGAAGCAGAACAAAGTGACAGAGGCACAAAGAGCTGCACAACAGCTTCACAAAAAAAGATAACTTGAGGTTTTCTTCCCAATGCAAAAATGCCTCAGAAAGCCACTGCATAAAACAATCTTTGAGTCTTGAGTTTAAAAAGATCCAAAAGAGTTTAGAAGTGAACGATATATACAATTTTCTTTTCAGCTGAAATTGCTAGAAGGGATATCAAATACCTGGTCCAGAGAACCAGACAATCACTAACAGAAATAATACACAGCTTGTTACAGACAAAATTTTCCAGATCAGAATCTTCTGCCTGTTCAGGAAAAATATTTGATAATAATCAAGCAGAGGCAGAGACACACTCAGAACTTGATTATTCACATGATAATTCCCGAGTGCTGTGGAAGGGAACAGAAAACAAGAGCAGCTGCTTCTCTCTAGACAGGAGTTATTGTACCCAAGCTACTTTGTGTTTAACTGTGTTCTGCTTTACTGCAACCGAGCTGCAACACCTGATCACCTCAGCTTAAAGAGCAAAAAAAAACTTCTTTAGGTCTCCAGGTTCCGAAGCAAAACAGGGAAATAGTTGGTTTTGTGGAGCTGCACATTTCTGTGCAAAATCCTCTTTCCCATGCATGCCACTAACAGCAACACTAATGTCTGGGACTGGATTAAAATGGAAAGTTTGTATTTGTAAGTGAGCTGAAAGCAGATATAAATCCTGAGCACTAAATACGTCACAGAGCTATTTTAAAAACGGTTTGGTTCCCACCAGAATTCTGTAAAACACCCAAGCTACAACAAAAAGTTATTTTATCTGACTGTGGGATGGGGGAAGTGTGGGTCAGCAGATGAAGATGCTGCTCCTTGTCCCACAGGAAGGTCCTGAGCCCTTCCCTGGCACAGCGGCTCAGGGGCTCTGCTGCCCACACCACCAACACTGAACGTGGCTGCAGCACTCCCCAAATTCTATAAATCATATCCAAACCTCCACTGGAACACATCAGGCAGCTTTTAGCCAGAGCTGGCAGCAATCCCCCTTGGTAACATTAGCAGAGCCATGAACCTGGGCTGCAGAGTGCTCCCATCCCTGCTCTGGTGATGAAAGGAACAAATTCACAACGTGTTGGATTTGTGCCTGTAAAATCCATGTTAAACTAGCAGCAGCAGTAGCATTTCTGCTTTGTCACCCTTTTGACGTTCAGAAGCAGCCAAAGATTGATGGCTGGTTCAATTTCCCCACTGTTTTCCCCATGGCACTGGAATTTCATGCAGCCAGAGAAAGCCTCCACTCTGCCAAGAGCTGGAGTCATTCCTCCGGGGACACTGCAGGTACTCAGCTCTCACTGAAACTCAGCTGAACTCTCGAACAACCACTGGAAAATCTCTCCCTGCCTTTAAACATGTAACATTTCAGACGCTCACCATCCACCATGTGACTAACGAGGTGTAACTAAAATCCCCAGCCTGTGTTCACGCTGAATTCCAGTGAAATCCATGGAGCTGGGTTTCCCAGCACTGCAGCCAGGCTGGTCATGGCACAGGTGAGCACTGACACCCCGGGCTGCTGCCTGAGCACAGAGCAGCTCCCATTATCCGCTCTGCAGATGGACACAGCTCAAGCAGAGCCTGAAACCACAGCAAACCCTGGGCAGGGAGGAGGCGATGCCAGCAGCACCATCCCATGGAGCAGATGTAAAACGGGGCTGACTTCTGCTTCTCTCTGCTCCTGCACAGGCTAAGCTTCCATCTCCCACTTCTCCCTGGTAGAAACTATGGAATAATCTGTCTCCTGGCCAAGAGAAACCAGTTGCAATAGCCTGTGAGAGACCCATTCCTCAGTACTCAGGTTTCGCTTCATTTTTCCAGACAGATGTTATAAGGTACTCTGTAAAACAGTTTGAGAAACCCAAAGGAGGAGAGGCATTTAAGGAACCCCCACCCCCTCTGACTCCAGAGCAGGACACTCTGAGCTGAGCCATGCTCTACTCCCACAAAGGAAATAAAGGAATTTTTTATATTTTTTTTGCCGATAAACTTGCATCATGCAGAGCTGGTAGTGGAAAATGGAAATTGTAATGATCAGTAAGAAAAATAAGAGACTTAAGGGGAAACAATGCTAGTATCATCCTTGTTAGCAAAGTCGGATTTTTTACATCCAAGAGCAAATAACATTCAAAGCAGTTTTATTCCAAGAGGGATCTACTTACTAATGAGGCCTCCTTGAAACAAGTCATCCCCATAACTTTTTTTTTTAAACACTCTTCCTAGGAAACATTTTAAATATGTTTTCAGTGTCTACATTTTTTGAATTTCTATTCAAACAGAGCGTTCAAACATTCTTCCCCCAGGCAAAGAACAAAACAAACAAGCCCCCACTGTTCCCATCACCACTCGCACCGGGCTTGCGGGGGCTCCGGCGGGACGGGAGCGGCAGCGATCCCGCGGAGCCCGGCACAGCCTGGCAGAGGATGCTGCAGGAAACGCCCCGGGACAGAACCCGGGACAGGATCCGGGACAGAACCCGGGACAGGATCCGGGACAGGACCCGGGACAGGACCCGGGACAGAACCCGGGACAGGACCCTCCCTCCGTCCCTCCGAGTCCCCGTTCCCTCCGGCCGGCCGTGCGGAGAGGAGCCGGGGAAAGCCCCGCAGCCGCTCCCGGCCCTACCTGGTGCTGGCACTCGCTGGCAGAGGCAGCTGCGGGGCCGGGCCGGGCAGGGCAGAGCTGGGCAGGGCCGGGCAGGGCCGGGCAGGGCCGGGAAGGGCCGGGCAGCCCCAGGGGCGGGACCCGCGGCTCCCCCGCCTCCACCGCCCGCCCCCCTGGGCGCGGCTGCGGGACCGCGGGGACCCGGGAGCCCGGCACGGCTCGGCTGGGCACGGCTCCAGCGGGCACTGGGCACTGTTGAGCTGGCACAGGTACCCGCAGCGGTGAGAGGTACCCGTGGGGCACCAGACACCGTGCTGGTACCGCTGTGGCGGCAGGACCAGCCCGGGCCCTCGGACACCCAGGCCTGTCCTGCCCTTCGGCTGCCACATCTTCAATTCCAGATGATGTTTTAATGTCTTGTTACATGACTTCCATTGCTTGTTTCTGTAATTTTCCTGCGGTTATTGGTGTGCCCACAGCACAGCACACGTACAGTCAGACTGTAGTACAGTCTCCTATGGATGGCTGTCACTCATCAAACATCACTGCAGGATTCACTGAGGGATGTCCCCATAACCCATCCCGTGGGCTGGGAGCTGTCGGTGTCCGTGCACACCCTGATCTCCAGACAGGGAGCAGCACTGCAGTGACCTCTTCCTTCCTGCCACCTATTTATAGTCACCCTGTCCCTGGGCCAACGCTCCAGGCCATTGCCTGTGGATGCACAGATAAGTGCACACACAGGTCTGAGCCACCCAAAGCCCAGTTTTGATGTACAGCTACAACCTCAGAACATCCTCCTTGCAACAGTGAGCACCCTGGGGCACTGTGTGAGTACAGATCTGGGGAACAAATTGGGATGACACGGTAATAAGTTATAATTGTTGGTTAGATAACCCATTTAAGCTCCTAAGAAGTTTGGTGTAACAATAAATTACTTGAATAATGTTAAGCACACACACGAAGACATGGACCTTGTGGCTCATGTGCTTGGGAATATCACACAGAGCACACTCATCCCTCCCGTGGTTGTTGTGCTTGGAGTTTGAGAAAGGAACATGATCCTTAAGAGCAATTTACCAGGAAGCATTTTCAGTGAAACATCGCATGTAATAACACCATGACAGCGAGTCACACATCTCCAAGGGCACTCACAAACAAGAGGAATTTCTAACTTTTGTTTTTCATAGAGTTTTTCCTTGACACTCCCAGTGAGTTGTGGTAAATCTAAGACAGGCAGGCCACAGACAGCTGCTGTTTTTCTTCTGCTCTCTCCATCATGTAATCAGAGAACTGTTTTGTGTTCTTGAGAGGAGCACTGTACCGAGACAGTGCCACCCTGCAATGGGTTCTCACAAAAACACTTTCTATGCCACCAACAATGCCTCCACTTGCTGCTGGAATTGTGTGGAACAATGATATGGTTATTGATAAAGCCAGTGGTGGGTACTTCTCCTCTGTCATGGCTGTACTGAAGAAGTTTTTTGTTATGCTTTTGTGTATGAGAACATGATTAAGCAGAATATTTTAGGTAGGCTAAAAACCATCTGCCATTTCGATTCTGAAGTCTGGGAGAACTGTGCATAACCAGGGCAGGAGCAAAGCCTTCATTAAATCAGGAACATCCTTTACAGAGACACTGACACTGCACAATCACACAGATTCTGTTTCCATAACTCATCGATGTTCTGCATCATGTTCATATCCTGTCATGCATTTGTAACATCATTATACAGCTAAACCAAAAATTCTTCACCTGTCCATCAAATATGATTAATGTAAAATGACTTGGCCTTTTAAAAACACTGTGTTCCATTACTTTAAGTACTGGTAAATTGTAATGTTTCCATGGAAATTTTAGGTCCCCATTTCTGCTATTCAGTTACAGTTGTGCTGTTGAGGGCAGAAAAGTGACTTTGGCAATCTGAACCATTTGAGTGAGTTCCTTTTCAAGAAGCAACCTCTCAGTGCAGAGAGTGAGATGTGGAACCACACAGGATCAGAGCAGAACCAAGAGAGTCTCTTGATGTCAGGAGCCTCAGAAACCACTGTGATTGATGAGAAGGGTGGAAAGGTTTTTAGGGAGCTTTGTGCTGTGCACTGCAAAGTCCTTCAGCAAGGAAGCAGCCTGAAGTGGGGCACAAAGCCCTGCAGGTTGCTGTTTCAGCTCCAGAGGTTGCTTTCTGTCCAGAAGCAGCTCTGTGTGGATCAAATCTTGCCTTGTGCAAGATGATTGACTCACAAAGTCTTTCACCACCGTCAGGATCTGGTCTCTGGGCATGTTGTCATGTCAGCCAGGAAACCACAGCCCTTACATGTCTTTGAAAAGCAGATGCTGGTATTTTGCAGGCATTTCTGTTGCTACAATTTGGTTTTGTGCTAAAATACAAGCTACTTACTGAGGACACATCGAAGGATGAATACTTGAAGATTATGCTCAAGGCATCAGAGATGAAACACGATCTCCAAAATAAGTCAAATAAAGTCAGTAAAACTCAGATTTATATTTAGTCAGGATAGAAAGAGTCATGGTGAGCACTCACCCCATCAAGTGGGCTCACTGCTATATGTATTTAGAGTATTCTTCAATATTAATGTTGAAATTCCTGTGGAAAGGGATACACTTCCATTCCATGGTGCCATTCCCACAAAATATTGACAGAGAGAATCCATCTGAGCTCCATCTGCTGACACCAGAATTACCATTGGCCCAAAGGTCCTTCTATCATTAATCAGTTTAATTTGAAGCTTTGAGACTGTACAAGTGCCAATGGGCTTGGGCTGCCTATTTTACATGAGATAAAGGAACTAAAAAGATAAAGAAGGAACTAAAAAGAAAACTTGACCACGGGAACATTTCTACAGACACCACAAAACTGAAATGGTAAGAGATGAAAGGAGAACTGGGCAACTCAAAAAATAAAATACAAGTAAAGACCAGTTAGTCATCTGTGACCAACCCAGTGTTACGTGATCAACTCCCACAGAAGTGGATTTCAAACTAGTTCCTGAAAAATCCCGTGTTTCTCTCTTCTGTCTCTGTCTAGAGAAACTTGAGCAAAGCCAGAAGATGAAGTTGGGGTTCAGGGGAAGAAGACAGACAGGCAAGCCTGATTTTTGCTACCTTTGACTGACTCTTTGTGGCCTGGCAGTTTAAATTCTGATAGTCTGGCCTGCTCACTGCTGTTCTCAGGGAAAACAGAGTGTTAAAGATAAAAAATTCCATTCAATCCCATGCTCTTCATGAATGCTGATGTGTAATTTAATCATATTTAGATTTATTTTCTTGCAAGGATGCATTCTAAAGAAGGGAGCAGATACTATAAATCACTCTGTGTAATTTATTTGCAAAGAAGAAAATCCTCAAGCCTTCTATCAACTGCATTAACTCAGAGTCTTTACTTTTCCTGGGGTTTGTGGTACAGAAATAAACCCAAGAGCAAGGCTCATGTGACCAGAAAATTTGGAAACCTTTTTCTCTTGACAGAGACCTCAGAAAGAGACACGTGGAAAAGGCTTTTCAAGAGTGGACTGACCCAGCAGAAATCCACAGGGAAGGGTGGGACGATAGAGGAGGATTCCATCCCTGGCAATTTGGTATTGTTACCAATTTAGTGGGTTTTAATTACTGTTGTTAGGTTCTGTCCAGATGTTCACAATGAATGGGCTGAAGTCAGCCTTTTCTCAATAACTGTTGTTGAAAAACTGCTGCAGGCTTTCAAGTGCTCACAAGAATAAAGAATCAAAGAAATGCAGATGCTGTTACTTGATCCTTCTCGCTCACAGCTTTTGTGAACTTTAAACTTCGTAGCAATATTTGAGCAGAGCATATAAAACAACTCAAAACCAGGAGTTTTGAAGCAAATCTGTATTGCCTTTTACATCCTCTCAGAAAGGAAGGCAGTTTTACGTAAAATATATTTGGGAATTTCAGTTAAAAAGCTGAATCTTACTCACATTTAGGTAATAGCTTTTAATTTTGTTGCAGGTAAGAAACAAAAGTAATTCTATCCCGAAGCTGCTTCTCGTGACTGTTCACAATTCAAATTCCTCACAAGCCAGACTTCAGATTAAAGTGATTTCCAGAGCTGTTGAGTAATCCTGGAGATGTCTCCATGGGCACTGGAGGGGGAAGTGCCACCCTGGGAGTGTGACTGGAGATGTGCAGTGGGGAAAACCTCACGGGGAGCCCGAGGAGCCTGTGCCTGCCTGGGGGAAAGGGCTGCTTGGAATTTCCACTGGAAATGAAGCTGCAGCTCCAATCAGCCACTCCCACCCTCGGCAGGCTGTGCACCCATTGCCCTTTCCATGGGTAACAGCAATAATTACCTGGCACAAATTCCACCTTGGAAAAACAGAGAAACTCACCCTGCCTGACTCTTACCAACACCGGACCACAGAGACAGAAAAGTCCTCAGTGTATTTTTGTGTGTGACATCTGAACAATTCTGGATTTTAAAACCTCTCATTACAATGTTTGTGTTAATGGAATAATATTTGGGGCAATCCCAGGGAAGTGTATTTTTTCAAGTCAGTAAACCAGACTGCAAGTGTGTCACCACAGTCAGGTCATTTTCTGTTTAAAGACTCCCTCTCGTGGAAATCATTCTCACTGGCTTGTTTTGACCTATTTTTCTAGTAAAAGTCACTCCATATAAGGTCTTGCAAAACTTGAAAAGGATTCTGTTGCACGGTGTTACCTGTTTTGAAGTTTGAACCCTGACAATAACTGACAGGAGTCCTACATCTCTACTACATTGCCAGCAGATTTTCTATTTTTCTATTGAATCTTTGCTTTCTATCACTCAGAGATTTACTTATTTACTATGTAGATAAAGGGGGGAAAAAATTCAATTGTTTTTCATCAGTGCTTTTCACTCTGTGAGGTTTCTGCCCAGATAACAGGGAGTGTTATCTACCACGAAGTTTCTTCCTGATAGAGTTTGAGCAATAATTAGGGGGTGGCTGATTCATGGAAAGCAGAGGATTCCCTGGGTGTTGCTGCACTAAAGAAATGGAATTAATAATGCCACAGTAATGGAGATGGAAAATGCCCGTTCTGGAAAATATATTTCCATAGAAATGTTATGGCAGTGGGGAAGCTGCAATTTGAACCTTGGGCACTGACATGCAACAGAATCTGATGCTTTTCATAATGTGTGAGACTGAAATAAAATCTTTATTGGGGAAATTTATTGATACAATTTTACATTTCCCAAACCACCGATTTATTTTTTGAATCCCGTGAGCTGTGAGATTTGGGCAGCATGTTATGGTTTTAGGTTTCTAATATCGCATGCCACAAGTGTTTAAAAAGCCGATTCCACCGAGTGGAATCAAAGCCCAAATGAACAACTTAGAGCATTTCACGGGTCATGGCAAAGCACCGGATGATGTTACTGGAAACTGATGGGGGGCTCTGGAGCCCCTCAGAGGTGCTGGACACTGCGCTACAGCCCCGACCTGCACCGTGCCGGGCTGCTTCTGTTCGCGCCATTTCCTGGCGAGCTGGTGCTTCCTGCCGGGTCACTGCCACTTTTCCAGGAGGAAAAACGCGGAAATCCGGGATTTTCTGGGATGCCGGAGGCCGCGCTCCGCCCTGAGGCGCCGCTTCTCCGCCTGAGGGCGCGCGCGCTCCCGCGCTGCCCCGCGCGCGGCCCCGCCCCGGCCCCGCCCCGCCGCGCGCGCGCTCCCGCCCCGCTCGGCCCCGCCCCTCGCGCCGGCGGGGTGGGCGGGACCTGGCCTGGCAGCGGCCGCCGTGATTGGCTGCGCCGCGGCGCCCGCGCGCCCACTCTTTGTGCGGCCCCGGCGCCCGTCGAAAGTGGGAGGGGAAACCCCGTGCGAGGGGCGCCGCCATCTTGGCTGCGGGGGTGATGGGGGCGCAGCGGAGCCGCGTCTGAGGCAGCGGAGCGAGCCCGGACCGAGCCGAGCAACAGAGCCCGCGGGGCACCGGGCACCGCCCGCACAGCCGCGCTGCACAGCTCCCTGAGCCCCGGGCACAGGTACGGGGGGCCCGGCACGGGCGCTCGCTTGGCCTGCAGCGCCAGGCGCCGCGCCGGGGCTCCGCCGGGCCGGGCGGAGCGGGCGGGTCCCGGTCAGCGGAGCTCCGGCCCGGTGCCGCCCCGAGCCGCGGCCCGGCGGGCCCGCAGGGCGCCGTGCGGCCCCGAGGGCGCTCCGGGCGGGCCCCGGGACCGGCGGGGAGGGGAAGGGGCGGCCGGGCCGAGCGGGGTGAGGCTGCGGGCAGGACTAGGCCGCTTCGCTCTGTGTCACCGCCGCCCCCCACCTCTCCTCTGCACTGCACAGTCGGCAACGCCACCAGCAAACACCCGGCCACAGGCGATATTTTTATATATGTGTTTCTATATCTCCCCCTTACGAGCTGTTGCAGTTGCACGTAGGGTGTGTATGTGTATATTGTACCGTATATGTGGCCGATGTGCAGCGTTATCTCTACTTTTAATTCTTACATTGACCTGTGCCGTCATGAACTTTGACAGAAAAATGGCTTTGAGGGTTGAGGGAAAAGCCACTTCCTATTTGAGAAAGCAGCGAAAGTATTCTGTACTGATTTTTTCTGTCGAAGCTTATTTACGCTAAACACAGTGGAATTCCTTTCTTTCTCTTAATTGTTTATTGCCAGTTTGCAGCAAGCTAAGTATCTACAACAGGTACTGGTAGCTCTGTCTTGGATTGGAGTTGTGCTCAATTGTCCTTGCACTTAAAGCCAGGCAAAGGTGGATGTCTGTGCTGGAGTGGCCCTGGCGGTGGCTCTGGAGGTTACTCGGTGTGGCTTTTGCTTTGAAGAAGGGTAGATCTATGTTGGGATGTTTTTCAGAGGTAACAGAGCCCCTTAGTGAACAGGAGTCACCCAGGTTGGCTGTATCCTAAACCACATCAAACCCCAAACCACCACATCTTTTACAGGAGCCAGATGTTATCCTGTGGAATAGGAATGTATTAGCTGGGATTGATTCCTGTCATGGTTTGGATTGGACTGAGGGGCCCTTGTGCTTGGGCATTACTCGGGAATGGGAAGAAAATATGAACCTTGGGGAATTTAATTACTAAATGTCACAATTTAATATGGTTTAGAAAGGAATTTGCTAGCTTCCTGTAGGGAATTGAAAATGTCATAAATCTGAGTGGAAGGAAGAAGTTTCTCTTTTCCTTTTTCATTTTATGAAGAACCAAAAAAAAAAAAAAAAAAAAAAAAGGAGTTCTTATGAAGGACAGCAGTTTGGAAACAAACCTGTTCTACTGGAGGTACTGGGATGTAAAATGTAAATAACAGTTTAAAATTACCTGCTCACTCCTGGGCATCTAATGAAACCTGCTTAAGATTAGTTCTCATTTTGTTGTATTTTCCTGAAACAGGAGGTAGATCTTAGTTAATATTTACCTAAAGTGTCTGTAACTTTTGTTTTCCAAGGTGATGACTCCAGAGTGTTCTGATTTGTTGGAATGACAGAAAGCTTTTTTTTTGTGTGTGTGTACTGTCCCAAACTATGAGCAGACAAGTGCTACAGGTTGGAGTACTCTGTAGGAAGAGGAGAGTAGGATAAATGAGGAAATAGAGGTGGATAAAGGATGGCTGAGAGGAGGGACATGGCAGAAGGTGCTCACGCTGGTGAGGGCAGGTAGGCAGTGATTAGTTCAGCTCTGCAGCTGGGGTGTGGTCAGGGAGAATTGAGGTGTGCACATATAAATGCAGGAAGTTCAGGAAGCAAATTGGAGTAAGTTAATGAAGCAGGATGTGAAACCAGTAGAAGGATAACCAGGACAACGTGGGTGTGACTGGAGAGCTTGAGGAGAGTCAGAAAGTGAAGGCAGCGTGATACATAGGTTTGATTTAAAAAGAAAAACTAAGTTCTCCTGGAGGATGGAGAAATGAAGGCCTGTGAAGCCTTTAGAAAAAAACCCTAGGTCTCAGCTGGGTTAAGGGGTTTTACATAATTAGGGAATATCTCCAATGCATTTCTTCAAGAACAGCCTGGAAAGGGCTCTGCAGGGCTGCAGTCTAAGCCCCAGAGCCTGCAAGGCCCTCTGTGCTGTCAGGGAAAGAGTAACGAGGTGGGAACAGCGAGGAAATGCAAAGTGATCCTGGACAACAGCTCACAGAGGCTGCTGGGTGATCAGAGATCAGCTCAGCCAAATTTCCTGTCTTGTGCTGATTGGATGCTTTGGTGAAATCTAAGTGGGGGAAGCCAGGCAGGATGACTCTGGAAGAGCTGAGGGATGAGTAAGGAACTGGCCAGCAACAAGTGATGTTGTCAGACAGGTGTGAAGGCTGCAGCAGGCTCTGAGACTCCTCAGGGATCAGGCTTAGCAGGGCTTTGTAAAGCCAAACCTGCAAAAATGAATAAATAAGCAGAGCAGGGTGGCTGCAGAGCATCATCTTAAAAAGGGCCGAGATGTTGATGTGGTTTAGGAATACCTGAATGTCCTTGGTGTGTGAAAGCCAGAGAAGCACAGTGGAATTTAATTGTAGCAGACCTCATAGCTTGCTGTGGACATGACACCTATGGGAATTCAGTGCTTGGGTGAATGAATTGATAACAGACCTGTTATTACCTTCAGTGTGCTGTGATCTTACAGGTGACCATAATTGAAGCACTCACACACTGCTTCTGGTAGCCTGCTGAAGTAAGGTACCAGTTGAACCACATTGTTCTGTGTGCTTGACAAAAGTCCTTATAAGGGGAAAAGTGCAATTATGAAATGAAACAATTCTATCTCTCTCCAGCTCCTCCCCCTTATCAATCTTAATGTTGTCTGTTAATTAACATCCAAGTAAATCTACAGCTTCTACTGTGAGAGCTTTTCCTGCTGCACATCCTTGGAGAATGATGCACAGAACACCTGGCTGCCCAGAGGGACTACAAAATACCTTTTACTGCACAGTAACTAACCAGTGTTTCCCTGGCTGCAGAGTGCTGTAGTCTGCAGGGAACCAGTAACGACTGGGAAGGGCTGAATTTGAAGGTGGTAGTTTTTTCCCAGGTCTCATCCCTGCACATGGAGCATCCATCAGCTGCAGATATGAACCACAGCAGTGTCTAATAAACCCTCTGCATGCAGGTTCTGGTCTCCTTTCACAACACACCTGCTTCTTGTTGAGCATAAAGATATTAAATTTCTCAATGCAAATGATATCCAGTGAAGAGTTAAAACTGTGTCCTTGAGCTGGAAGGAGCTGCACAGGTCTTGCAAAGGCTGGTATGAATCTGATATTTACAGTTATGTTATTGTGATAAAGAGTGTTACAGCAGTGTGCCCAGAACAATCTTAGGGAGTACAGATGTAGCTGATAGTTGAAATACACCTTCAGTGAGATTTCTAAATATCTGTGCAGTGCTTGTTTACTAGAGGAGGAGATGCAGATGTACTGGTGTCTCATTAAGGTGATCTTTAACGATATATATATATATTTTTTAAAAAAAGCCTCTAAGGAAGAAGTTGATATATGGGAAATGGATTTGGCAACACTGCTATAAAATTTCCAGTCCTAAGGTAATACAGAAATAAATTGTGTAGGCTTTGAAATGAGCATAAATCTGTGCTTAGTGAGATCCTCTGGCCAGTGGCCATCCTGCAATAATGCTCTGCGCTCCAGGGCACCCTTACCTGGGAGAAGGGAGCCAAAACTGAGCTGGCAGACTTTTCCTGGAAGAAGGATGGCAGGTAGGCCAAGCTCCCAGACTAAACTTCTGCTTTCTGTTAACAGTAAACTCATGGCTGATTAACTTTGATGTCGTGCACAATGCCAGCAGTGGCTGAGGCTGAGCTGTGGATATTTATGTGCAACTTTCTCAGCCCTGCAGCTCTTGCTCTCCCAAGAGGAAGCCCCATCCCCCATATTGGAATTATTGAGATTCACGTGTCTGGAACAGAGAGGGTGGAGGCAGAACTCGAGTTCCTACAGATGGGTAATGGCTATCAACACATCAACTCCTTGCACTGACATGTAGCTGATAGTTTAGAATTTACTGACCCCTGTTGTGCCCTGTTCTTGTCTGGACTTCCTTCTTTCGTCTGCAGTAAATGCTGAGGTGGTCAGTTTTCCAAGGCTGAATTCTCAGCAGGGTTTCTGTTTTTAGTTGGTTGCATTTTTTTTTTTTCTCCTTCAGCACAGAGTCCATGTGGAATATCACTTGTATTCCAAGATCTGAGTACAGTTTGAATTCCTGCTAATCCTTATTAAAATTTGAGTGTTTAAAAGTTTGTTATTTGATTGTTTTAGTTTTGCTTGGGTTTTTATTTGATTCTTTTTTTTATTTAAAGGAGTCATCTGTTCTCTAGAAAAGATTCCTGACCTTTACTAATGGTTTGGAGTATTTCAGAATCTTTTCTGTAATGTGACCCTTGGAATAAATGTAATACCAGTATTTTTTTGTATTGAAATAGCATAGTTAAGACTCTTTTACTTAGAAGGCATAAAGAAAATGGGCATATCTCAACAGGCAGAAACAGTCTGACAAATAAACAGAGCTGTATATTCAGCAATGGAGATCTAGTTGAGATTCACTTCAAATTCAGTTTGTGACAGAGACTGCACCAAGTTCCCAGTTTGTCCATACTTTTAAAAAAAAGTCTTCCTCACTTTCCAGACTTGGATAGCAGGATGCATTTCCCTCCTGGTTGGAACAGTGGAGCAGTACAACATTGTTTACCACACAATGGTATCCTAAAGTCATGTGCTCAGGAACATAAAACTTCCCCGTGTTGGGGAGTAGTTGGCATTCCTTGGCCTCTTAGTCTTGGGACGAAGAGAGGGCACGCAGGCTTCTGCAGATTTCATAGCCACAGAAGTGGTTGGTTCCCTGTATTGGAGTTCATGGTGCTGGTTGGTTTGGTTGGGGTTTTTAACAGCAGAAGTTACTGGATATTTCCATCCTCAGAATGCACATGAGATCTTTGGTGCATATTGGTGCTCTTGGTATCTTGTAGCTGTAACACCTAGCTGTTATTCTGTTGAAAACAGGGCAGCTCCTGAAGTACTTACATGTATAAATCAGTTTTCTCAAGCTTTCTCTTTATACTTCCAGTTACCTGATAGACCCCCAGTTTAGCCCTGTGTGCCATCCAGTGGAGCTGAGCTGTGAGGATGTGCCACTCTGCCCAGAAAGGAGGTGGCAGGTGAAGTGTCCTGCAGGAACACGTGTTTTGTGTGCCCATTTTACTGTGCTGGGACATGCTGGGGAAGAAAAAGAACATAATGTGTGAAGATGTTCAGGAAACTCGAAGGACTGGATGTTTCCACAGTGACACATTCATTTGGAGCTCAATATGGAGCAGTGACTTGTCTTTATTTACTGCTGTTGAAAATAACCCATGCACGTGTTGAAGCTGATACTGTAACTCTGGAATCTTCCAGGAAATAAGGCAATAAATCTGCTGGCTTGCTTGGTGAATTAGTGTCCAAAATTGTCACTTTATTTCCTATCTTGGAATAAAGTTGGCTTAGTAAAACAGTGTGTGTCTCTGTAGGAGTTAGCAGAGGTGCTTTATGTACTGCTTGGGATAGAAGGACCGAGTGTTTCCATCTCCTGAGCCGGGCGTGGAGGGAAGATGAGGTGCAGAGCAGCGCCTGGCACTCAGTAAACCCTTCTTAACTGCTCTGGGAGTTGTTCCCCTCCGAGGTCTAGATAAGCATGTTTGCCTCCAATCTCAGCACTGGGAAGTGCAGGCTGCTGGCTCTGTGTTGGGAACAAGATTTGTTCACCTTCCTTATGACTGCAGTTCACTGAGAGGGATTAATTGTGGTTCAAGGAACAGTACTTTGCTTTTGAGAAAGTCCCAGGCCTGTAAGCTTTCCTCTGTTTGTATTTCTTTCCAGTATTGGTTTCATTTGTCATGTGAATGACACATGACCTAATGAAAATCTTTCAGGCTCCAGCAGTGTTCCCTGTAAGGAGTACCATGTGTTTGTAATGGCTGGCTATCTGCCCTGCAGGAGCAGGAAGGGAAGTGCTGAATTCCTGCTAGAAATTTTCCACTTGCTTAACTGATCATTAGATCCAGTTTAACTTAAAGCCTGGGACAAAAGCAGGCATTTCCCATCTTTAATGTTACCTGGCAACATCTGGCCCCTACAGATGTGTAATCCTGGCTAACTGACATGTTAGGTAGTAAGTCAGCTTTCACTCCTTGCAGATTTAAACAGCAGAAGCCAGTTCTAATTCCCTCCACATTTAGGAAAATTCTGGAATGTTAGAAGTACTTTGACTGCCTTTTAAATAAGAGAAAATGCTCAACAGCCTTGCTGTAACACTGCTGTGCTGACAAAGCCACAGAGATGTTAACCAACTTCCTGAACATCTGATTTGTGGCTTGCACTGCTTTTCCAACATGGACAAGCAGCACCCCAGGCCCCAGTTAAGGCTACTACAGCATTCTTTTAAATCTTAGCTGTTTGCTGCAAGCTGCACTGCTTCCTTTGTTGCTGTTGCAAGTCTCAGAAGTGTGAGGTAATAGTTCCAACTTGCTGGTTTTGTTAAATCTCGTCAGATTTTATGCTGGAGTCAGATTTTATTTTCAGTTCATACATCAGCTCTTTGGCGGGTGAGTGCTGGTCTGGCAGTGACTGTGCAGAGCAAGGAAGGACTGAGCTTTTCAACAGCTTTAAGTCTTTTTGGATAAAATTGATTATCATTGCTATCCTGGAGTGTGTTTCTACTTGGAGGCCTTACTGACAGGGGCTCAGAGCAAACAATGTGGGAACTTTGCTGGCTGGCTGTGCCAATAATTCAGTGACTGTGGGGAACTACACAAATTTAAACTGAATGAAAGGGTAGTTGGGAGAGAGAGGAAGAGGAAGGTGTTTTTTGTTTATATGAGCTAAACTGGATAAATTGGGTCGCCTTGAGGGAACAAGTATCAGTTCTGACGTGTTCTGTTTTTTATTTTAGTGCCACAATGGCAACTGCACCTTACAACTATTCCTACATCTTTAAGTACATCATTATTGGTAAGTACCAGTGGGCTCACACCTGTGTATGTTCTGGGTGGATACATGAGAAGCCTCTGGCTGTTTCAGTATGTGCTTGTCCTACCTCAGTCCCCACAGGTCACCACACTTCTCTACAGCTTTAGCATTTACTGGAGCCTTTTGCATCATTAACATCAAAGCTTTTAGAATTTATGTTGAAGGCACAAGTGCTGATTGGAAACCACTGCATAGGCTCATAAACCTCTCCCAGGCTGTATTTTTGTGTTTAAATGTTGCTTTTAGCTGCAGCTTCCTTGGCTGCTTAGTCAGGGATTGCATTTATTGCTGTCCTGGAAGAACTGGTCTTGCTGTTAATTGTTTAATTGTTAATGACCTTGTGTAGGTGTAAATGATGTGCAGTGTTATTGTGCAGGTTTGTAAGTCAGGCTGCTGTGACAGCCTCAGCCTCTGGAAAAGTTGCTTCTTAAAAGATTTTGCTGTGTCTCACCCTTGGTATTGTGCAAGAGGATCAGTGGAAGTGAAGCAATTTCTTGAGATGTTCTGGATGGTTGTCAGTATTTTTGATGTTCTTACACAGTAAGACAGGAGCAAACACCAAGTATATTTTACATTTTGGTTTCTTCAGCCGTACTTTTTATAACCTTGTGAAATGCAATTATAAAATTAGTAATACAAATTAACTTATTTCCTGAGTGTTCTGCTCTTGCTTGCAAGCTGTACCTGTAGCCAAAGCTTCAGTGGCAAAGTTGATAAATTCAAGGATAGAACACTGCCCATCTGACCTGAGAAATGAATGTCTCTGTAGCATTTGTTGTGTGGGAGGAAGAAAATGTGCTTGCTGCAACAATGATTTAACTATTCTCTTTGTAACAGGGGACATGGGTGTAGGAAAGTCCTGTTTGCTTCATCAATTCACAGAAAAGAAGTGTGAGTATTTCAGTTCATAATGT
Source organism: Parus major (assembly GCF_001522545.3). Taxonomy (NCBI): domain Eukaryota; kingdom Metazoa; phylum Chordata; class Aves; order Passeriformes; family Paridae; genus Parus; species Parus major. The sequence continues at coordinate 2,084,715 of NC_031785.1, forward strand.
TTATTCTAAGTGGCATTTTCATCCCTTTTCCCTGCCTGTTTCCATCATGCATGAGCTCAGTTTGCTGTGTCTTACTCTGTATGAATTTGGATTGTACTGGGTCACATTTCTGGTTTGACTTCAGCAGATGCAGAATCAAATATTGATGTAGTTATGGCAAAACCTTCTCCAGCCAATCCCACCTGTGAGGAGTGGGAGGACTGGATCTGATTTTATAGCTTTTCTGTGGATTTTGATATGGACAAAGAGAAATTTCTTGTCTGAACTTTCAATATTGGTGTAGCTTGATCACAAGCAGTTGGAGATTTTAGGTCTGTTAAGGAAAAAAAGGAAAAAAAAAAAAAAAGAATATTTTTTCTTTGAGTCCTTGTTTGCAGCCTTAAGTGGCCCTTCAAGACACTTGGCCTGCCCTGGGTGATGGTGTTTAGGGCTTGCTGCAGTCTCTCTCAGCTGAAACATTTTCTCATGTATGGAATTAGCTTCAGGTCTTCCTAGTGTGTGTTGCATTGAGGTTTGCAGCAGCTGTTACCTCACTCAGTGAGTAAGTCTGGAGGTATTTCTCAGTACAGGCATCACCATGTGCTGCTTGAGATGTGGTAACAAGTGGGTAGGAGCTGCAATTAAAATATTTGTTTTCCAGTAGAAATAGGAATTTCTGACTGTTGTTTTTAATGAAAATGCATTATCAGCTAGTTATTTAAATACCATTTTGCACATGGTCAAATTGTCCATGAGGAGAATGTTCTGTCAGCACCAAGCCAAAGCAGTACAACCAAACTAACATGTCAAGCACCTCTGCTGTGAGACTGCCCCTAACTCTAGGTAGCCTCATGTAGGTAGGTCCTCATGTCTGTGTTTTCTTGATCTTCCTCAAAAATGAGCTTATTAACATGAGTTTATCATAATCAGAAAGATGCCTTTTTGGATTTGATTTGGTGTGCTTGCAGCTACTTACGAAACTGGCATTTTCTTGGACAGTCATGCTATTGCCCTGTCTGAACCAGCCTGTTCCTGAAGATGTGACAGACTTTTTAACTGTATCTTTCTTGGTAATTCCCTAAAAATTATCTTTCCCTACTGCATTAAAGTAGTTAACCTTCGGCAAGGATAGACTGGAAATCAGCTGACTTGGTACCTACTGCTATGTATGGCCAAAGAGCAGCAGAGAAGGCAAGGAATTTTATAACTGTTCTTAAAACTAACAGCAGCTCAGGAAAGTCAGCATTTTATTTCTGGTTAAGTGATGCAGTTTGGCAACTGTAGCTGTAAAAATGCTTTTTCAGAGACTGAAAATCTAGTAAAGATAACTGAAAACTTGGGGTAGTCATATTTTTGCAGCAAGGAAACTTTGTCCTAGGAAGATCTGATCTTTGCTCTTATTTTTCATGACAGTTATGGCAGACTGTCCCCACACAATTGGTGTTGAATTTGGCACAAGAATAATTGAAGTTAGCGGCCAAAAAATTAAACTACAGATTTGGGATACAGCAGGACAAGAGAGATTCAGGGCTGTCACACGAAGCTACTACAGAGGAGCAGCAGGAGCTCTCATGGTCTACGACATCACCAGGTAAGGGCAGCAGAGCTCTGGGAGTTTGGTGAGCACTGTCTGCTCTGTCCCGTGGCTCAGAGGCTGTGTGTGTGTCTGGATGAGCAGCATCCTTGTGTGATGCACCTTACCCAAATACCCCAGGGTTTAAAGAGCTGCACATGAGACACGGGGAACGATGAGAGCGGCTTTTCTAGGAAAATATCACTGCTGATGAGCCTGAGGGGTTTGCATTTCAGGCTGTGACTGCCTGTGTTGAAGTTGTTTTGAAGAACTGGCTTTGTCCTTAGAATCTGGTCTTCAGCACGTGGATGCTGCTGCTGTGGAGGCAGTGGCAGTGCTGCTCACAGGGCAGGGGTGTCCTCAGTGGGCCCAGCCCCGAGCGCGGCTGTGCCGCAGTGAACGTGCGGAACTGCCCGTGGTGTGTGGGGAGAGAGCCTGGCCTCAGCCTGACCCTGGGCCTCTTCCCCAGCAGCCTGGCACTGCACAGGAGCCATCCTGCCTTCCTCTAGGGGCTGACAACGAAAGGTGCTGCTCAAACAATAATGCATCAGATGCAAATTGAAATGCTTTTGCTTGCTCATGTCTCTCATCATTCTCTGGGGCTGTTCTTGATATCCTTGAGGCCCCTCTGTTTTTTCCCACATATGTAGGTGTATTTTGTTTGTGTAAATCTTGAGTAAAACATGACCTTCTGCAGTTTGCTACTGAAGTGCTGCACTGTGTTCTGGAATAGCATTTGACAGGAAACCCTTTAATGTGTTCTGTACAAAACAGCACCAGCGTTGTGCGTGTGCAGAGCTGTGTGCTAGCAGTGGGAGTTGGTCTGGCTTTCCACTGGCAGTGTAAGACCTGCTCCAAGGGTTTAAAGTTGACTTGAATTTGTGGTCTGGGTCCACACTGCTGCTGCTGCTTTGTCTGTCTTGACGTGGGGAGAACAACAGGGATGATGGATGTTGCTGTTTTTGGATGTTGACTGTGCTATTGGCACCTAAATATTTTATAGAAGACTAAAGGTGTCCTCTCCTGATTCTTTGCAGAAGAAGTACATATAATCACTTAAGCAGCTGGCTGACAGATGCAAGGAACCTCACCAATCCAAATACTGTAAGTTGGACTTCATTTAGCTTAAAAGCAAGATTGTTTCTCCCTGAGTGAGTGGTGGGAGGCTCAAGCCAAAGCACTGCAGTGGTCTCTGCAAGAGCTGCCTGTGTTTTCTGCACTGCTCCTGCCCCCACCTGCAGAGTGCAGTGATTCATTTCCCCACTGCAGCTGGAGCAAAAGGCCTTCCTCTAAAAGTTTAAAGCTTTGGAAAGTGACAGCTGGAGATGCTATTCCTGCTTTCCCAGAGTAGGGAACGTTAGGGCACAGTTCTGGAGGAGCATGGCTTCTGTAGATAATCTGCTCTGCATATTTCCCTTTGGTTTTTTAAAAAGTCTCATTAACAATGAAGGTGGCAGTGGAAAAGGCCCCTGAGCTTTTTCCCAGTCTAACTTATTTTTCTCTCCTGACCCAGGTGATAATCCTCATAGGAAACAAAGCAGACCTGGAAGCACAGAGGGATGTTACATATGAAGAAGCCAAACAATTTGCTGAAGAAAATGGTGCGTTTTTTTTCTCTTGGACTGGTACTTTCCTACAAGATAGTGATGTTAGTGTGAATCCTCAGCACTAATAGCTGTAAGCTTACACTTCCAGAGTCATGGAATTGTGTGTACAAACTGCTGCTGTGCCTCAGGCAGTCTGGTAACTGGGTAGTTCTAGAAATTGGCTTGTGTTGATGCCTTAACATAGTCACAAAAGCTTGTTTAGTACTAAAATAGTGTCTTGCATGTAATGGGAAGGTCGTGAGGTGTCTGACTTTGGGCTCTTTGAGGTGTGTTGTGCACTGACTGTTAAACCTCTGTCTCTGAACAGGTTTATTGTTCCTTGAAGCAAGTGCAAAAACGTAAGTGACTTTTGGCTGCGGTAATGTTCAGATTGGTCTGTTTGCTGTGACTTGAAAGTAACTTGGAACTGAGGCCTCTGGCTGCATTTCAGGCAAAGACTGGTTGAATTCAAATGAACTGATTTGGATTTCAGGCCTTATTTGAGTGTGGAATGTGTTCAGTGTGAAAAGGGTTCCTTTCCCTGGGTGTTTAGAGCTGCAGGTTTGGTCTGTGGGCAATGACCAGTAAGTGAAGAATTGCTGTGCCATGCTTGGGGCTGGCTGTGTCACTGGGGAACAGATCTCCAGGGCCACCAGGAAATGGGGCTCCCACTGGCACATGTCAGAACAGAACTTTGTAACAAAAACAGGCTTTGATCCGTAGTGCTCCCTTGTCTTTAAGCCACTCTCAGAACTATCCTGTACACGTGGCTCAATGCCTTGGCTTATTTTTGCTCCTCAGTGCTTTGGCACGTATTCCTTATTCCCAGAATAAGGCTGGTCCTGCTCTGGTGTAGTGGCCAGAGAGGGAATTGCCCTGTCCCGGGGCTGTTGGGCTGAAGAGGACGGGGCAGTGCCTGCCCAGCTCCCTCCAGAAGCAGCACTGCAGCCCCAATAACTCCTGCTGCTCTCTTGCAGTGGAGAGAACGTGGAGGACGCGTTCCTGGAGGCTGCCAAGAAAATCTACCAGAACATCCAAGACGGAAGCCTGGACCTGAACGCGGCCGAGTCGGGCGTACAGCACAAACCGTCAGCCCCGCAGGGGGGGCGGCTAACGAGCGAACCCCAGCCCCAGAGAGAAGGCTGTGGCTGCTAGTGACCCCTCCGTGGCTCCTCCTGACCCCTCACCTCTGGCTCTAGGGAGTGGTGCTTTTGACCGCTTCCCCATCTTCTGTACATCTTACTGGGTTTAATTAAAACTCTGAGACAAGTTTAACACAGTACTAAACTGCTAAACAACTTTAGATGTAATCAGGTTATCAAAGGCAAGTAGAGTAATAAAACCTCTCCTGCATGGTAAATCTAGAAGTTTTTTTTTCCTTGATTGTCCTTGTGATAGTGTCACCGATACATAATTTAAACTGAGCACTGATGCTGGACTCCTGATTTTACACTTTCGCAGGGCTTTGTCTTGTATGGTTTATTTTATGGTTCTTTGGCCTTTCTTCCCCACCTCTAACTGTTCGAGCTGTCAGTAGTAAAGGATAAGTTTTTGCTGTGAAATGACTTCTGATGGTAGCGAGGGGCTCTGTAATGATGTGCTTTTGTTGGAAGAATTCCCTGTGGGATGTGCTGGGGTCGGGGTGGCGCAGGGAAGCGATCTGTTCATTCTTGTGCTCAATAGCTTTACGTCATTTTTTTTGCCACTTTTATCCTTTACCTTTGTTAACAGAACGTAAATATGTATAAAATTTGAAGGAACTGAGCTAACAGTTAAATACATCCTGTGTATATGATTTTAATGAAGAAAATGATGCCTGGCATTAGAGCAGTGTGTAAGAACCCCCCGTTTGTACAGTCTGAGCTCTCGGTGCCCCCGTGGCAGCACAGCCCAGCTGGGGCTGCAGTTGCTGGGTGTCACTCGTGGGATCCCCACGGTGCTGGGGACACAGACATTAACACTAGTGGGGTGTGGCTCTCATCCTGCACTGTGCAATGCTCCCCTCTGCACTCAGCAGTGCTCTACCTGCTTCTCTTTGGCATTCCCGGGCTTCAGCCGTGGCCGGGCTCTCGCACACCTCCCGCTTTTGTACCTTTAACTTTGGGACTGGGCAGAGGCTGAACTGGACAGTTGGAACAACGTGTGCTCTCTAGGGATTTTTAACTACTCTTGTATTTTTTAACAGAGCTGTGTGAGGGGTTTTTTAAAGGGTTTTGCTTCAAGCCTTCAAGTACATCCTTCTGGTGTGTGAGGGGGTGTCACGTGGTGACCCTGCCTGTGGGGGTGTTGCTGCACTAATGTGGGCTTTTACTGTGGCTCCTTGTGCAGCTTCACTTGGGAAACATCACAAGGTTTAAAAATGGAAGGGGGTAAGTGCTTAACCACAATCCAGTGTCCCACTTCAGGCTTACTGCAGCGTTTCAAATACAAAGTAGTCTGAAAATCCCACTCTAGACACTAAAACTCTACAATGTTGAGACTTGTAAGTAACCAGTGGTACCAGAGTATTGTACAGTCAATGTTAAATAAAAGCCAAAACTGGAATGTGCAGACAGTAGGATTTGGGTAACTCGTGTGCTGTCCCTTTGTTTGTCTGGTTAGTCCTTTTTTAACTCCTGTTCCTCAGTAGATGGGTATGTTCAAGATCTCCAGCTCCTGCATCCTGCTTAACCCAAGGCTGCACCAGGGTTTGCCCAGGGACCACGACCTGCTGCTGATGTGAAGTCAGTGTTGTAATGACTACAGCTTGTTGAGGTGCAATACCTGTACTCCCAGAGTAAGTTACAGTAGGTCTTATTGTTTCTGTCACAGAAAGGATCTGTTTGGACTGCTGTACTCCTCATTTGATGTAACAATGCTATTAATCTAAATATTTGTAAATAAAGTACCTGTATCTAGATAAACCTCCCTTCTGTGTGTTACTTGCTCTGGCCCTCTGTGCTGAGGGTGGGACCTCTGAGGGGGGGAGAGCTCCTTGGAGTGCTGGGATTTGTGCTCAGCCTTCATCCTGGGCCTTACTTGGGATAAACTTCACGGGGGTTCCCAGAGGAAGCTGCCAGTGGTTTCCAGAGCTGCTGTCGGGGAAGCAGGGCTGGGTGGTGTTTGTTCCCAGTGAACTCTGACAATGGCTGGGTGACACTGCATAGAAACATGCTATCTTTAATGAGGATAAGAAAGGGCAAGACTGAGGCCAAAGCCCATCCCTGGGAAAGGGTGGGGAGGGCTGGGACAATCCCTGCACAGTCACTGGCCTGTGTTGGCCTGTGCCTTATCCTGCTAAAGGATCTACAAAGTGGCTTTTCCTGTACTAAGTAGGGAATAAGTTGATTGTTATTTTGTTAAGCCATTGTCTGTATCCACCTGGCTCAGACAAGTGATGCTGCCGAGCCCTGGGAGAGGCAGAGGTGCTCACCCAGCAGCCAGGAAGAGGGACAAGGACAGAAATGCCAGTGTTGGACACATTCCTGTAAGGAGGAGCCCCAGCACTCCTTACTGTCACTGTGCTGTGCCAGTATCAGTGTTTTCAGTATCCTCCTTTTAATGAAAAGAATCTGCAACTGTCCCCGGATAAAAGCATCAATCCACAAAAGTTTATTTTAAGGAAGTATCTAAAATAATTGTTATTTAAAACTGCATTTGGCAACAGATCAGGCCTTGTAACAAGGTTTCTTTAAAGTGGAAACTTACCACTAGCTGAACACTTAAATAGGAGGTTGGTTTGGACATGTTTAAATACACATTTAAAATATTTTTTTTATAAAACATACCAACTTATATATAAAAACCTGTTGTCAATTGTACAAAACCTTCACAGTACAGGCCTTGCAGCAGCTGTTTGTGAGTGGTGGCATTTCAGACAAGGCTCACCCAGTGAGGTAGCAGAACTCTGTTCAGAGGTGGCACCTGAGGGCCCCTGTCCAAGCTGTGGATGTGCTTTGGGCTTTGCTTTTCAAGTGAAGCCACTTTTCAAGTAATATTTGTACCTTAAACCTTTACAAAAGAACACTTTTGTACCAGGCTGGGGTGGAACCAGCTGTCCCAGAGGTTCAGCCATGGGGCTGAACAGGAAAGTTCCTGAAAGACCAGGGATGGCAACAATTTCTGCAGCAGTAACTCCATGTCCAGGAGAGCTCCCAGCAGCTCTCACCCAGACTCTGCTGCACAACACACAAACCTAAAGCAGGACTGACACCAGCCCCAGGAATGCTGTCACTGGGAAAGGACAGAGTGGTCTGTGAAGCCACAGCTGCCCCATGGTCCCACAGCTTTCCAGCCTCATGTCTCTGGGAGGTTGGAACTGGCCTGAAGCCACATCTCACCTCTGGCCTTCATCGAGAGATCCCTTGGGAGCTGGAATGCAGCACTGCCGATCCCAGTGTGCTTCCTGGGCTGCTGGGGACCTGCAAAAACCCCCCAAACCACTGTGAGGAGAGCTCAGCCTTTCCAAAGACATCAGCTACTGCCAGAGCAGGGGTAGGGTGTGATCACCACCTTCAGAAACCCCTGCCCAGCCTTGGAGAGAGGCAGCACGGGGCTGTAACAGCTCCTAGCAAGAGAAGAACCATTAAAACCCCCTAAATCAGAATTCTGCTCTGCAGCAGAGCATTACCTGAGCTTTTGTTACATTCAGAGCACTGTGAAGAGATTCCAGGCTGGGGCTGCTGGGCAGGAAGAGGGAATCTGAAGCAGGGCTGCTGACCAGGTCATCCAGCACCTGGAGCTGGCACTGGAGGCTGTGCAGGCTCCCGGCCGTCTGCCGCTTGCCCTGCAGCAGCACGTCCGCCTGCTTGGCCAGGCAGCGCCGCAGCTGCGCCTGCAACACACGGGGAGGGTCACAGCAGGCATTGGCAACGCTCTGTAAAGTCAGCCCTAAGGGCTGGAAGGTTGAGTCTCACCACAAGCAGGGGGCAGTGGGTTTGGGAGTTATTTTTAAATAAGCTCTGTTTTGATGGCTGTGTTGTAACTGAGCCTGGACTAAGGTGATCGTGGGTGGTGCTGAACTCCTCTGTCATGGTGCTGATAGACCATGGGATTATATACATGAGAGAATCTTGCTGGAATACTGCAACATCCAATTAACTGCCAAATGAAATTACTCCTCTTGCTACAGCCAGGCTTCTACTGCTCCCACCCAAAGCTCCTCTCTCTGGTCATTATGGCCCGAGCTGGAGGAGGATCCCCACTCCCCCAGGTTGTTTAGATCATGTTTTGAAGGGATGTGAGGGGCACAGATGTGGCACCTTGAGCCGGTCCTCATGCTGCTGCAGCTTCTCCCGGAGCGCCTCTCCTCGCCACTGCTCATCCTTTGGGGAAAAAAAAAGCACATTCAGCCAGAGACCAAGACAGAACCAGGAGCAGCTACTTGTCCAAAGCATTTTACCAGTAAGAAGACTCTGGAAACATTGAGCTTTTCTTCCAAGGAGAGGAGCTGTCTGTCAGCAGCAGCAAAGGAAGCAGTCTCTGAGCTATCACACTCATACTGCAGACTCCTATTTCCTTCAGATGATGCCTCCAAAGCTTCCAGCAGGTCTGGAGAAGATGAGTGTGAAGATTCAAACCCTGTCCTGATTTCATTTTCAACCTCCAGGTTAAGCAAGGTTGCTGCACTCTCCATTTCCCTTTGTCTCTCTTCCAGGTCTTGAGTTTGAGTTTTAACCTGCAGCACAGAACAGTTGGGTTACAAATACCAGTCCTGAGGGCTTTTCCTGTGTAACTGAACAAAGCTGTTCTGGACATGGAGCACTGCAGTCAGAAATCCCACAGCCTCTGACCTGCTGCAGCCCTGGTTCCAATGTTAACTCTGCCAGGAAAGCCCCTCAGAGGGGAACAGGCAACTGCAGTTACCAGGAGTTTTTAACCCAAACCTGCCACACTCTGAGCTTGCAGGGCTTTCCCAAATGCTTTCCAATTGCCAACAGCATTCTTCTCTGTTTATAAAGGGCTTCAAAACAATTTATAAAGGGTATATTGAAGGACTAGAAGGAGTCAGACAAGGTGAATCACTTTTTAATTTGAAGTGAGTGTCTAAAGAAGAAAAAGCTGGCCCATGCTGGCACTGGCAAGTTGTTAAATACCTGCTGAGTAGCTCTGAACATTGCTAACATTCAGTGATTTGCATAAATTACAACTCTGGGTGTATTTTCAATTGTGATACCGCAGCAGGAAGATTCAAAAGCAATACAAAATGAGCTTGTCTGAAGCCACAAACCCTCAGCCCCCCTGGATCTGGTACCCAGCTGTACCTGGCTCTGGGGGTGGCTGCATTCCCCCCTGGGTGGGGGCTGGCCCAGGTCCCCTCCGAGGTGCTCGGCTCGCGGGCAGTGGCTGTGGCAGTGGCTGTGGCAGTGGCACTGCTGCTCAGCCCTGGTGCTCTGCAGGCTGCCCCCTCCATGCCTCTGCTCCTGGGGAAGTGCAGGGAGATGCCTTTTACTGGCAGCATCCACCACAGCACATGAGCTAAGACAACCCACGATTCCTTCAAGGCACAAACAGCAGTAACTTGGGTGTTGTGCAGCACTGGGAATGCCAGAGGTTGGTTGCCTCAAGTCTGCTCAGGAAGTTGTTGCATTACTTTGTTCCTCCAATGACAAAAATGGATGTTCCATCATTCTGTTGTTTAAAATAACCCAAATCCCCAAACTTTCTCCACTCAGTGAGGACTTACTTGCAGTTTGCTTTCAAGCTCCATCCTTTGCATTTTCTCTGTTTCTCTCAAACTCAGGATTTGTTTTTCTGCTTCTCTCCTCTCTGACACTATCTGACCTTGAAGTTGCTTTAGCTCAGACTTGGAGAGCTCAAGTTCTTTCTGAAGACACTGTATTTCTCTGTCTTTTTGTTGTAACTGTAATTCTTTTTCTGAGAGCTGATGTTCTGTAATGAACATTTAAAAAAAAAAATCCCAATTAGCAAAAGCTTATCTTGGCCCACTTCATACACAGCAGATATTTTCCAAACACCAAGAACCCAAGCAAGATGAACAAAAATATTTGTTGTTATCCTCAGCCCCCAGAGCTGGTGGCAGTTAATCTGTGCAATGACTCTTACTGCTTTTTCTGATGGTTTCTTCAAGAGCTGCACACCGGGACTCCTCCTTTTCCAGCTTCCCAAGGTTCTCTTCTGCCAGCCTGACTTTAGCTATTGCCTGCTCCAGTTTCTTGTGTTGATCTGCTAGTTCCTTTTCCAACAGGATTTTCTGATCCTTCACTTTAGCTGCACATTCTTCCAGTTTTTTCCCTTCACGCTCTGAGTTTTGCTTGAGGCGATGAAGAACCTGCCAGAAACAGCCCCCCCTCTGAGCCTGAACCAGCAGCAACTCAGGGAGAACAAAAACTATCATTAAGAGACATTAGAGAAGTAAAACCAGCATAAATTGGAAAGAACTGCAGTCTAACAGTCCCTGCTGACAAAAAATGTTTGTCAATTTTTCCTACCTCTCTCATTTTCAGAACAGCTCCCTCAGTTTTCTTTTGGGTAACACTTTGCTGAAACTCCTCACCCAACCCGAGCTAATTTGGACAAACCAGTCTGTGCTTTTGTGATTATTTGTAAACTCACACCTCAAACGTTTTTGGCCTGAATTATTTTTAATGTCAGGAGGAAGTGAGGCAAGTCAGGGGGCTCGTTACCACTTCCTGTTGGGCGAGTTCTGTTTCCTTGTCTTCAATCTTTTTCTGGAGCTGCTGCAGTTGGTTCTCCCTCTTCTTGTGCCTCTCCTGGAATTCCTTACGCTTCCTTAAATACTCTCGGATCTCTTCCTTCAGGGCTGCCTGCTCTCTGAGCAGCTCCTCCTGCTGCCTGGAGTTGTTTTCCAAATCCTGCAATGGAAAACAAAAGCACCGTGGCAGGAGGAGCTGGGAAGAGGAACCAGCCTCAAAGGTTTGGGTTTGAGAGAACAGAGCTGGTCACTGGCACCCTCAGGGCTCCTTCCACTCAAACCCAGAATTAAGTGAATTAACACAGAAGGAGCCACCAGATAAAAAGCCAGAAGGTGCTGCTTGGTTGGTTGTTTTTAAATTATCTTCTTCCTAAGAAACAATAAACCCACTCCACACTCAGCAAGAAGAAGGCAATAAAGCAATCCCTGCTCTCAGCTCTGCAGGGCTCTGAGTGGAGCTGTGCCCACATGAACAGGTCAGGAGCAACAACAGATTCCCAGAGTGACCATAAGGATGTGTTTCACTAACACCAACCTGTTCCACAAGGTGAAGCTGCTGCCTCGAGTCATTCAGTTCTCCTTTCAGTATTTCCAGTTCTTCATTTTTCCCTAGGAAAGCATTTGGTGATAAGACATTTTCCATCAGCAGTTTGAAATAGCAATACACAGAAGTTCTCTTTTCATGAGCAAAGAGTGAATAACACAAACACAATTGATGAAATTTCCATCTTTTCAACATGTTAAATTCTTTCTGTCTATGGACATCTGGGCATGCTGAATATTTAATATCATACAGTTCAGTTAAAGTGTGTCTTTTAACAGAATTTCTCCTAAAATGTATCACCACTTAAAACCAAGAATTGATCTTTTCTTTACCTTGAAGGTCCTCCTGGACAGCAACAATCTCTGAATTCAGTGATTTCTTCTGCTTGTTCAGCAGCTCCACCTCCTGCTGCAGGTTCTTAACATCCAATCCCACCTTTTCCATGTTGGACAGTGCAGTTCTGCTGCTGTCTTCAGCTGCAGTTAGGTCTCTGTAAAATGTGAATCATATTCTTGGTTAGTTGGAAATCTTTGGTTAGGCCTTAAAAATTTCAGGAAAACCCTCTGAGCCCAAGGGGATGGCACAAGCAGTCAGAGCAAGAAAAATGTCCTGTTCCAAGATGCAACATTTTACTTTCTGTAACATTTCTCATAGCATTGCCAGGATAAATGCTGATTCATCAACTCCATTGCTGAATGTTTTTTAAATCTGCTGTAGAGAGGCTTAAAGCAAAAGCTTCACAGAATATAAGAAAATGCCTGTTCTGTATCACTGGGCAACTCAGAGCTGTGTATTTTTAATTACAGCAAACAGATATCCAAACACTTCCCCATCCCTTCTGATCTCTGCAGGAAAACAGAAATTCCCTCACTTTTTGGTTTGTGACAACTTCTTCTCCAAACTCCTGGAGTCCTCTTCCAGCTTCTCCTTCTCTCTGCTCAGAGCCTCGATGTTGTTTTGCAGAGTTCTCATCTGAGAGCCCAGGTGCTCGTTCTCCTCACGGTCCTTCCTGAGGAGCTGCTCCTGCCAATCCAATTCCTCTTGCTGACACTGAAATAATCTCTGAATATTCTCCAGTTTTAACTTCTCCTAGGAAAAACAAGCATGGTGAGCACCACATTTATATGGTCCAGAAGCAGAACAAGTATTGCCATCCTTATCTGCAGCCAGAGTGATTTGAGTGAATTTCATGGAGGAAGGTGACAATAGAATGGTTCCAAGTACCTTGGGGACCTTTTTAATGCTAGAGATCACCCAGCTGAGTTAAACTCCCTTCCAGACTCATCATTTGAAGTGAGGGCACAGGATCCAGATGAAAAGACTCTGGAAGCTCCTAAAAACCATCATCCATCAGTCTGCAGCCACAGAAGCACTTCTGTGCTCCCTCTCTCTCACATACACAAAAAAATCCCATTATTTTAAAGGGCCTAAGCAGACTTAAGACTTTTCTGTGATAAACTGAAATCAGATTAGAAACTGATTGATTTAAAAGCATCAGGACTCTGTTACCCAAGGCTTAAGAGAACCACAGATCTCCCAGTTTCTGCATCATCCACAGAAGCACCTCTTACCTCTAGAACAGCCACCTGGGTCTTTTCCAGCTCATTGACCTTCTGCTCATGTTGTAGTTTCAAACCTTCCAGTTCATTCTTCTCAAGCTCCAACATTTCCAGCACATGTTTCAGTTCTAGTGAGGTGAAATAAAGAGCAATTATTGGATTAGGATGAGGAGAACTAAAGAGCTCTGTGTGTTCCTTCCCAATCTGCACAAAACCCACTAAAGCCCAGGACATACCCATCTTATGCTTGCTGATTTGCCCAAGTATTCCTTGAAGATTTTCCTCCTCCTTTCTAATATCCTTCTTTAGGACCAAAAGCTGTGCTCTTTTCTCATTCATCTGGACATCCAGTTCATTCCTCTCAATACTAAGCTCTCCCAGAAGTACTTTTATTTCCTGTGAGAATGTATCAGTGTTACAAGGATACAAAGATTGCATTTTTTGCAATTTTAAATTAATTTCTCCTTTAAATTGAAGATCTAAATGTTTATAATATTATTTAGCAGTCTGTCATCAGTATCCTGGTTTAACAAACAAAGAATACAGAATATTTAAGGTCTTGTTTGCTGACAATTTAGAGTAGTAATTCTGCAAAGATTTTGATCTCCAAATCTTACCACAACATTGTCATTCAAGTGAATAATGGGCCTTAAAACAAAACCAGACAAGAAGCCCTCACAAAAGAAAATAAACCACAAAATATAATTAGTCCTGATACTCAGTTTTGATTTCAGCAGGGAAGTACAGAATCCTCTCTGTGAAAATGGGGTTGGGGACAGACCAGGGCAGCTGTGTTGTGTTTTACACACACTGATCACACTGATTTCCTCCAGCAGCTGCTCCTCAGCAAGAGGAAGTCATTCACAGACTTATATATTTAATGTAATTCAGCTCTCAAGGGACCAATTTTGTTAGAATTACTGGAACTGGGGAGCTCTTCATTGTGCAGATGGACCAAGGTTTTAGTCACATAAAACCATAAAACTCCATGTTCTATTTCTCAGTGGGTTTGGGGAGGGCACAAAAAGCAAAACTGTATTGTGGAAACCTCCTGGAATGTTTGTAGTACTTCAAGTCTTTTGCTGTAATGGTTTGAAAACTCATTTGGGAAACTTACCCTTATTTGGCGAAGTTTTTCATGTGCTTCAGTCTCTCCATCCCGAAGAGCCTCTTTGAGGTCACCTTTCCTTTGGGAAATGCAGTCCTGAATGCCACGGAGCTCTTCTGTTCTTTGAGTCACCTGCTGCTCCAGGAACAAGAGCTCTTGCTGCTGAGAAGAAATCTACAGTGAAGAAGTTTAACAGAAGAATCAGTGCAAGCTTTTGTTTTTGTAGCTAAACATGAAAAAAAACCCCACATGAAAAAGTGCATCAGAGAGCCCAGGATTGTGATTATGAGACAAAGGTCAAGTCCAACAAAATGGAGAGCCCAGGGTTGGTAGGCAAGCCTCACCTGATCTTTCAATGTTTCCAATTCAGTTTTCTTGCCCTGAACAAGATTTTCTGCTTCTCTGATGATTTGGAGATGCTGGCCCTCGTTACCTTCTGCAAGTTGAATATCTCCTTGGAGCTTCTGAAGACTGAGAGTGAGGATAGAAACAGGAGTCAGAAGAAGTGAGAATATCTTAGGCAGTGACTCACTGGAGTAGGACATGTTTAACTTAATACAGTTTATGGTAAATTAAAAGTACCTTTCAGTGAGCATTTCTATCTTCTGGTTTAATGACTGCAACTCAGAGTCTCTTGCAGCCACCATTTTGTTAATTTTCTTCAAAATACCTTCTTGTTCCCTCTTAAGCTGTTCCAAACCCCTCGTATCTGTCTGTAATAACCTAGAAGAGTATTTATGCCTTTTCATATTAACATTTTAACAGCTCTCCCTCTCCAAAAGCAGTGTCTTGATACTGGAAAGAACCCAGTCTTTGTCCTCACCCAGTGTGACACAAACCCACAAGAGCACCCAGGGTACCTGAGCTGCTGAGATGCTTTCACTATTTTGGTGGCTGTTTCCTGAGCCCTCTGCTCCAGCTCCTCTGCCTCCATTTCAGTGCAGGACAAACGGTGTTTGGCACGATTGTACTTCTGCAGAGTCTCTTTAGTCTACAGCAAAAATTGAAGATTGAGACAATACATTCCACCTTATGCTGCATTTGATGTTTAAAGGCGAGCTCCTGGCTTGAATATTCCACCTCAGCCTTCTCCCTCTTTCTACCATGAACAACTTTTTCTCCCCTATTTTCCAGAGCAGAAGACCTTCCTCCTCTTCAACAAGGACTAAACCAAGCTCTTACAGCAGTTTATTGCCCATCTTACTTTCATACAAAAGCATTTTTAGAGGCTCCAGGTTACCCATGTGAAAATAAACTGTCTAGACAGACAAAACAACACTCAAATCCTTCTGCCCTCAGGGTTTTGCCTTCACTCACCTTGCCCCGGGTGCTCTCCAGTTCCACCTGAGCCTCTGTGAGGAGCCTGTCGGCCTCTCTGAGCTCGGCCCGGCGTTTCAGGAGAGTCTTCTCTGCACATTCAATCTCCTCTGCAACATCTTCCTGCTGCTGAAGGGACTTCTCCAGCTGCAGCTCTGCAAGGAGGCTGTCAGTGTAGCCGTCAATAAAGTCCCTAAAAGGTCAGGATGAAAAACATGGAATTAAAATACAAAGATGCCAAAGATCTGGGGGCCTCTTAAGGTTCTAAAATTGTAAATGAGTCAAAAAGCTGACTTTTTCTGTGAAAAGGTTTAGGTATTTTCAGATACTTCCTTTCAGTGCATTCCATGCACTGCTCCCACCTGCGTGTGCTCTGTTTCTGAGCTGCTTGGCGCAACTCTGCCACTTCACATTCCAGCTCTTTTCTTTCCTGCTCAAGTTCTTCAACATTTCCATGCAATCTTTCCACCTCCTTTTTGTATTTATGCTCAGCTGCCTCTGAGCATTTCTCTTTGTATTTCTGAGACTTTAAATAGTACACAGTGTCTTCCAGCCTTGAGACTTCACTCTCCTGCACACAGGGAAGAGAACAACACAATCAGGATCTATTTTCCAGCTGAGACCTCCTGACACCCAGGAGCAGCTCCAGATGGCAAGGACTGTAACCACATCCAGATCCTTCCTAGCAGAGAGCTTTTCCTAACCCATTTGTCAGTCAGTTCCCAAGGGTTCCAGCTGCAGCTGCAGCTCTGGTCCTTACCAGATCCTGATGTTCAGGCACGTTGCAGTGGAGCACTCCAAAGGGAATGAGTGGCACTGTGAAGTTTGGAGGCAGAGGGCCACAAACCACCTGGGATCCCAGGGGAGGTGGGCCATGGATGATGGATCCAGGAGCAAGTGGAGCTCCAGTGGCTGCTGCAGGAGGAGGGCCATAAACCCCCATGCCCTGAGGTGCAGGGGCCCCATCTGGAAGGGTTGTGTAAATAACTGTGCCTGGGGGTGGGACAAAGGGAGAAGCTTCAGGGACAGGAGATCCTGCATTTCCTTCACCATCTTCTTTTGCTCTTCTGTCTTTAAAAGAGACAAAACCAAACATGTTATTTTTAATAATTTTTTCAGTAGTGATAATCTTCAAATGCACATTTAAAATTCTATGTAATTTACAAAAATGTAACAAATTTTGCTTAAACAAAGTTATTCAACAGTAATAAACATTTATATTCACTCATGCCCATCAAAAAAACCTCTCTGTGAACTCTAAGCAAGCCCATCTTTAGTCTGCTCCTAAACATTCTGAGACTGACACTGACTTACCTTTACCAGAATTTGCTCTGCACAACCTGTTTCTGACAGGTGAATAAACCAAACATCCTTGGCTGGGCAACTCCTCCTGCCCACAGGGCCTGTCCTGAGCATCCCCTCTCCTGGCTGAGGATGTGCCAGAGCACCCCAAACACACTCCAGAGTCTTTGGTGCTGTGGGAAGCAGGAGTTGAAGCCTAAAGAAAAAATACAGCACATGTTAATCCAGAAATGACAAATCATGGCAAATAAAGGAGTTGTTGTGGACATTCTAATGATTTTTCAGAACAGGCTACACATACTGTGCTGTCTCTCAGTTTTAAGCAAGAGGCTGCTTTAAAAGCACTAAATATATTTTAACAATATTGCTTTTAAATTCAGACAGATATTCTTTTGAAAGGAATGTTTGTCTGTAAGATCCCCTTTTAACACTTAACTAAATGGATTTTCAGTACTGCCCACTGAACAGTTCTCTCCCCATGTTATGTACCCTGGACTCCTATCAGCAATGTGAAGGCCATTACCAGGGAACATTTGTGTGTGTTTTATTTCAGTATTTCTCCTATATGCCAGACAATACTTGTTCTTAAATTTCCCCAAAACCTACTAAATTTATAATACACCTTCCCCCATGAAAGGGCTTTCCACAAGGAAAACAATCCATAAGAGGATTTCTATTCCTGACCTGTGATGATGGCATGTAGTACCAGTATCCCCCTCTTTTCAGGGGCTCTGCTGTACTGCTGCTGTGCTCATTCTGGGAAAGCACATTTCTGAGAGCTGCAATTTCACCCTGTAAGGTCTCAATTTCATCTTTGTTACCTGGAAATTAAGCAGAGTTTTAGAGTCATCTAAGGCAAACGTTAAATAGATGCTGCATTCAACTTTTCCCTCAGTGTTATCCAGTTAAACTTGAACAATATTTTAAAAAAATAATTGCTGAGGGAAACAAACTAAATGTTATCTATAATGACAGACATACACAGGAGGTTTGGTGGTTTAAGATTGTGGAAATAGAAGTTCAGATCCAGGTAACTGCTGCTCATTTTCCTTACACAGAGCTCTGACAATGTCCTAGAGCAGTTTTAATTGAATGCTCAGCACAATCAGTATTTTCTAAACAGGTGTAGAAAGTGCAAACAAATGAACATTGACACACATCCTGTATAAACCTGTATACAAGGTTTTCTCAACACTATTCTCCAGATTCTCAGTTCAAACAGTGAGAAATGGGGAATAATAATCTTCTGTATCCCTGTCTATCTGCAAGAAGTGGAGTGAAAAGAGAAATTACCTGTCCCAGTATTATCCAACAACCATTTTAAACGGTCAATCTCTGCTTTCTGCTGTTCCACAGCTTCACTTAATTTATTAATTTCAAACTTCTGAGCATTTGATGCAACAGTTTTCTCACCAGCTTTCTCAATTTCCTCCAGAACCTATTTGAAATAGAAGCTTAAATCACAAAAAGCTCCCACTCAATGCCACAAAACTATTCTTGCCATCCCCTCATGTAAGAGATGTTTGAGTGAACAGGTGGTGGTTTTCCTTAACACTCAGCTGCTCCAGGCAGTGAGGTTTTCAGTTTGTTCTTGGGCAGGTGTAAGGGAAGGGAAGAACACTGTGATTTGGGAAAACTTGAGGGGAAAAGGGCAGGGCAAGAAAATCTAAACATGACATTTCCAGAAACTCACTGGTATTTTATCATATAACAGAGCAAATAACCTACTTGCTGTTCCTTCTCCTTCAGGAGTTGTTGCAGCAATTCTATTTCTGCTTCTGCTCTGGCAAGAGCCCGAGAAGCACGAGCTGCCTCAGCACAGAGCTCCTGGGCTTCCTCACGCTCCTGAAATTGAGATTTTCATTTGAGCTGAAGTTTGCAGGAACATTTCTCAGGCTTGAGATGGGCCATTGTGAAAAGCTAACCATTTAGAAGCATCAGCACCTGACTGTTCTGGAACTCTAGATAGATGTAAAATACTGTTTCTCCTTTAACTTTACAGTATTGCTACAGAGAAGGTGTTGTTATGTAGCCAAAAGTGCTTCTGGTCTTGAAAAAGTTTCCAGCCCTTTCTTTTGTGTTTGTGTCTTACAGAAACAATGCATTATCTATTGTTTGCCTTTCAGTTAATAAGAGATTAATGAACTTCCCCCTTCCTTCCCCTCCCACAGCATGAACCTGTCTATCCCCAAATTTCCTCACTCATCTACTGCATCTCAAACTCTGTCCAAAATAAGAGCTCCTATGCAGCTCAGAACAATTTAGAAGAAAGCTCTGAAGCTCATTTGAAGGACACCAGCACTGCTCCCACTGCAATGGCATTAACAAGCAATTAATTCATTCCCCATGCTCATTTACCTCAACTCTCTCCTGATTAATCCTGAGCACAGTCCCCTCCAGAGCCTTGAGCTGTTTTGCAGCGAGGGAGAGCTCGGTGGCTGCCAGCTTGTCTGAGGTGATCACTGCTCTCTGCAGCTCCTTCAGCTCCTTATCCAGGCTCAGCACTTGCATCTGTGTCCTGGCATCTTCAACTTTTTTCTGAAAGCAGGAAAATAGACTTTTACAATACACTTTCTTCCATCCTCCCCCCAACCCCATTTTGTACTGTTTGGAAAAAATATCTAAAGTGAGGACAAGCAGTAAAATTTAAGGAAGAAAAAGATGTTATATATAACATTTGTATTCCTACGTGTGTTGTTTTATCTTAGAAAGCAAAAATTCACAAGTTTTTGTTTCTTCTTTCCCAAGCAAACAAACAGTGCACAGACCTTCCCTCACCCATTCTTACCCTTTTCTCTAAATTCTTCAGCTGAGAAAGAATAGCCTCTTTTTCTTCATCTGCTTCCTGGAGCTGCTGATCAGCCAGGCCCTGAATCTCTTCCATGCTCTTTATTTTTACATGTAAACTTTGAATTTCATTCTCTAACTGATGGACCTTGTTCTTATTTTGCCTGTTTTCAGCTTTAACCTGTAAGTAAAATACATTAAAATAAGTAGCCAGAAATGTTTTTCCAATCAAAAGCCGGTTTTAATTATTTAATTAAATTTCTGGGAAATCCAGTTACCAGCACACTTTGCATCAAAACAGAAAGGAAAGGTAACTACTGTGCCACTGGAACTGTATTATTTTAAGAGTGCCTCAGTTATTTTATTAGAGATATGCATAAAGATCTTTCAAGAAGGTTCAGAACTGTATTTTTCTGTGGTCATTGAAGTCTTTGTTGCCTCTGAGACAGATAATTGACAAAATTCCAACTCTCCAAATAATCAGGTAAAAATCAGGAAGACTATTAATGAAAAATCAAATCAGACTCCACTGTTACACAAAGGACAGAGCACAGCAAAGCTTCAAGTGAAACTTGGTCCTTCAGCTGTAGGTTACATTTTTTAGACTAAGCTGCAATGGTCTTACTCCTGCTTTTGTTGTTTGATACGTGCCTGTCTGTATTTCTCCTGTATTTTTTCCATTTTTTCCTGCTGGGATACCATTTCTTCCTGCAGCTGTCTCTGTCCATCCCATGCTTTCTCTTTTTCCTTCTGTGCATCAGCAAGGATGTCATTGAATTCTTTCTGCAGACTTGCAAGGTTTTTCCCTAAAATATCAGCTGAATTTAGACACCTGAAAGAGAAACAATCCAGGTTCCAAGACAGCAAACAGTGATTTTAAGTTGTGATACCGGATACTGAAATCATGAATGACATATAGTGCAAGTTTGAGACATGCTGTCATTCATTCAGGTTAGGTTGGAAAAGCCCTCTGAGTTCATCAAATCCAACCATTCCCCCAGGACTGCCAAGGCCACCACTAACCCATCTCCCCAAGATCTAAATATTTTTTAA
Source organism: Parus major (assembly GCF_001522545.3). Taxonomy (NCBI): domain Eukaryota; kingdom Metazoa; phylum Chordata; class Aves; order Passeriformes; family Paridae; genus Parus; species Parus major. The sequence continues at coordinate 2,105,177 of NC_031785.1, forward strand.
ATCCCTGCAGTGCTGGTGACTCCACCACTGTCTTGGGCAGCCTGTTCCAATGCCTGGCAAGACTTTCAGTGATGAAAAGTTCCCAAATATCCAACCTGAACCTTCCCTGACACAATGTGGGGGCCAATTCCTTTTGTCCTGCCCCTTCCACATGCTCAAATCTCACACTGTACTTTTATTTTACTCACTTCATCTCTCCAGTTCCTGTCTGAAGCTTTTGCCTGAGTTCATTTATACAAGCCATGACATCCTCAGGATGAATTAAGTTACCAACTGCATGGTTTAGCTGATTCTGGAGATCTTTAAGCTGTTGTTTTAGGGAATTATTGTCACCCTAAAAATAGACCAAAAAAAATCCACGTAAATCTAAGCAAACAAATCCACAAGTGATAGAAGCTAGATTTTTTTAATACAACAAATACTTAACCTGCAATTGCTTGAACTGTAAAAGCAGCTTGTAATTTTGTTGTTCCTTCTCTTCTGCCAGTTGTGCTTTGGTCTGAGCATTCTCTAACAGTTGTCTTTCCTTTTCAAGTTCATCCTGCAGGGCTGACAGTTCCATCTACAAAACCACAAAACCTCCAGATTAATATCCCCACTCCCAACCCCAACCTGTCACCCAAACACATGACAGATACATTTCTTAAAACAGTAACAATATGACAGCACCTAAAAAAGATCCAACAAAACAACCCCAAGAAAACCATCTGGACCTTGCTTCAAAGCAAAGTTCTAAACCCCAGCAAGCTGATTTAACATTGGAGATGAGGAGTCCTGGGGTAGCCAACACCTCTGGCAGCACTAAAGCTCTGTTCTTACCTGGCTAAGTTGTTTCAGTCTTTCAAATTCTTCTTTTTGCTGCTTGGCTTCAGTATCTCTCTCTCTTAACTGAGCTTCCAGCTCAGCATTGTAGGTGCTGACCTTCCCCTGAGCACCTTGAAGGGACTCATTTATGTCTCTCTGCTCCTGGAGTGAACTCTCCAGCATTGCAATTTCCTGGAATTTAATACCTATTTTAGAAGGATGTACATGGGAGAGACAGAATTTAAGAGTACATTGCCTCCCTTCCCTTTAACTCAGGAACTCCATTAAAACTCAAAGGTGAATGGCACTTTTACTTGCAAGGTCAGGTCAGTGGTGCCACTGACTGTACAAAATCCACACTCAGGTTTAGAAAGGTGGAACTGGAAGTGAAACAGAATTGTCCCAGGAGTTCAAGTCTACACATCAGGATGCCCAGGCAGCTCAGTGCCATTGGCTGACAGGACAGATCCCAGCTGCTGACACACACCCCTGGCCAACATCAGAGGTTTCCCTGATGCCATTCCCCACAGTGTCACAGGCAAATCCACTTGCAGTGATGTCTGCAAGGTGAAACCTGCATTTCTGAGCCATCTCCCACAAATCCACAGATTTACTGGATGTCTCTTGCAACTGCTTTTAAAGGCCAGATTCTATGCTTGAGGGCTGTGTGCACATTTCATCATATTGCTATATCAGAAATCATTTTGTCCAAGGAATTGTGCTTCCTTAGTCCCAGTCTGACCACCAGCTTATTTTTTCAAGTTTATTCTTAGATATCTGAACTTGGGAAAAGAGGTATTAAGCCTTACTTTTCTCATATTTTCTGCATCCATGGCAACTACTTCCAGGTTGTTTTTTTCCTCCTCCAGACCTGTCAATCTTCCCAGCAAAGATTCTTTTTCCTTCTGCAACTTCTTACACTCCTCATTGGCCTGTTTTGCCTGATGCTTCACACTTTGCAGGTATTCCTGTAAGCCAGTGATAATACTTTCCAGATCCCTTTTGAGTGCTTCATTTGTTGCTATTTGACCTGAAGGAATACCAAATTAATTCCAGGTAGTTAAGAAGCCACATTTATTTACCAAACAAACCAAACTGCCTTCCTTCATCATTTCAAATGTTTGCCATTGGAGTAAGTAAAAACAAGTACCTAGAACTCAACCAGAAAATGTTTTTAAGGTTAGGATTCTCAATATTACTGTGCTAACCTGGCCACTGGAACAGATAAAAGAAATTTCAGTTCTTTATGCATTCCTTTCCCAACCAGGTACAAGTGAGGTAAACACACACAGTTTCCTTTTACATCAGTTAAGACAGTTTTTTAACACTTTTGTGCCCATTCTGTATTTCATTTGAGCAAAGATAAACGAAACAATCCTCAATATATTTGTCATGTTACCCTAAGCACAAGAAATACTTTAAGACAAAAATTAAAATTTACCATCAGTGAGCTGCTGCTCCAAATCCTTGATTTCCTCAGTTTCCTTTGCAATCCTGGAGAGCATCTCATCCAGGCGAGTCTCCAGCTGCTGGCAGTGTTTGCTCATTATATCAAGGTGCTGTTCTTTACTTGCTTTTTGAGCTTTCATGTGAGCCTGTCAAGTAACAGAAAGGTAAAACAGGGCATCAACACAGATTTCAAAAATCAGATTGGGATTTTGTCTCAATTCTGCAGTGTCTCATTATCAGCAAGAAAAGCCACAAGCTCAGCACACACTGTGGTGCTTTGGGATTTGTTACTTGTTGCTATTTTCCCTCAGCCCTGCCCCACAAAGGACCCCAGATAAGCAGCAATCTGTGACTACCAGCATTGTCTGCAGGCTCCCCCCTGCCCAGGCTGAATAATGCCTGCATTTAGAAATTAGTACTCATGGCTACTATCTTTCTTCCTGCCTTTACATTTTGTTCTACCACTTCCTCTCTCAGTCAAGAACAAACATGATTTCTCCCAGAACCTTTAATCCTGTCATCCTGCATTGCCCTCACAGCAGATGATGCTTTAGAACATGTCATGTCAGCACTTGAAGGAAGATACTCTGAGCAAACAGCAAGTCGGGCCAACTTTACAGTTACTAAGTAAATATTCCTAAGTAAATCTTATTTTATTAAAATGTTTCTAGGAGATACACCACACAGCTCACACAGACTTTGGCAAGGACTTCATGCGTTTAGTATGAATTAACTGATTGTTTCAGCTGTTTACAAAAGCTTGGTTATCAACAGAATAAAGTGTTATTTCTTACCAGTGTGAAATTGCTCAGAAACAAGCCAAACGCCAGAAATTTGGGAAAATACAGAATTATACTGTCATGATTAACTGCATGTTTTTATTACTACTCAAAAAAATAAATCGAGCTAGCAGTAGAAAATTTAAATATGAGTTTTCAGAAAAAAAAGGAGCACTTACAAAGTTGCTTCCACAGCAAAAGTAAATGGGTAAAACCAAAGCTTTTTGTATTTCTACTGGATTAAACCGGAAGTTAACTTAAACATCCATATCAGCACAGTTCAACTTGTCACCTTGCTAAACACAAACTGCCCTGCAGGTTTCGAAAGGGAGATTTCAACAAGTAAAACCCGAACCGCTGCCACTGAGCCATCTTGCTGCAGCTGCTGAATGGCACCAAAAATGCAGTTTTAAAAAGAAACAAAAAACCGCAAGACCCCGACCACTTACAGCTTTGCCTTTGTCTTTTCTTCCCGAGACAGCACTTGCAGAACGCCCCACCCCTGAGCGGGAATTCATTTGAATAAAGCACCGGGAGCTTCAGCACGGGCAGGGATTGAGCGGAGTCTCCGTGGGGTCCGGGCCGGGGGCGGGAGCTGCCGCCCTGGCTCCGCTGCCGGTCCCGTTCCCGTTCCCAGCCCCGTTCCCGTTCCCGTTCCCGGCCGTTGGCCCGCAGGGCGCTTCCTGTGTTGTGATTCGAAGCGAGGGGCGGCCGCGGGAAGGGCCGGGCCCGCTCCTGCCCCGGGCCCGCTCCTGCCCCGGGCCCGGCCATTCCCCCGGGAGCCTTCCCGGAACGCCCACGGCCCTTCTGCCACCCAGCCGAGGAAATTAAGTTTAAAAATACAAAAGGAGCTTTTAAAACAAGTGTCTCTGCTGAAAACGGAGCAAAGCATAAAAATACTTTCACTTCTCACTTAAGAACATCCAGCGGGCCTGGAAAACTTCCATTTAGAGATACAAGCTTTTAAAGAACAGGATTAAAGATAAGCTAAAATGAAACTGAATTAATTTCAATAAGTGTTTGCTGTCCCTGAACACTGTTAATAACTCAGAAAAAGTCCTGCATCCCTGATGATCACAAAGTTAGGTGGAAGCTCGAGCTCTCCCTGGTACCCCAGCCCTGGGGGATGTGACCTGTGAGGCCTCGCTGATTGTCTCGGGACTGACAGGACTGGGGGTGACAGCAGAGAAAGACCATCAGTCCCCACCAAACAGGCTGGATACGCACTGCCAGACACAGATGTTTAAAAACCTTTAAGGCCAGACTGCACAAAAAGATGCTTGAAGGATTTCTTACACAGAAATTGTCTGCAAGGCTCTGCCCAGCGTGTTTGGATTTAATTTTAGTGGATAAGATTGAGTTCTTAACGTGCTCTACAGGAGCTGTTGTAAAAATGAGTTGTTCAAGTGTTTTACCTAAGCTGGTTGGTGTGCTGAGATTTTTTAACTGTAAAGATTTTTTAACTTTCAAATTATAAGTTAATGACTTTGATAAACAGCAAAATAATATATAACTTGTGAAACAGGCACAAGTGAATGGTCACCTGTTAAAGCAGCCTTTAGTCCTCTGCACAGTATACAAAAACTCCAGATTCTGGTTTTACTTACATGCCTTGGATCCTCAGGATTTACAGAACCAAGAGAATTCTGCAAATTTTCAAGCTCTTTCTGATTTTTCCCTATTTCTCTTTTCTGTTTCTCTATTTGTTTTTCCAGTTCTAAGGTTTCCTTGCGTAGCTCCTGCAGGATTTTTAACTTTCCACTCAGTTGCTGTTCAATTGCTTCCTTGCTGGCCTGGGAGATCTGGAGACAGCATCAGGAGGTTGAGTGGTTGGAAATAGATCAGATCAAAAATATATTTTACATTTAAATAAAGAAGATCCTGTTCACTGATTTTCAGACAAGTTTCAAAATTAAAAATAGCAATAATTGATGACAGTTGAAGAAGTGGAAGATGCTGTTTTAGTTTATTGCTGACAAATTAATTCTTGCTGCCAATTCTGTAGCTACATTGCTTAGCTGCACAACTCAACCTACACAGCAGGTTCTTCCAGGTTTCTGGGGAAAGTCAGCAATAAATCAGAAGCAGCACCTGGAACAGATGCCATTAACTGCACTACAGCTCTAACAGCTGATTTATGAACAATAAATCAATCTGGAAGATTTTCCTGATGCTTGACACATGGATGTATGTCTGTACAGTGGCCTCTTTATAAGAATGAGGAGAAAAAGTTGTATTTTCTTACATCAACACTACTTCAAACACCTTCCCTTGCTCTTTGTGGAAAAACTCACTTTTTTCTGAGCCAGAGCATCCTCCAGTTGTTGCAGCTCCTCTGTTACTTTCAGCACTTGTTGCTCTGCATCTCCAATTTCACTTCGCAGTTCTTCTAATCTTCTTTGTGCTGCAGACAAAAGAAACCCAACACAAAACCCACAATCCCACAAAATGCATTATAATATTGTGTATAACACTGATACACAGCAGTGTATGAACACATTAATCAGCACAGCATTACACAGGGATAATCACAGCTAATACATTCTGGTTTCTCAGAAAGTAGGTCCAAAATTTGTTTAACAAGTATTACACAGTTAAATTCATGCATCAAATATGAAACATCCCTAGAACCCTGTTTTCAATAACATGTAACGCTCTAATCCTAAGTAATGTTCTCATCCTGAGTTATCTTAAAATAACAGCAGTAAGAAATTGTAGCAGTTTTAACACAAAAAAGGCATCAAGTCCAGTGTTTAACAATCACAGCACTTCCAGCCTTTGACACACTGTTTCTATTCTTATGTCAAGCATGTAACCACTGGACCAAACCACACTGATCTACAAGTTTTTATCTTTATTGGACAAAAAACAAGGTTTTACCTGAATTAATCTTTTCTTCCTTATCCTGCAGTATTTTATCTAGACTTTGGAGATGTGATTCCAGCTGGGGTTTCCTACAGGAGTCATCTTCCTCCTGTTGCATTTTTCCAAGCTGCAGCTGCTGAGCTTTGTCAGCAATGTATCCTTCCCTTATAAACATATTTCTTTTGTACCTGGCCTTGCCAATGTAGGGACTTTCACCAGGTACATTATCAAGCTCAACCTCCTGAAATGTAAGAAGCAGAGTCTTTATCTCAGAACTATGGCTGCAGTCAACTCCTAACACACATTTAGTTTTCTTATCCAGCATAAAAAGAAAAAACAACTTGAAATTACAATAATTTTACTTATTATAGAATTAGAATTTTGCTTATTATAAAATTAGATTTTTACAGGTTATACTTAATGATTTTGGCCTTAAACATTGTTATTTTACAATGGAACTAAAACCAAACAAACCCAGCTGGGGTGTGACCAGTTTGTTGCAGATGTCTGGAGGAACTTTTTCTTAGTATATTGAATTTACTTAGATTATATTTAGTCCATTTCATTCTTGCACTTAAGTTTACTCAGACATAACTTAATTAGAGTCACTGATTACTGATCTTTACTTTTCTTATGGATTGCATTCTGGCATCTCCACATTTTTGTTTGCAGGTATGACAGAGGTTGTGCCTTTAATAAAACAGCATCTATTAGATTATAGAAAAACTAATAAGGTTTTTATTTTCCAAGTTGAAAATTCAAGGGAAACAGCAATAAAAAGAGCCATGATTTTAAAATTATTACCTCTGAGGGAAAATAATTTAAGGGCTCAAATTTTGCATCAATCTTGTAAAAGGCCAGCTCCTGCTCCAGCTCATATTGCTTCTGGCAAGCCCGGGTCAGCTCCACTGTCTTCTGCTTCAGCTGAGAAACCACAAAACCCAGTGAGTGTCATTCACTGGGATTCACTCATCACTGTCACACTCAGTGCAGCTCCACAGACAGCAGGGCACAGCCCTTCATGTGGGAACAAAGCTCACAGCACAGTTTTGGATCAGGAATATCACAAAGGGTAATTTTACAATGGTGACTAAGAGGAGACAAAAGCCCCACAATTAATAGAATACAAATGATCACATGAAAGGCCTTTTAAGTTTACATACATCAAAGTGACAAGTTTATTTTTAAACCTAATTTAGGATAAAATAATAATTTGGGTACAATCTTTTAGCAAAATCTAGGCCAAAATAACAAATATATTTACTGCTACTAGTGAGCACGAAGACTATTAATACTCATGGTCTGTAAAAAACCCAAAATATCTCAACTGTCAAGAGTACAAAGTCTGTGTATTTTATTTTAGCTAACCATGTGCTAGATTGGTTTTGAGGTTATTTTTAAGTAAAGGTCCATCATGTGATCTCTTTTTAAATCAACTTTTCACACTGAATACCTGAGGGAGAACATGCAGCACAATTCCAATAGAGAGTGGAAAGCAGGACTAATGGAGAAAGAGAAATAGAACAGGAAAGGCTTAAAGAAAGATTTCAAAACCTGATAAATGTCATGCAAAAATTAACTCTGTTTCAGAGAAAAGAGGAAAAAAATATCATGAAAATTGTACTCCAAACCACAGTGAATAAAAAATGTCACTGGGACACTCCATAAAAATGTTGCTACTTCAGGGAACGTGCAAATACACCCTAGAAATTAAACCAACCATGCAACCCAGGGGCACAGTGGGGCTACCTTTAGTGAGGAACAAAGGCTCTGCAGGAAGGGGACTGTGACAAACCCAGACACCAGCTGAAGGGAGACAGAAGTGAGCCAAGTTTGTCATCCAAAGGAGAAGAGTGGGTTCAGGTTGCAAAGTATTTGCTGCTAAATCTCATTATACTGCAAACTCCATTTTAGAAGCAGTCTGCTGGTTAGTGTGTGTGTGTGTTCAGAGAAACAGCTACAGAAGTACCAGGTATGGGAGTCTGAAGGATAAACTTTTAGAGGACAAGTCTAAGAGGATAAAATCCAAATATTAAGCTCAACCATCAGGTCATTCACAGCCCAGCACTCTCAAGGCAGTAGGACTTTGCTTGAGTTTTATGGCTACCCATGAAAGAGACTCAAACATAAGACTTTAGGATGATGTGAATAAAATACAATTACAGTGGTGGGCATTACCCAAAATAATAACCAAGGGCTGTTACTGACATACAGCTTGTGTGCACATCTTGTTTTTGTAAAAGTACCGATTTTCTTCCATCTTGCAGCAACACTTTAGAGTCTGACCAGTGCAGCATATTCAGAACATCAGCAATTTAGCAGCTTAACCTTTCATCAGTTGACAAAATTTTCAACAGAAATCCATAAATAATTACTAGAAACAAAGAAGTTACTATAAATCACAAGATGATACTGAGTGCTGCTTCCATATACTTACTTTTTTCCACAGAAAGAATATTGAAGGTCAATAATCACTCCCTAAAGAGAGCTGGAAGTCTCTCAGTTTTAAAATTAAATCTTCAGTCATTTGAGCTCTCACATTGACAACTTTGTGTCCAAAGATTTCCTTAGTGCCAGGGATTATCTTACCAGCTCATTTTTGGTGCCCAGGTCCCTCTGCAGCTCTTCAAAGCTTTGTCTCTGTTGTACAGCCTTTTCCTTTAGTGACCTGTTGACCTCATCTTGATGCTGAAGTTGCTCAAGCACTTTGGACTGGTTAAGTTTCACATTCTCCATCTCCTTTTTTGTGTTTTCCAACTCTCTTTCTAATTTTTCTACTTCTTCTGAAAAACAAAATCAGACAAACATTCCAATAGAAAAAATCTTTTCCTTCTAAACTTAAATTTTGTGTCATTCACTTTAGATTTAACAGATTATTACCCAAATTAAATCTCTCCAGAGCTTCCTGCCTGTCATGGTTTGTCACAGGCTGTCCATCCAAGTTTTCCAGTGCCCTCAGGTGGAATATGGTGTACAAGCAGTAGTGAGGCAGACTTGCAACTGGATTTTCAGCAAGGAACAGAGAGGTCAGATCTTGCAGAGGCTTTAATTTAGCTATATCATGGAGCTAAATCAAACAGAAACAAAACAATGATTAGACATCCTTCTGAGAAGGTTTAAGCCCCCAGGAGTAAATTTCTGATTATGCAGAATGTTCTGTGTTAGGTCTGTATCAAAGGATTTATTTTAACCTTTATGCTAAAGAATAAGCTCTAAAAACCTACCAAAATACACAGTATTAAGCCTAAAGTAGCTTCTTAAAATCAAATTATTTCCTCTATTATAAAATGCCATTGCAAAGACTGTAAATGCAATCAAGCTTTATCTTGGAAATTTCAAGATACCAAGGCTTGTGGATGTATAACCTCCCAAAAACTTACACTTTCCCAAACCTAATATTTGTTTGCATCTTCAGTACCTGCACAGCAGGAGTTTCTCTGATAAATAACTTTATTAGGCTCCCAGCTGCTGCATTTTGCAGCAGACTTTGTGGAAAGACACTCAGCAATTACCCAGAGGAAGTCAATCAGTGTAAATACCCCGGGTCACTTCATGAAAAGGCTGAACAATGCCTGTTTCTAACCACAATCACTTACTGATGACACTTTATTCTGTTTCAAATTCAGGCTTTGAAGGGATCTCAGCTTCTTCCCTACCCACAAAGGAATGTGCTCAATCTCATTCCCTGCCAGGTTCAGCTTCTGCAGGTTCTGCAAATGTTCTATGCCTTCAATTTTGCTGAAAATGAGAAGAAAAACGGAATTTATCATGAACCACAGCAAATTTAACGTGAAACTGAGGAATTATGGATAAACTACAACAAAATCTGTCACAATTAATTAACCAAGAGATCAGCAAAACCATTATTTACTGCCATGGACAATTCAAGTGAAATTACACTATCTTACTTAAAAGTACTACATTAGGACCAAAAATCACAGCAGAATTTTCTGTCATTGTTGCAAACTCATGACTTTTGCATGTCTTCATTTCAACATTAACACTATTTTAATGTGTGGTAACTCCATTTTCATGGGGAAAATTTGCTCCTTCTCTCCCAAGAATGTAATGGGATGAAGATGAATCAAAATAAAGTCTTTTGTGGGGCTTTATCCTCCCATAAAAAAGGAAGGATCAACTGTAAACTGACAGCATGAAGAGCTCCATTTTTAGTGTTTCATGAAAACTGTTGAGGAAAACATGCTAGTTTGTAGTTTACTTGAGCATTTTTTATAGGTATGTGTGAACATTAAGTAAACCACGAGTATTACAACAAAGTAAAGAAGGATGTGCTCCTGTGACTGTGCTATTTTTTTGGTATATATGAGCTGTATGTAACCAAAATGTGAAAACAGAGCAGGAGCTAAAAGCTAATTCATCCTTTTCAATTCCTGTTGAGAGAGGAAGCTGTATGAACACAATGTGTAGAAACTCTGGGTTTTACTCACTTCCCATTGTAAATGTCTTTACTGAAATGGCAGCTTCTCTGCTGCAAAGGCAGTTTCATAATGGTAAAAATCATAATTCACTGACAGAAAAATTAAAAGCAATTAAGAGTTTTGCTACTGCATGAACCATTACCCTTCAATGCTTTAAACAAGACACCAGACTCTCAAGAGTTCAAAAGCAATCTAGGGAATTTATGGCCTGCCTGATCAAGCCCATTCAGCTTCCTTTCCTAAAAGAAAAGCTCATTATATTACCTGTAAAAACAAACAGTTAAAGTTTAATTAATTTTTAATGCACTTAATTGGGTTATTGCCCACTCTTCATTGTGGTATCTGGAAACTTGCACTTCTGGCTCATTTTCCAAGGAAAACAAATCAAATCACTGCCCTGGTACACTGACAGCACTTCCCAGAACTATTTATACTTTTAATACCTCAGAGCTTGTGCTTTCTGAAAAGACCTCAAAGCCTCTTAGTCTTGACATACAATTGGGAAACTCACCTCAAGTGTTCACTCCTGTGAGAAAACTCACTTAAACAGGAAAGGAAAATCAGTTTTATCAACCCTGAGCTCTCCAAATCCTGTGGTTTATTTGTGGTTTATTCCTCTTACCTGATTCTGTTGCGGGACAAGTTGAGTTCACGCAGCTTCAGCAGTTTATCCAACTTCTCAATCTTCTCTATTTGGTTGTTACTAAGGTTTAGCACCTCCAGTTTAGAGCACTTTTCCAAATTTTCTATGTACTAAAGAACAGAAAATCTCTTAGCATAGGATTTGAGTTTTTTTAAAGAGAAAATCAGCTTTCTATTAATTAAAAATACCAAGTATTCTAACATTTTGTTAATCACAGTTCATTCTGGTATTCTAAAACCCCAATTTAGGTACAGTCTTCTATAGTGTTGGAAAGCTGGATTTTAAATTTACAGTGGGCCAGTATTCATCTACATAAAAAGGAACATGTTATTAAAAACAAACAAACAAAAACAAACAAACAAAAAACCCAAAAAAACCCCAAACCAGCCAAAACCAGCTCAATCCAAAACCTAAAAAATTACAGGAACTGATCTGTTTTAAGCATCATTCTAATGAATCAATTATTTTTCTTTTATTCAAGTCTCCACTGGACTTTTTTTTAACAGAAGCTGGTTGCAGAACTGGGCTAAAAGAATTACACTGTACTGTTTTCATCCACTTAAATATAAGCCTGTATTAAACAATAAATTGTAATTATTTTAAACTTAGTTTAATTTCCAGTTATTTCCAATAACTTACCTTAAATTTCTTGTCCCCATCCTTTGGGGAAGAAAGATTAAGTGAGCTTATGCAGGCCAGATTTTGCTGTTTTGACAGACCCTTTATAAGGGGTTCAGTTATGTACTTAACCCCCGGGCTAACACCATTTTCAACTGCAATTAAACAGAAAGCATTGATGATTTTTTATATTTGTTGTTTTCTTTACACTTAATCATGGAAAAACATTGAAAATGATCCCCCCAGAAACATTTACAGGAAGAAGTAAAAGTCTCATTATTTTCCCCAGTTTTCATTACTCTCATTTCCTCATTTGTGTTCAAAAACAAAAAAAAAAGATTAAAGCAATTTTTTCAGGCTTCTTTCCAACAGATCATACATCTTTAATCACACAATTCACAAAATACTGGCTTTTAAAGCTTGTGGTATGTACTTGAATACCAGCATAATTTACTATACAATACCTTTCTGGAATTTAAAAGCAGCTCCAACATTTTCTGCTGGAATACCCAGTCGTTGGGACCTCTGCTCCATGCTTTTGGGAGCAGCTGGAGGTGTCTGCTGGCCAAGATGTGGAGATGTGGCACTTGAACTGACAGGTGACATTAGCTGAGCTATGTGGGACGCTGATGACTGTGGATTTCTACCTGAAGCATTCCTTACAAGGCCTTTCTTCATTGCCAGAAATGCCGAGTATCACATGGCAATACCTGGAAGAACTGAGACAATTGTCAGTCTGTGTAAAAAGCTACATCTTAAAAGGTTTGTATGACAACAAAGGTGATACAGAATCTGCCAAAAACCACATCTCCAATGGGTGCTAGCTTCCAGTTTTCCTGGCATTGGGAAGAATTTTACCTTTATACTCCCACCCCTCTACAGCACAGCCCCAGGGACTGACTGAGCAGCTTTGTGCTTGCAGCTCATCTTCCTCCTGTCCTGCAGTCTGTAGTTTACACAAAATTTGCCAGGTCTGGAGATGCTCTCAGCTCAGGCTAATAGAGCTGGCAGGGACACAAAGAGAGGACTGGATCCCAACTGTTCCCAAAGCTTGAAATCAGCCCCTTTGCAGGGGGCTGAAACAAATGAAAAGCAGAAAAAGGTAACTTAGGAAAAAAAAAAAAAAATTAATATCAGTATAGCATTGGCATTCCCACAGTTTTCCTTTCTGCAAACAAATTATCCTGTGACTGCCTGGGAAATTCCAGAGAATGTTAACAGCAACTTCTCTCAGTGATGAACATATTTCCCCAGGGATAAGTGTAGGAAAAACCATGTATTCCGTGTGACAAAGCCCTTGTAGCAGCCATCTCCAAAGGACAGAGATATATTAACACCTCCACCCACTGAACAAGGAGCACATTTCAAAACATTCTTTAAGATAGAAAAGCCGTCTCTTGGAGCTTTGTGAGTGATGACGTGCCTTGAGAATATGTTCCTCATTGAGATAGATTTTTTTTTCCCTCCGAAATTGGAAAGGAAATAAGGACAAAGGAAGAGGGGGCAAGAATAAGGGCCACTGTTTTCTACCCAGTAGTTGGAAACGCAATTCATACAAGATCAGGACAGAGAGACTGGAAGGCGCAGGAGAGAGAGAAAGATGCTGGCGCGCTAACGAAGAGCCACATTGGGGCGTTCCTTCATGTCTCAAGAAGCGCAGTTCTTGGTTTTAACGCTGCTTCCTGAGGAAGGTTGTGGTTTCGCGGAGACACTCCCGAGGGGCTGACGGGGATCGGGGCCCCCGTGCGCTCCCAGACTCCCCCATCCCCTCCCGGTTACCGCCGCAGGGCGATCCCCCTCAGGCCTCCGCTTTGATTACCTGCGTTGACATGGTAACGCCGCCTCACCGCTCGTCGCCGCGGCACGGGAGGGCAGGGCGGCCTCGGAGCTCTTCCGAAGGATGGCACGGGTTCGCAACGCACCTTCCCGCCGCCTCGTTCCCCTCACCGAACGATCGCCGCCCACACCGCCGAGCCCCGGGAGCTGCGGCTCCTTTAAGGGCGCTCCCTGAGGGGCCGCCCCGCCGCCATTTTGTCCGGTCGGAGGCCGCGGCGGGTGAGGCTGAGGGGCGGGGCTTGCGTAAGACCACGCCCCCTCCAGCCTTTCCCGCCGCTGAGGCCCCGCCCCCGCTTCGCCATTTCCCGCCGCGTCCCCTGAGGGAGAGTCCTGAGGGGTTTGTGGTAAATAAAGCCCAAATCACTGTATAAACAATAAAACCTTGAGGAATTTTGGTTTATTTAAAAGCTGGAGTCGCTGTATAAACAATAAAACATGCTCTGCTGATAGGTGGTTTTTTCATATCTGTAGTCTACGTGTGTCACATTAGCATCTCACTGCAAAATTGCATCTAAATAGTCTTGGAAATACACAGTTTATTTGCAATTATAAACTCTGCGTGTCTGGTCTAAACCATAGTAATTTTCACAGAGGCGTGTAATTTTTAACACTTGGACTGTGTTAGTTCAGCATCTGTGTAACTAAGTGTGAAATGTGAAGTTGAAAAACCAGTAGGCTCTAAAAAAATGTCTGAAAAATGTAGGGAAGGAGCATAATTAGATTTTAAAAACACTATTTCAGAGTACTTTTAAAGCATTTCCCAGTGTTCTTCACTATTTGCGCCTTTTCATTTATGTACCATCCCTATTGGTGTTTAATAATGAGTATGTTGGCCGCTCATTTTAATAATGTTAAGAATCTTACATTTTATAAGCTTTTATTCTATTATTACTTCCCTTCTAATTCATTACCTTTGGTGAGAATCTGGCCATACTGTAATTTCATTTTATATCGATCAGAAACAGTTTTGTAAATGCTTTTCCCGTAAAGGTTGACCGTGATATTTGTTTAAACTTCAGCATTCTTGCACAACTTTATTTAACTTTCTATAAACCTATTTGTTGAGGTGCTATCCTAGATATCTGGCCTGCAAAGGTTTTGTCACCAATGGTTGTGGGGGTTTTTTTGCAGATTTTTTAATTTATTTTTTTTTGCAAAACACTGTTTAAAAGAGTGCATGCTGATATATTGTGCTCTAATATTTCCATATTGCAGTTTTTATTTGTAATGGAAGTGGTCGGAAAGTTGGCATAATCTAGGATACAAATGACTAAAAGGAATTTGTAAGGGAAAAGTTATTTCAAAACAGCAAAAAAAATTAATGCTGGTCTAAACACATCCACACATTGATTGATTTAACTCAAATGCTTTTTTGCTTCCGACATAAATTTAAGGTCACTTTGATTTAAAAAAATATTTTACTAAGGACAAACTAAATCTATTTATTTGTTATTATTTGTACCTCTGAAAATTATTTTATTATGCAGTTGTCAGAAGGAAAGTGAGGAGTGACACAGGATTGCTGTGGGCATATTAAAAATTGAAATCCTAAATTAAAAATTGTCAAGTTTAGCAGTTCTGGCTTCCTCAGGAGGCAGCAATAATGTTTTAGTAAAGAATGATCTGCCATTAATTATTAACTGTGAGTGAAATGTGTTGGTGGCATTTCTGCTCACCCACAGCAGAGGCTGTTTAACCCACCCTCACTGATATCTATGGTTTGCTGTTGTCCCAGACACAATGACTATTTTTATACATTTTATTGTTCTACTATTTTCTGGAACGACTTTTAGCCAAGAGAAAACGTAAGTAAAAGCAAATACGGATTTTACTGGAAACATTACTTGATTGTTGTCCTTTCTTTTGGCTAAATAAATCCAGAACTTAAGCAGAGCCAAAACAAAGGGCACTATCCAAATACGATTTTAATTAGTGTCTTACAATAACCTGATTATCCTGTTTGCTTTAACGCTGTGCATGTAACCAAATTACAAAGGGAAGTAAGAAATCTGAAAGAAATACAGTTCCATTATTCCATTATTAATATTATATATTAATTTATTGTATATTAATATACATATTCCATGTACAGTTATGTCCTTACAGCACCAAAGATCTTCCGAGCTGGGGC
Source organism: Parus major (assembly GCF_001522545.3). NCBI lineage: Eukaryota > Metazoa > Chordata > Aves > Passeriformes > Paridae > Parus > Parus major. The sequence continues at coordinate 2,120,741 of NC_031785.1, forward strand.
CTCTGAGAAAGTTGTAGTTCAAGCTTTTGGTTATGAAGAGGAATTTCCAGTCAATATTGCCCTAAAAAGCTTCCCAGATAAGCTGGTTGTGTATTCGTCTGGTCAAATTTCCTTAACTCCAGCCAACAAATTTCAAGATGCTGTAACTTTAACAGTAAGGAATTCAGACTTTTTTTACAGTCTTTTAATTATCACATTTAGTGATAAGTCTTAAAAAAATATTATGGCAAGTTTTCAGTCGTTTAAACTGGGGAGGGAAGAGTAATGCTCCAATTTTTGGTCTGAAATTAAAATTATGCTGAATAAAATCATTTTAAAGGAACAACATTGAGGTTAAACATATAATCAAACTACTTTAGAAACATTACCATACCTGCATAACTTTAAAATTAGAAAGAATCAAATCAAAGTACCAACCACAGCAGGAGTTTTGTTGTGGCCAGGATTCATCATGGGAATAAATGGAAATCTGATAATTTGCACTGTTGTAACCTCATTACTGGGATTTGAATTTTGCTGGTTTAGTTCTGGACATAAATAAAATGCAAAATTTAAGAATATCCATAGCTTAATGCTCTAGACCATCCTCTTATCATGTAAGCAAGAATAAATCCTTGTGAGTGTTGATATTTTTATTTAATGATACTCAACCACAGGGTGGTAATTGCTTTTCAGATACTCTTTGCATCAAAAAATGCTGTGGGAAAAAAAATACACAAAAAATATTTTATTAATCTTCAAATCTTCATCTTTATTTCATCTTCCCCAGGTTCAACCAAGAGATTTACCAAGAACAGATAATTCAGACAAGTATTTGTATTTGGAAGCTGTTTCTCCACATTTTACGAGATTTAAAAAAATTCCTGTTTCCTATGAGAATGGGTTTCTTTTTATTCATACAGACAAACCAGTTTATACTCCTGACCAATCAGGTAAATAATGCTAATTTCTCTTGGCTGGTATTTAATTTTTAAAGGCTGCTGACTCTGCTAAGGAATTGGGATTTACATGTTCTTTAAGCTCTTGGTTGTTTTGCATTGCCATCAGTGGATATTTAATTTTTTTATCAGCAGAATAATACTTTGAATTACTTGATCATACTGTAAAAGTTAATCACTTCTCCCTGCCCTCCACATACTAAATGACTAATTTGTGGAACAAAGAGTGAAAGATATTCCTGGGAATTTGTTAAAAATATCAATGAATTTTTTGATTGCTTAGATTTTGAGATTTATTGTTGTAATTCTTACAGTGAAGGTCAGAGTTTACTCTCTGAATGAAGAACTGCAGCCAGCTCGGAGAGAAACTGTCCTAACTTTTGTGGTGAGTCATAACTGAATTTAATATTAATTTTTTGTAGCTCTAATAACAAATAAAGGTAGGTAGGTAGATGGGAAATCAGTATTGCAATCAATGTTTAATAAAACTCTAATATGTTTTTGCAGGTAGCCAGACATCCTTTAAAAGATTTAAAATTGAATTTTCAAGGTTGGATAGAGGTTTTCAAGTCCCAGATCCAAAGTTATCCCAGAATATAAAAAAAATTAAAAATCTTTAATATCTGGGAAAAGGATTTTTGAGGGAACTTTAATAATATATGGGTTTTATACTGTTTGTTTCATTAAAGATATATAAATAATCAGTATCTACTATATTTTTTAGCCTTTAACAATTGGCTTCTTATTACAGTATTTTTTTAGCTATTTTAAGCATAGCTTTTACTTGGTGGAACCAGAGTAAAATCCATTATCAGAATTTCAGCCTGAGTTGTTTCTACAAATGTTTGTGTTTTTATGCTTTGAAACTTTTGAGAAAAATATGTTATGGCCAGGCTGCCTCTGAAATCCCAGGATGGAAATTCCCCTTTTGATAAGAACAATCTTTAACTGCTCATCCTTTCCTCTTATCATTTCAAGGATCCTGAAGAAGTAGAAGTGGATATTTTGGAAGAAAAAGATTTTACTGGAATCGTTTCTTTTCCCGACTTCAAGATTCCTCCTAATCCTAAGTAGATTTATTTAATGGTTTTTTTTAGTGAATTATTGACATTATAATGCCTTTTTATAGTGGCTGTGATAGAGTGATTTTGCATGGTGGGCATGGCTTGAAACTTGGAGATTTCTAACATTTCACAGAGAGTGGAATCATGATATAAATAAGGACCTTGTGGCAGAGTACTCTCCTTAAAGAACAGTGAGTGGTAGATTTTTCATATTCAATTAAAAAAGAACATTAATGACAATTAAATCTTACTGCTCTAGAGATATAAACAGTGACAAAGATGTGGGCATTTCATATTTCATATGTGTTTCATACAAATCATCAGCATTTTCCCAGGAACAGCAGCATACAAAAATGATCTCTTCAGTTCTCTTTTTAGTCTTGAGAGGGTGCTGAAGTATTGCTGAGATGGCAGAAGGATGATAGCAGGGGCTTGAAAAACTGGTTTATAACTAATTTTATTTCCTGTTTGATTTCAATGCTTTAAAATAAGTGTCAAATAATTTGTAATGTATCAAAGACAATCTGTTCAAAGTAGGCATTGAACACCTGCAAAAATTTGGTGCAGAATTTTCCTCTCTAAGGAATTATTACCATTAATATTATCAAGCAGTAATAATAATTTTTGACTTCATCATTAATTTTCATCTTAAAAACTTATTGATTGTTGACATATCATAGGTATGGAATTTGGAAGATTAAAGCCAAGTACAAGAAGGATTTTGTGACCTCAGCTGTGGCAAAATTTGAAGTTAAGGAATATGGTAAGATGTGCCCATGCTGTTAACCTGCATTTTTAGTGTTTTCAAGAACACAGACTGCTTGAAATGGCCATGATTCTTCAGTGGTTGAGCAGCTGGGGCTTCATGGATAAAATACCCCCAAGTGAGCTTTTTTCTACTCAATTTGCAGCAATGCCAAGCTTTTCCATCATCATCGAGCCAGAGAGTAACTTCATTAGTTCTGATAAATTTGAGAACTTCAGGATTGTTGTGAAAGCTAGGTGAGGAAATTTGGCTTGGAATTCTGAATATTTTGTATCTCTTCTTTTTTTACCTGAAGAATGATTCTCCTGAGTCCAGAATTTTCCTCTTTGCCTTCCTCAAGAAGCCCTTTCATCAAAATCCTTTCTACTCTGTAAGAGATCTAAGTGACCCTTCTTCAAGTTCTCTCAAAGTGATTATTTTTCAACAAAGTGTTTAAAATACACAGACATTTGTTTTCCATCTCTTGCCTGGGCAATTAATTTTCTTCAAAAACAAGTGCTTTGTGCAGCTATTAACGTAATCTTAAAAACATTCATTTTGTTTTATTCTCAGCTATTTTTCCAACAAAAAGCTTCCCAGTGCTGATGTTTTTCTTCGTTTTGGAATAATTGAAGAAAGTGAGAAAAGAATGATGCCTCAGGCAATGCATGTAACGAGGGTAAGGAGCAGCAAGTCAAGTCTGTGTGGAATTCAAGTGCATAATTCAGGATTGATCCAATTCCACTGAAGTTTTTCCATTAAATTTGGTGAGAATGGGCCTAAAGTCATAGTTGGCATCCACAGCTCCCCAGTGGAGACTTTTCCTGTGTAATGTTGTCGTCAGGGGCAGAGAAATGCACTTGGAAATGAAATTCAGAGGCAGCATCTGAGACAATGGCATTTCCATCTGGTGTAATTACTCTCTTGTCCAAGATGTGTGATTAAAATTTCTATGAAATTACTTCAGTGCTATCTATAACAGCATAACTGTATTGTAAATGGAGACAAGCAGATCAAAATGATATTGTTTTATTCTGGGGAGTCTGTTCTACATTAAATGTCCCCTTTCCTCATTTAGTGAAGATATCTCTGAGTTATCCCCACTCCTGCTGAGCCTGCACACAAACTTTGCCACATGTGCCATTGATTGGTTAATTTAAAATAATTTCAGGGAATAAATAATTCTTTTTAACACATTTTAACCTTTTTAACACTTTTTAACCTTTGATTTCCTCTGAAAATGGACAATGAGCAGAAACACACCGAATCTGCATATGGTCTGTGTATTGTTTCTAAATTATTGACTATAAAGCGATGATTTCTGTTTCATTTCCAGATTGAAAATGGAGTTGCTGAAATCAGTTTTAACAGTAAGAGAGCAGCAAGTTCCATAGGTTTTGACAGTCTGGAAGCACTGGATGGGTCATATTTATATATTGTGGCATCAGTGTTGGAGTCTATGGGTAAGTTGCTCTTTAATTGAAATTTTTCTTAATACTTCAGCAAATGTGAACAGAACTAGAAAAGAAAACTATAAGGCTAACTTTCATAATATCAGACTTTCTTTAATATTCAGTTCTTCTTCCAAAAACTTGTAAGGAGAACAACCCATTCTCCCTGTAAAAATGGTTAGGGATAACACTCACTTTTGGCTGTTTGTTCCATGGGGTGCTGTGTTTTGTTAGGTGGCCTCAGTGGAGAGGTAGAGTTCGCTGGAGTCAGGTTTGCTGTCTCTCCTTACAAGCTGAGTTTGATTGCCACCCCTCTCTTTGTGAAGCCTGGACTTCCCTTCTTCATTAAGGTCAGTTCCCAGGAGCAGGGTGGCTGCAGATTGCACAAGCTTTGTTATTTTTCTCTCTGTACCACTCTATGTCTGAACACACTTTCATTTCCATTGACTTGTACATTTTTTGACTCCCTGTTGTAGAAGCAGATGAGCAGCTTGGAAGATTCTTCCTGAAAAAATGTCACCATTTCTTTGTCCTGATGAACAGGTGCAGGTGAAAGACACCATGGATGACTTTGTTGGAAATGTCCCTGTAACTGTCACTGCAAAATCCTTTAGTGAGCAAATGGATGAGACTCACTTGATATCAGAGGGTTCAGAATCTGGGAGAAGAAAAACAAGCATCAGTGATGGAACTGCTTTGTTTGTTGTTAATATCCCATCAAACAGTAAAATGATGGAGTTTCAAGTGAGTTAAATTTTCCCATTGCATTATTTCTTCAAGGGTGTAATTATTTCTTCAAGGGTAAGGTCTTGAGCTGGCTTCTCTTTTTTGAATCCCTCTGAACAATATATTGCAGAATGATTTTAGTATTGTCATTGTTTGTTCTCTTAGGTGTAATTCTGTACTCAGACTATTCAGACTATATTTTATTATCTTTCCAGGTAAAAACTGCAGATCCACGTCTTTCAGATGAAAACCAAGCGAGTAAAACCTATGAAGCAAAAGCTTATTCATCCCTGAGTCAGAGTTATCTCTATATTGACTGGGCTTCAAACCACAAAACCCTGGAAGTGGGGGATGTAATAAATATTAATTTATATCCACAAAGTCACTACATTGATAAAATACATCACTACAGCTATTTGGTGAGTAACAGATGTTTCTGCATAAAATATTAAATTGCCATTTAATATGGATGGTTATGGATGAAAAATCTCAACAATCAAGAACTATCTTCAGCATAGAATATGTGCAGCTTAGACAACTGCTTTCCTTTAGAGACAATCTGTCAGCTTTACAGGAAAAAAAATAACAGTCTCATGTTTAAATTTCATATTTATATAGTCAATTTTTTAAAAATTCTTATCTGACATTGACTGGGATTGGGGACAAGTAGTGTTAGTCTCAAGAGCTATTTCAGAAGGTGAAATGTAGATGAAGGAAAAGAAGTGCAGAGGCAGCACTTCTTTTCAGTGGAAGATATAAATTCAAATAATTATTACACATGAAAAATAGACTGAATATAAAATTTGACTTTTTTATTCTCCATCATTTTTTTTAAACTATAGATCACATCAAAAGGGAAGACAGTGAGCTTTGGAACTCAGGAGAGAATTAAGGATTTGGAATATGAACATCTAACTTTTCAGATAACCCAAGAAATGGTTCCTTCAGCACGTCTCATTGTTTATTACATAGTCATGGGAGAAGGTGCTGCAGAGTTAGTGGCTGATTCAGTTTGGCTGAATGTGCAACAGAAATGTGGGAACAGCCTTGATGTGAGTAGCAAAACAGGCATGGAAATTTGTGGGTGTGCTTTCATTTTATGGTCAGATTTTATCTCATACTTACACAAGTTCTTTAACACTTAAATTGTTATAGTAAGTGTCTGCCACCAGCTGGATTGATTTCAGAACAATGTGCTTTCAAAGTTACCAATCTTTGTTTTCAATTTATAGATTAAGCTGCAGTCAAGCAAAGAGCCAGTGAAACCAGCAGAGGTGGTGTCACTCACCATGAAAACCCAGTCCAGTTCCTTTGTTGCTTTGTCATCCATTGACAAGGCAATATATGGGGTCACAGGAAGGAGGAAGAGAGCCATGGAGAAGGTGAGGTGGCAGCCATAAAAGAAAATCAAGCTGCTCTTTGTTTCATGTTCACATTCAATAACTGACACGTCATGCACTCAGCCAGCCTGAAAATAGGCAGAAGAGCAATTCAAGCCAGAGTGAAAGTTGTTTAAATCTACAGTTCAAAATTATTAAAAGAATTAGTTTACAATCTTTGGAATTCCAGTAGAAGTAAATTGTGGTTTTAAAGGCAGATCTGAACTCTCCCATCAGAGCTCCACAGACCTGGCCAACAGTGGGTTGCAGTGTTGGAGAGCTCCATGGGGACCATGATCTCCTCCTTTGTTTCACAAAGAACCTTTCCAGGCTGTGTTTTGAGGACATTCTGGTAGCATGGCATGTGTGTTTCTCCTCAGATCATGCTGCAGCTGGAGAAGGGTGACCTTGGCTGTGGGGCTGGGGGAGGACAGAACAACATTGCTGTGTTCAGGATGGCCGGGCTCACCTTCCTGACTAATGCAAATGCTGATGACTCAGAGGAAGCAGGTACATTCCTGTGGTCCAGGCATGCAACTGAATTTTCTGAAATGTTCCATTGTCTCAGTTATTATCTTGGAATTCAAGGGGATGCATGTACTGATGTTTTTTGAGGTGGGGGAAAACATCTTGTGGAACAGTTACTGTAATCAAAATAAAAATACTTCTGTGTCATTAAAGCAGCAAACATAAAAAGTTTCATGCATTTTGAATGCGATTTTGTGGAGTTATTTTTAAGAGGAAAATGCTATTATAGGAAAAGTTCATGCTGTGTGTACTTTTTTATTGTTTTGGACAGGTGAACCTTGCAATGAAGTGTTAAGAACAAAACGGTCTGACTTCCGTGAAAAGATACTCAAAGAAGGTGTTAAAAATACTTCTATGTATATCATGATGAAAAAAAAAATCACATCCATTAATAAAATGGATTATAAAATATAAAATAATAAATAAAATAAAAGAAATAAAAATTCTATTTAATTTTTAATGTAGATAAAAACTTCATCTTAAGGAAGGAAATTATTTTATTTTTATTTCAGTGGACAAATACCGAGATCCAGAAGCCCGGCAGTGCTGCATGGCTGGAGTAAAAGCTTATCCAGTCTCTGAGACCTGCAGGGAGAGAGCTCAGAGAATTCGGAGGAACCAAAGGTGCATTTCTGCATTCACAAAGTGCTGTGAATTTGCCAACAAGCTGCGGCTGGAAGAGCCAAATAAGCTCCTAATATTGGCCAGAATGCGTGAGTATGAGAGCTCTGGGTGTGCTGTTCCAGCAGAACAGGGGGATAGGGAGCTGATGGAATCTATGAATCCCTCCCTGGTACCTGCCAGCGTTATTCCACACAGAATTTTATCAGTCTCACAAGACTTTGGTTATATATCCCCTATTGAAGAGGGGTAGGAGAGCAGTTTTTTATAGTGTTCAGCTCTATTCTCTTCTCCCACGTTTGGAACAAGCAGAACAGCAATCAGAGAGTATTAAGAGTAAACTTGAACGCTAAATTTGAATCCTTTGCCCAGGCCCAAGACAGCCAGTGGGTAACACCTGAGGAAAGATCTGTGGGAGTGTCAAATTCCTTGTCTTCCATTATCTCCCTATAATTGCTTGTTAACAAGGTGATCTTGGACAGGTATTCACATGTGTAAATGGATGAGGTGGGATTAACACAGTTTTTTTGATGAGGGTAATTAGATGCCTTTTTTCTTGTATCAGGGTTTTCTTACTTGCTTTATTTATGTTCTTCAGATTTTGAGTCCCTCTTGGAACTGGATGAGGCTCAAGTTCGTAGCTACTTCCCTGAAAGCTGGTTATGGGAAGTTCACCAAGTTTCTTCAAGGTACTGCTCTCCTCAAATCAACTCTATAGAAAGGCAGTGGTAAAACTGAGGTAAATTGTGTAACCTTAATTGTACCTGAGATGTGTGCTGAAATGCAGTCTTATCCAAAAAACTATTCCTTCCATGTTCCCTCCCATGCTCCATATCCTGTGTGGTGCCCAGATTGTTGAGACACTTTTCCTTTCACTTTGGACCTTGCTAAATACCAGCTTTTGTGAAATCAGCTAAACCCAAGCTGATTCAAAAAATCCAGAATTCCTGTTTTCTGGCTCAGATCTCTTAAGATGTGATAAGCTGTGCTAACAGATGGTGATTGGTAATGGATAAATGTAAAAAACCCTTTTAACACAGGTCCAAGACTCTGTCTGTCACCTTACCTGATTCCCTGACCACCTGGGAAGTACAAGGTGTTGGCATTTCAGATAAAGGTAGGTACGACAACCCAGCTAGTTTGGAGCTAAAGAATCAGGAAACTTTGTAGACCCTCTCATTGAATTAGACACTCATGTTCTAAAATGTTCACTTTCTGGTTGATAGACAGGAAAAGAAAACAAAAATATGTATTCTAGGGAAAGTAAATCACTTCATGTCATGTTGTGAGTGTCAGTGGCTGGGAAAACAAAGCCTGTCTTGTGTGTGACAGTGGCTCATAGGGAGTAAGAAGAAAAAATATTGAGTAACTCTTCTCTAGACAACTTTATGTTGTAGCTCAGGGACTTGAGATTTTCCAAGAGATTTGGTAATCCAAGCAGAGAATTTCTTTGGGAAGAAGAAGCCCAAAGAACCTGGTATGTCAGTTGGGGTGTGAGGAGTGGTGAGAGCAGCTTGGATCAGGAAGCAAAAACCTGGGAACTTTTAAAAAGCTTGGACTGTTCAAAGTACAAGCTGGAAAATCATAAATCATCACTAAAGTATCTTTTCAAACTTGTTTATCAGAAGGGTGGATAAGACACTCTGTTTTCATGCTTCTCTCAGGTATTTGTGTTGCTGCACCTTTGGAAATCCAAGTTGTGAAGGATATCTTCCTGAGCATTTATGTTCCTTATTCCGTGGTACGAGGGGAGCAAATCGAGTTAAAAGGATCTGTTTATAACCATAAAGCCTCTGCAATTAAGGTAATTTGTGTTAATCAGTCCTGTGGAAGGATAATAAACTAAAAAACCACATTTTTCCTGTGAGTATCCAGTATAAACAGGTCCTTGGATGAGATTTCTTCAGTCCTTAAGGCAGTGTTATGTACTGCAAACAGAGAAGGAGCATCACAGTAACAGAATGCTCACTACAGGATTTCAGTGGCTTTGATATTTCTCTGGTGTTGTACCTGCCATGGAAATGAAACATTAAAACCTTTCCACCTTTCAGTTCTGTGTTAAAATAGCAGCTGGAAATGGAGTCTGTACCTTTGGAGATTCTGCAAGTGCTGGATCAAGGATGCAGAGCTGTACATTTAAGAATCTGGATGCTGGTTCTTCCTCAGCAGTTACATTCCGGATACTCCCGCTGGAATTGGGTCTTCACACTATAAATTTTACATTGCTGACCCCCAGGAACAGTGAAATTGTAGTTAAAACTTTGCGTGTCGTGGTAAGGAAAAAAAATCTCCATGTATTTTAGAATTTTTGAATTTCAAATTGGGTTCAATTGAGTCAATATAGTAATTTTGCTTTATTTTAATATTCTCTCATGATGCCCTTGTATTCACTGAGGTGTGTACAGTGGAAAAATGAATGGCTGAGTATCTGAGCCTACTAATTTTTAAACCTTGATTATAAGAACTGAAAGATTATAGGTATAAAACAATAGATTAGAACTTTGTAAGCAAAGGAGAATACTTTATTCTAAGCTTTTTGGTTTGGATTTTCACTGAAACACAATTTTTTTCTTTTCCTAAGGTTTAATTTAAATGCTTTGTTAAATTTTCTCAAGAATTGTGTAAGCTAAACACTAAAATTCATGTGGAACAGCTGTACAACAGTTAAGTCAAATTCAACTACAGGAAAAGAAGGCAAAAATACTGTGGGTTTAACCTGTTGTTTCAGCTGATAAATTTGATTAAACAATTTTTTTTTCCATTTTCTACCTCTTTCCTCATAATGTTCCCAGCCAGAAGGCATTAAGAAAGAACTCCACACAGGTTTCACTTTGGATCCACAGGGTGTTTATGGTAAGAAAATTGATGATGTGTCTTTGTGTTATTTTTTCCTGTTCTTGATAATCAAGTTTTTCATAATGTGAAAAACTTGGAGTTTCTCCTTCCTGAGATATTGTAAATATGTCCTTTCCCAAGGATTTCCTGCCTTGGCTTAAGGAAACTTGGATTAATTTCTTAAAGGAATCTTTAGATGTATCTTTTAGTGTAATTTGATTGTAAGCTTTCCTCAGCTTTATTAATGAGAGTAGAATATGTTCTCATTTAACCAAAGAAACCACAAAGTTCAGGTCCAAATCAGATTTTTTTTTTGTAACAAAAGAAAGACAAAGAGTTTTCATCTGTTCCTTTTCAAAGCTTGACATTGTTTGCCTGTGTATTTGGGAATATTTCTGGGTTTCAAGTTTTGATTGCTGAATTCTCATTTGTAACCTTCAATCTGTCAATTACAGCTGAATCATCTGTTGATTTAGATTATGCAGTATTTTATATATATATATATATATATATATACATCTTCAATTTCAGGTTCAATCAAGAGACGACAAGAATTTCGATACAAAGTCCCACTAAATCTGGTCCCTAAAACACAAATTGAGAGAAGTGTCAGTGTAAAAGGTAAATAGAAACTTCTAGTGCACTCCATATGTACTTTTCCTCCTATTCTGTATTAAATTAATCTGATTTATTATTTTTCTTTTGATAGAAGGCTTTGCAGGTCCCCTTTTATTGTAGAAATTTAAGCACTTCCTAAAGAATGGCTTCTCATAAGAGTCAGATTCTGCCCTGGGATTCGCTTTCATGAGCTGTTGTTTAAATCCACTCCTGGGTTTTCCCTTCCACAGGACATCTTATGGGTGAAGTGATTGCCACAGTCCTGAGCCCCAGGGGCCTGCAGATGCTGACCAGCCTGCCCAGGGGCAGTGCAGAGGCCGAGCTCATGAGCACTGCCCCCGTATTTTACGTGTTCCGCTACCTGGAGGAGTCGGATAATTGGCATTTACTGGGCCCTGAGACCCTGAGGTCCAGGACTCAGATGAGGAGGAAGATGAAAGAAGGTAGAAAAACCTGCTGCTTCTCTTGCTTCAGGGTTGTAGTGGTGCTGAGTGAGAAGGGTGATGCATCTGAGGGAGCAAATATAATTCTCATAACTGTCCTTGTGCCTGATGTTTCCCTTAGGAATTGTGAGCATCTTGTCGTTCAGGAACGCTGACTGCTCCTACAGCATGTGGAAGAACAGGCAAGCTAGCACCTGGTGAGTTGAAAGGGGTTTGGGTTGGGAAAAGCCTTATTTCACTCCTTTGCTTTCATATTTTCAGTAAGCAGCAGACAAAAGCATGATGGGAGATTTAAGCAGTGCTTACAACTCTGAAATAATAGCTTTTGATACCTTGCTTTCACTTTTCTTTGTGTCCATAATTCACACCATGACAACCAAGATGGCTTTGGGATGTAATGAGTTCAAACCCTGAAACACAGGAATTGATCCTGGTTTAAAATTATTTCAGTAATTACTGCCCATTTGTTAAGTTAAATTTAGAATTAATCTTCATTATCCCATTGAACCGTGGGAGTGTGTAGGATGCAGAATCCTGAACAGGGTAAATGTGTGTGTGCTCTCTGCAGTGTGGGAGTACCTGCCAATCTAAACAAACAGGATCTGTTTGCTTCCCTTGGCAGGTTGACAGCTTTTGCTTTAAGGATTCTTGGACAAGTGAGCCAATACATTGATCTTGATCAAAAGTCTGTTTGTGATTCCCTTCTGTGGCTGATTGACAACTGTCAGATGCCAGATGGGTCATTCAATGAGTTTTCAAACTATCAACCAGTGAAACTACAGGTATGGAACCCAAACATGTTCTGTGCTTAGGTAGTAAAAGCTGAAGGCATCAGGAGATAAAGTGTTTTAGCAGTGCAAGATATTTTAGGCTGTATTTCATCAAAACACCTGTTCAAGACAACTTTTCTCTTTATTTTAAATTCATTTAAAGCCCAGCACAATCTTGCAAACCTCTGTTTTCCCACAAAAAGTAGCTGCTTGACACTTTTTAATATTCAGAAAAAGAATGTTTAGATTTCACAATCTATTAGTCCTGGCTTTTGAGTAACTTCATATATTTTGGTTTCTTTTTTACAAATAAGCTATTACCTTCCAATCAGTCAATGTATTTTCAGGTTTAAATAAACTGGTAATTTTTACAGGAATTTCTATTTGTTTCCACACCTAAACATTAAGAAGTCCTATTTATTTAAATGAACTTTAATTTCTATTTCATTATTTTTATTATTTAATTTTTGTAGGGTACTTTACCTCGAGAAGCTAAAGAAAAATCTCTGTATCTCACAGCATTTTCTGTTATTGGAATTGACAAGTCAATGAAAATATGTCCTACTCAGGTAAACATTATTTTTACTTCTGCCAGCAGGCATGTCCTGGACTTCTAATTTCTTCCCTTTTCTTTAACATTTGTTTAAAGAAACAAAGAGTTTTTTTAAATTTCACAGATTTATTTGATTTGTTAATCTTTATCTTTCAAAGTCAGAGAAGAACAACATGGAATTTCTGGATTTATTATAACATATTGTAGAACACATTCTATATGTGTGTAGCCTTGATAGAGAGGATGTGTTTCTTTAGGGTCAGTTAGGTGGGTGTGAGCTGTAACCTTTCCATGATTTCAGAAAATCTGTGATGCCAGGAGCAGAGCAGGGGATTATTTGGTACAGAACATGCAGCTATTTTTATAGATTATATATTTATTGATATATATTTATTGATATATATTTATAGATATATATATATATTTATTGATATGTATTTATTTATATATTGGCTATTATTTATGAATTAGTGTAGAGGTAGAGTTTTGGTTTGTTTTTTTTTTTAATAATGTTTAGGGTTAGTTGAGTAGTTTTGGGTTTAGTAGGTTGGTTTGATTTTTAGTAGTTTTCGTAATTTGTTGTGTTGGGGTTTATACGGTTGTTTTTTATTTTTGTTTTATTTTTATTGTAGAATTGTAGGAGACATTCTGTATCTGTGATAGAGAGGATGTGTTTCTTTAGGGTCAGTCAGATGGGTGTGAGCTGTAAGCTGTCCATGATTTCAGAAAATCCACGATGCCAGGAGCAGAGCAGGGGATTATTTGGTGCAGAACGTGCAGCTGGCCCAGAGCCCCTTCACCATGGCCATCGCTGCCTATGCCCTGGCCCTGCTGGACCCCAACCACCGAGCGGCACGGGAGGCCTTCTCTGCCCTGAAGAAAGAGGCTTTTGTCACAGGTACTGCTCAATTCTCACTGCTCCTCACCAGCCCCCTGCCCAGCAGCTGCTCTGCATCACAGCTGTGCTCCTCCTGTCACAAACATCAGGGTTTCAGCGCAGGAGAAGTGGATTTCCATCCTGTTGGGTGCAGAGTGAGTTCCTGCCCGTCTCCTGCCCTGAGTGTGTTGGGATGTGACACTGCTGGCTGCGTTCTTTTCCCCCTTGGACTGAGATTGATGAGAGAGAGGCAGTTTTCCCTTGTTTGGACTTGGTTGTTTATTCTTGTATACAGGGTACAAGGAGCCACATGCACTAAGAGAGGTGAAAAATGGCTAACAAAGAACTTCTTCAAGGTCTTTTATATGTCTATTTATCCAATTAACAAATGCCAAGTAAATTATTTTTCTTAGTAACCCAATGACCTGTGTGCAGCACTGTGGCACTCTCCATCCAATCACTTATTTCTACCCAAAAACCTCTAGAAGAAGATGATGAAGAAGGAAGAAGGAACAGAGACAATGCCCTGAGTCCTCCATCTTGCCTCTTATTTTCTAAACTAGCTTAAACCTTAAACTTTAATTTTTCTACCCAGTGACTTAAGAAGTCTCACTAACTTACACACTCATGTTTTCAGTTTCTCTACTTAACTTTAACAGCTGTCTCCATGGTGTTATGTGAAATTCAGTGTTCTCTTGGGTGTCAGAGGCAGGCATCACAGATAAAGTCATGTATCATGTATCTGTTACCCCAACAGGAGTGGGCAGTGCCTCTCCTGGTGTAGCAGAGCTGCTGCTGTGCTTTGTATCTGAACCCTCTTCTCCTCCTGCAGGTGACCCTCCCATCTACAGGTTTTGGAAGGATGCTTTCAAAGCACAAGACCAGCCAACCCCCAGCGCCGTCACTGCACAAATGGTTGAAACCACAGCCTATGCCTTGCTCACTACATTGCTGAGAGGGGATGAAAACTATGCCAAGCCCATCATCAAATGGCTCTCTGAAGAACAGAGACATGGGGGAGGATTTTATTCAACTCAGGTATGCTTTTAAGTATTTTGTCCTCACTCTTCGAGTACCAAAATCTGAAATGTTTTTTCCCATCCCTGCAAATCCAAGGCCAGGTAGGATGGAGCTGAGCAACCTGGGATGGTGGAAGGTGTCCCTGAAATGAGAGGAGCTTTAAGGTCCCTTCCAACCCAAACCTTTCCATGATTCTGTGATATCAATATTTTAAGAGGATAATACAATTAAATGACCACACTGCCAACATCAGAGTCCTGTGTATGGGATTAGTATCAAGTGACTCCATTGCCATGATATTCTTGGTCTCTGGGAAACCTGACTTCTCTTCATTAATATAAACTGAAATTTTATAAATAGAATCTCTGGAGTTAATTCTTTATAATTGATTTCTGACAGGACACTATTAATGCCCTTGAGGCCTTGACTGAATATTCCCTTCTTGTCAAACGGCTGAATCTGGACATGGATGTTAAAGTTTCCTACAAAAATGGTGGACCCCTAAACTTATTTAAACTGACAGAAGACAATTTTGTGGGAAGAACTATGACAGTGAGTGAATGATAGTGCTTTAAAAAAGGAAAACAGAATTCTTTGCATCTTGGTAAATGATTATTTGAGCTTTGAAATAGCCACTAAAATAACTATTTTTTCTTATAACTAGCTGCTAATAATTTAGTTTAAGGACTTTGTTTATCTGTTGTATTTGCATATTCATTTAAATTTAATATTTCTGCAGAATCTGTTCTGTGTTTAAAATGCAGGCAAGGCAAGCAGATCAGCTGACCTGAATTGTTACTAATTGTTGCTAATGTTTATTATTAATGTGTAACTTCTTGTTTCTCACCAATTCTTTAGGCACCTTTGCAAGATGATCTGTATGTAAGCACTGGCAGCAGCACTGGCATAGCTACAGTAAATGTAAGTATTCAACCAGGTTTTTAAAATGGAATTTCTCTTTTCTTAATATGATGAGGTTTTGCTCAAGAATTTCCAAATTTGATAATTTATTTGACTCTGCTTTGCTGGTATTTTTGTATTACCAATAAACCAGACTTGTTTATATTCTTCCCAGCGTGAGTTTTTACAGTTTTATGGCAGTTTTGAGGATTGTTTAATGCTGCTTCTGTTTTGTCTGATTTATTTGTGTGTGTGCAGGTGAGGACAGTGTATAACACCATTGGTACTTCTGAAGAGTCATGTAACTTTGAACTGAAGATTGTTCCAAAGAGAGATGATGGTAAAGGGTTAATATAATTTAAAATGTTGCTACTCAGGTATTTGAAAGGGAGGGAGGTGAAAAAATCCTGTTTTTTTTTTTTATGAGTGTTTTTTATTAAGAAAGAAATAAGTTCTTCCACTTTCTAAATGCAAAATTGGGAAAGAAAATGCTAAAAATTTTTTAGCCCTGTTTGAAGCTATTGCCTTTTTGTGAATAGAACTAATATTTAATTTATTTCTGTTGGGTTCATTTTTAGACTTTTATGGAAGAGTTTTTACAGGTGGGGAGTGAGAAGAAGGAAATATGATGGGAAGTGGGAGGGGTTGCAGTGAGTTCTACAAAGTACTGAGAGTTCTAGTGCAGATAAACAGGGGACAGAACCAAATTCTGAGTTTAATAATATAAACACACAATAAACTACATTAAACCTTAAAGCTGTCATTTCACCTGAATTACCAAAGAGGTGAATGTTATTAGTTTGTGACTAGATAATAAATTCCTATAAAAATAACCACCAAAACAATGTAAAGAATTAACTTCCAACTATGAAAATGCTTTGTGAGAGTTTTGGGCTGCTGCTTCTGGAGAGTTCTGAAATTCTTTGGCTCTACTTGGTATGAACAGGTCGCATAAAAGGAGAGGGGGAACCCCTGGGGCGCCTGGAGGCTTGTGCAAAGTAAGTGCAGCTGGGGGGTTGGTTATTAATAATTCCACCAGCTCTCCTGATCTTTTCTTTCTGTTTCTTCACTGTCATGTACATGTGTAAACAGAATTAGAGCCAGAAGTCAAGACCTCTGTGGGAAGGAGTCTTCAAGTTATATTTGGATTCTCCTGCACCATAAGCATTGAAAGCTTCTTCATGTGTGTTATTGGCATAAATCTGAATTGATTCATCTGGACTATTTTTATGAGTTTACTGTGGCCTGAATGTTGACAGAATTTTCCTTTGTTTTTTCTGGGATCACATTCAAATGTGCCTCTTTCATTTCAGTTTTAATTAACTGATATTGGCCTTAATCTAATTCAGGTACAGGCCCAGTGCGAGGGAGCCCCGGTCGGGGTCTGCTCATGCTGTGATGGACATAGGGCTGGTCAGTGGAGTGGAAGCCAACCCAGAGGATTTATCTACTGCAAGTATTCAGGAATGGTTTTTCTCTTGCTGGCTTTATGTGACAGAGCTGTAATATTTACTGTTCTTCATTTTTCCCATGCCCTGCAGCTTGCGAGTGGAGTTGATCAGCTGATAGAGGATTATGAGATAAAAGATGGGCATGTTCTCCTGCAGATAGACTCTGTATGTTACCCCTTTCCTGACTGTAAGCATTGCTTTTACTCTTTGGAATCATTTTGACTCCTTTAGAGCTCCTTAATTCATGTGTCTCTCAATCAGGTGCCAGCTCACAAGTTCCTGTGTGTTGGCTTCAGGATCAGTGAGATTTTCCGGGTTGGAATGCTGAACCCTGCCACCTTCACTGTGTATGAATATCATGCACCAGGTATGTGTTCCAGCTCTTCACATCCTTGTTTGCGTTTTAGCTCTGCATTCCTCACAAAGATTTACATTTTTCTCTCTTTAACAGATTTTTTTACTCCATTCTATTTGAAGCTCAGGTGACTTTTGATTCACCAAGTTTCAGTGTTGGCATCTTGGACTTTGATTTTCTACATGTATTTATTTCTTTCTGGATCTTCTAGATAAAAGATGCACCATGCTTTATAACCCCTATGGAAATGAAAAGCTGGTGAGATTGTGTGAAGGAGATGAATGCAAATGCATGGAAGGTAAGCTTTATTTGAAGATGTTTTTTCATTTTACTTGGTGGAAAAAGGCAGTGTAGTGCTTTGAAGAAACCACACTGAGCATAAGGGAAAAGTCCTCCTAAGAACACAGGTGTTTCCCCTTCAAATTTTACATTAAAAAGTAAATTTAAAGACGTGTTCAGTGTGATCCTGGAAGTCTGACTGGATTAAGACCTGTGTTTGAGGGCGTTATTTTGTATTTTAAATATTCACCGTTCCAGCATCCAGTCCCATACTTGTGGTGTTGCTCAGTTAATTATCCCATGCAGGATGATGGAATCCATGTTTCCCTTGGGGACTTGTGCTGACATTCTCTTCCCTCTGCCTTTCCCTATCTCCTCGTAGCTGAGTGTGGTAAAGTCCAGGAGAGACTCGACTGGTCGATAACTGCTGAGAGCAGGAGGGAGGCTGCCTGCCAGAGGGACACTGCTTATGGTAATGGGGCTTTCACTGCCTCCTTCCCTGCCCTGAAATGTTTGTTTGCTCTGTTTGTTGCTGCTGCAAAACATCTTCTTCATGTTAGAGCTGCAGTGATTAGAAATTCCATGTGGTTGCCAGTGGCATAATGTAGAGAAGGGTGGGTTCTACCCACAGCTTCCCTCAGATTAGGGGTGGGTAGGATTTCCCAGTGCTTTCTGCCCCTATAACCATTGCATTCCCAGAAATGCTAAAGGGACACAAAATTCTCCTTCTGAGCACCTCTAAGACCTTCAGGATGCATGGCAGGAACAAAGAATAACCAGGTATCTGCTCTGTGTCATTCTGCAGTTTATAAAGTGAACATCTTATCTCGCAGTGAGGAAGGGTTTTTTGTGAAGTATTCTGCAAGTCTTCTGGACCTCTACAAGAGGGGTGAGTGTCCTGTTCCATGATTCTGTTCCTGGGAGAAAGGAGCTGGAATGTTCTTGGGCACTCACCTGTTGCTCATAGGGCCTGTGGAACTGAAGCTGATGTTCACTTCTTCTTCCTCTGAGTTTAAGCATCCCATATTCCCTTAAAATTACCATAATATAAAAGTACTTAATGTGCAGAAAGGCTTATTTGCCAATAAGATTAGTTGAAAAATCTTTTACAGGAGACATGTTTTATATCATCACATTTTCCTGTTGTAGAACAGTGCCAAAGAGATCCCCTGGCTGTGCAGTACTATAGAACACTTTACTGTTTTCTATCTAATATATGAATTACTGGATATTCTCTTTGTGTGATTGTCTAAATCTTGATTTTTAAATTTTTTTTCTTTTGCTTCAGGGCAGGCTTTTGCTCAAAAAAATAATGAAATAACCTTTGTTAAAAAGAAGACCTGCACAGATGTTGAATTGAGCCCAGGAGAGCAGTATTTGATCATGGGAAAAGAAGCCTTGAAGATAAGCATTGGTTACAGTTTCAAGTAAGTAATTTACCACCAGGATATGCTGAGATTTAATCTTAAAGTGTTTGTATGTAATAATTCTGGTGAGGTACAGAATTGATTTAATTTTGAAAGTATTCAACCAACAGTGACACAAAGTGTTATCAGATGTGCACACTTCAAGCAGGATTATGAACACAAAGCAAGCACTTCCATATTGTAATTTTTTTTTTTTCTATTTGACATTTTCCTTCCCAAATCTTAGCAGCAAATGATCATTTTCTGTTGTCTTCTTAGATTCCAGTACCCTTTGGACTCCAGCACTTGGATTGAGTGGTGGCCTACAAATACAGCCTGTACATCCTGTCAGGAGTTTCTGAACACAATGGATGATTTTGCTGAAGATCTCCTCATCAGTGGCTGTTAATTCACTTGAACAGTTTTTAAATTAAAAACACAGATCAAGTCTCATTGAAAAGAAGAAAAATCCTTGCCTATTTATTAATTCTTTTTGAGCTGAACACTCATTAATAGTTATCATGAAAAATTATCTTGGCATGTTACTTTATAGCAATGATATTACAGCAATGTTCAAATATGATTTTTTTAAGCTTGGATGAGAGAATAACAGAGAATAGTTCAAAGACATTTGAAGTCAAAAGAAGTGGATTGACTGTAAAAACAAACATGAAAAGCACTGTCTTGTCATTAAACCCAAGTCTTATCAGAACATAAATACATGCAGCCACTTTGTAAGCTCTTTGTGAAAGAAACTTTATTTCTTTTGTACTCTTCTTTTGAATTCCTGCATTTCCATTCCTGACAGTAACTGATGCTGGTTTTATGCTCTGCTTTCTTGTTAAAAAAAACCCCCAAAACAACCCAAACAAAACTCTTCAATCATATGTGTGCCTTTCATTATTTGTGTTTTAAGACACAGTCAACTGAATCGACACCTCCTGTAACTTAGGTGGATTAAAACAAATGTTACTTTGCATTTGATGACTGAATCTGGCAGTTAAAAATCTTGCCTTGCCTCCAGGAAAGTGGCAGATGAAGGGCCAATTTTCCTGCTCACAGCTCCTGGCACAAACCACCTTGGTTCCCAGTAAAACTGAGGAGAGAGTTTGATACAAAGTACAGTTGCACACATTTTTATTTGTATTGAAGAGTTGCCCAAAAGCAGCACGTCCAAGAACTTTAAAATTACTGTTTTCCCTCTCTCTTAGGAATATGGATCCAGAACATTTAAGATGTGGAAAGAAGATAGTCAGAGATGATGCAATTTTTAATTTTGGCTCCGTGAGTATTTGACTTTTTTTTTTAATCCTCCAAACTTTCTAAGAAGCACAAGAAGCTCACACTGTGTCCAGTAATAACTGGATTTAAATTCAAACTGCAGGGAGAAGAACATGGAGGTGTTCAGTGGGGCTGTCTAGACAGGACACCTGTAAACATTTCTGCTTCTGAACTGGTGGCTGTGTATTGTGAGACCTAATTACCTCTTTAAATGACAAGTAACATGTCTTGTTTACAGGTGACTTGTGACATTTAAATTCTATTGATTTTTAGTGAGCCAGACTGCAAAAAGGGCTCCTGAAAATCAGTTATTTAAAAATAACACATTAAAATGCTGCTCTTCAATATCAAATTGCAGTCACTAGTTTTAAAAAAAAAATAATCTTTAATCTTATTTGTTATCTTATTTGTTCTGTTCAGAATTAACTATCCAGTATATGCCTGAGATCAGTAAAATACTTCAAATGCCTGTATTTGTACAGATATTTATCCATGTGTAGGATGGAGGTGTGTATGGATACAAATGTCAGGAAGATTTACCTTCCCCACATGGCATGGCTTGACTTTCACAGCAAAACCATTTGGGGAAAAGGTTTGTCTGTGTCTTCATCTGCTCCCACATGCAAATTAAGTTGGCAGATTTCCACAGGGCCTCGTTAGCAGGACAAGAGAAGATGGAAATGACGTGGGAGTGGTTTTAGAACTCAGTGCCACACCAACCTTAGTGCCCCATGGTCAGAGAGTTCTGAGGCACTAAACAACCCCCAGGATAAATCCCAGCAAACATGGAAATTCTTGGAATAATCACTGCTTAGGTGACTCATCTGTATTATGAAATGGAAATTATTTTAAAGCACATTCTGTCCTTCCAAGCTTGCTGTGGATTCTGGACAGCAGAGCGGTGCTTTTCTCTCTGAATTGTACACAGTGTTTTTCTGTTCCTTGCTTGTTTATGTCTGTGATGTGCAAGCCTCCAAATGTTCCAGCCTTTGAATCCCCAGCCAAGAGCTGCAGTGCTTCCAGGAGAACTTGTATTTCCCTGCCCCATGCTGCAGGGTCCCCAAAGGCCAGGCAGTGTGAGGTGACTGCTCTGCTCCCCTGCTAATGAAGAGCTCCAGGCCACGTTTATCCCCACTTTTCCAAGAAAATGGATGACTGACCTTGCCTGCACAGATAATCTCTGAAAGCAGGACCCTCCAAGGGCACTTATTTAAGTTTGGGCATTAGACTTTTATTCCTTTTTCATATATTTCCCTTTGAATAAGGAAATGCAGCAGATGCCATTCAGATGTGATTCTCCCTGGATGCTCCTGGCAGACCTGATTTGGTTGAATTCCAGAGATTATAACAAATCTAAAGGTTAATACTGTGTTATCCTTTAGCTCTTTAAAAAATATCTATTTCTGTACATTTCCATCTGCATTTTACTGATTTTTAGACAGGTAAGCATCACAAAATGAACTAATTTCTCTTTTCATTGCAACCAGAAATTAATCTCAATGACCCAAGCTGGTGAGTGACTTGAATAGCCCAAATTCCACCCTGTTATGCACAGTGACACGTGAAACTCACACTTTGGTCTGGGCTGAAAGCTGCTGGGCTGTGCCAAAGAGCTGTGACTAATTTAGGGAGAGAGCCAAAGGGTGCCTTTCTCTGGCCATTGTTTCCCAGCAAGGGAGAAGTGATTTTGTGTGTAGAATCTTTCAGGACATGCCCTTGGTAGTCTTACTCAGCCAAGTGCTCTGTCAAAAATGGTGTGGAGTTAGGAATACCTGACAGTTTTAGAAGAGGAATGGTAAATCCCTATTGCAGGTTAATTTTATTAGTTCTGAATACCTCCATAGTGACTGTGATAATTCTCTCCTGGCTGACCCCAGCACATATATTAAATATTAGGTGGAAGAGAAGAATGCTCCCATGAGCTAGGAGGGTGCAAGTCCAAGTTACCACTTAATTTTTATTTTGTTACGATGCTCCACTCTTATCTGAGATTATTTGGAATGGGAGAAATATTCACTTCATCAGGGTGAGTTTGTTCAGTGCATCTGGACAATGCAAAGACAGAATATTACACCAAAACTCTTTTCTGTATTTGCACAGCAGTGTAGGGACAGTCTCTCTTCTGAGCAAACAGATGGAGCAGTACAAAATCCTTGAAGAAAATCCTTAGTAAGATTCCTTTCAAGTTCAAAACTTTTTTAATACACAATATCAAACATCCATTTCCACAAAGAAAGAGTTGTGGAATCAGCTGTCAGGAGTCTGTAGATCCATTAGAGGAGGGGTGTGCAAGAGATGAGTGAACACAGAGTAAGGAAATCCTTTTTTTCTCTTGAGTAAAGATTATTTTGTCATTTAAAAAAAAAATAAAAATCACTGTCTGGGAGCTGCCAATTTGTCCATCCATGGTGGGTTATCTCATTGACCCCACCTACAGAGGCTTCTTTTCAGTCTGGGTAAATGTTAATGTTTAGACAAGTCTCCCAGCAAAATGTGTTCTTAATCTCCTGCTGAATTCTTACATCAGAACACAAAGAAATTTAGCATGGCTGTCAGTTATTTTCCAGTAAAACACCCACCTTATAGAAGTTACATATGCTTTCAATTTTTAGGATATTTAATAATGTTTTCATCTCTAATTAGGAGAAATATCTGGGTTTGGCTCTTTCGTTCTCCTGGGAACCAAGAGTTTGGTTTTGCCAATTGCTGGATCATTACAGAATTCCAGTCCTTGTGTTAAATTTTGCTTTTCAAGTTCTGAATGAACTTGGAATTTGGATACATGTTTAAGCAGCAACTGGTTTCCTGGAAAATACTAAACTGGGTTAAACACCACAACTCTCATAAAAAGAACATTCAAGTGTAGAAAACAATAGCAGAGAAATCCTGAGTAAAACTTGCTCTATTCAGCCCTTTCTTTTCTATCCCAGGAAATATTTGTTACACACAGGGGGTTATTTATAAAATGGTTATATTTACCCACATTCAGAGCTGGAAGTCACGAAATGCAGATTATTCCTAAGGTGCTGTGGCTCAGACTATAGTTCCTGTGTTTATTTGCTACTTGACAGCTAAAAGGGGCAATTTCTTTTACAAGCAAAGTAAACAAAAAGTTATATTTGACGAGCTTTAAATCAGCTGAGATATTAAACCCCCAAAATTGGGATTTACAGTGGAAAATCTATTTTCTCTTAAGGGCAGCAGCCCCACTGGTGCCAGTTTAAAGGACTGCAGAGCACACAGAGGTTTTAGAGTTGGGTTTAGTGCTCTGAGGCTGGTTCCAAGGAGCTCTGATATGGACTGGAATTGTCTAATTTGGCTTTACAAGAGGAGCCCCAGCAGCACATTCTTTCCACTGGCAGTTCCGTGTTCCCTGCAGTTTGTACCATGAGGAGCACATCCTCAGCTAAAACAAATCAGTGCCATTGCAATTATTTTGGAGGAGCTACACTTGATACACACATCTGCAGACACAGGATTTCTTCAATTGCAGCACAAAAAAACCAATGGGAAAATTGCTTTCCAGAGAGGAAATGTGTCAGGAACACCTCACCCATCCCCACTGAAGGAGATGCAGGTTGCACTGTGCCAGTTTGTACCTGCTGAAAGGTGATTTGCAATATATAGACATAAACTGAGGTGTTGGTGACAGGCTGGGCCTAAATGGCAGCTGTGACTGAAGTCATTCCTTTACTGCATGGCTGAGTTGTCTGTCTCTGCCAGGGTCTGATTAGCCAGGTTTCCTTCATTATTTATAACAAGCAATATGCCATAAAAATGTCATTTTCACTGCCTAAATCATAAAAATTTCCATTAAAACCTTCTGCTGTATGGTCCTAGAGAATATTCATCCCCAGGCTCTGACAGGGAGGTACAAATGGGTATTCATTTCCAGCAGTAGTGAATTCCAACAGTTTGGAGTCACCAATCTATGTAATATTAAAGGGTGATTTTTTTTTCTAAGCTTCTGTTTTGGTCAGGAATCTCAAAAAGAAGGTAGGATCAAAAGCAAATTGAGCCATTGGGGATCACATTAATCCATGACAGAATTTAGCAGGATCCCAGGGATTTATACCAGAAACTGGGGGGATGAAACTGAACCCACAGGAGCTCCTGTGTGTCCCCTGCCCTGTGCTGATCCTGCCAATCCCCGTGCCCAGTTCTGAACTGGGATTAGTCCCAGCCCAGAAACACTTCCCAGGGGAGTCCCTGGGCTTTGAAACAAGATTAGAAGAACTTGGATGTGACTTTAGAGAACCAGATTTAGGAAATGCTGGATTTGCTTCCAGTCTGTATCATGCTCCAAGGAACCCCAAGCTTTGCTTGTGAAACCTCTCCACAATTCCTGGCTGTGCTCAGGTTTCCTCCAGGCTCTCACTGCTCCTGAGCCTGGGCAGACAGGAGCATTCCCTGTGTGCCTCCCTCGCTGGCTTTGGGGCTTCAACACCCAGTTTGTGATTCAGATGTTGGACCTGGAGCTGCAGGTTTTGTTTCCTTGGCTGGATTCCAAGGACGCTGCTGGGAACACGTCTGGGATTTTGGGCTTTTGGAGTCCCATCACTGGCACAGCTGCCAAGAGGTTTGGCCTCACGAGAGGGCTCTTTTTATTCAGGACTTCAAACACTTACCTATTTCCCCTATCCAGAATATAAACCTGTTACTCTTTTACCTGCTTTCCCCACTTCCAACTGTGATTTTTCATTCAGGCTCCTCCTAAGCTTAAAATTTATTTTCCTTTGTTCTTGAGAATCCTCCTTATAAACATCTTAGATTGTGAACACTCAGGAGTTTTCCTTCTTAGTGTAGCAGTGTTTTGGTGAGGGCTTTATTTTTCCTTTACAACACCTAGAAAGAGAATTTTGTTTTCCCTTTGTGAAACCTCAGATAACACTTGGAAGTTCTGTGTTCCCTGGGTGTGTTGCTCATAAAATACAGGTACAAATAGACATGTCAGTGGTGGTGTGGAAATTACTCAGGATTATGAATCACCTTGAAAAATACTATTGGAAAGCTGAGCCTGATGCTGTTAGTCATTCTGCAATGGCAAAGGGAATTATGGGCTCAGTGGAAGAGAGATGCAAGTTAGTGCAGAGTCAGTCTTTTTCTGCTTCTGACATGTGGAAAACATCTTCTAAACATCCCTTTTTTCACTGTTATTAGCAAAATGGGCAACTTCTGAAAGGGTTAAAGGAGATTTGCCATAACCTTCACTTTCCCCTCAGTTCTTGTCATTTATGAGAATTAATGAAGATATTAAATAAATCTGATGTTTCCTTTTTCTGTTTCCACTAATTAGTCCCAGTCAATCAATAGAATATCCACATTTTCCCAGCTGGTTTGGAGTCAAAAGATACTGAATCTGAACTTGTTTTTTCATGTCACATCCAGAGCTTTGGAAGAGTGTTTTGGCAGGCTTCCCTGTGGGCACAGCTCCCATTCCCAGAGTTCTCTCCAAAGCATTAAGAATGGAAATAAGCAGCTCAGAATTTTCCAGTTTAGCTCAGGCTCTGTGTACGTTAAGAGAAACAGAAGCACAACCACAAGTACAACAAAACCCTTCATGTGGCCGGAGAGCTGAGCTTCAACTGGGGAAACTGGCACAAACTGGTCCGTGTTGGGCTCACACATTGCAGCCCACGTTTGTCCTGCTGGGGGGGGACAGTGGCTGAGGCACCAGACCACCAGGAAGCTGCTCCATGTGAAGAAAATCTGCCTGGTGGCCTAAAATCAGAGGCAGCCTCAGAAATCTCTCAATGAGTTACTCTGAAATACTCTTGCTTGTAGGAAACCATCAAAGCCACTGTGATAGAAACACTTCCATTTTCTCTCTGCTCCTCAGGGTGATTCCTTGGCTTGGCTTGTGGAAGCTGCTTAAGTAAGTGACTGAAATAAGCCACACAGATAGATAGATATATATAAAGTGTTGATTTTTGGGTGCTTTTCTCCTGTCAAATGCTGAAGAGGTGCTCCAGAGTATCTGTTCTTTGGAGGAAAATATTCCTAGGATAATACTGTCTTACAGAGAATATGATCTGGGAAAAATCCTGAGGCAGAGCAGGGATGAGGAAAATAAAATTGATTCCTGATGTCTCTTTGAGGGTTACAGTCCAACTCTTATGAAACTTAGTGGGGAACTTCCCTGCTGTCTGGTCCTCGGGGTATCACCATAACAAAGCAGAGCTACAACTGGTAGTAGGCACAGACAGATAAAACTGAAACATGTGAAAATGTTTTATTAGAGACAAGAGATTGAATTTTGGCAAAGCTGTTGAGTTTGCTGAGGATAACAATAATCAGATTTAATGATTCTTCTTTTTCTGACTTTGAATTGATGGAACCTCACAGATATTATTTTTTCCATTCAGAAAATAAGTAATAGTGTGGAAGTTACAGAACTCCTTCAAATCAGAGCTCTGAGCAGGCAGGAATCTTGACTTGAAGCACTGAGCTCCAGTTCCTAGAAGTACTGAATCTCATGGGCACTGGATTTGCTTTTGCGAGCAAACTTTCCTTCCCATGTTTTACCCATTTTTCAGGTTTTCCTAGAACATGTGCACATTTCCAGCTAATTTATACTAGTTATACAACTAATTGAAAACCATGTTTTCATAGAATGAGACATCCCTATCTTAAACATCTCTCTGAAATGCAATTCTCCTTTTGACTACAGTCTTTAAAACCCAGAGCATCTGAGCCTAAATTCCATTTTCAATGTCCTAAGAAATTTGTAGCATTAAAAGTCTCAAGACCTTGGCTTATTTTTAAAAGGTGCTATTAAATATATGAATATATTCCCTTATGCACTTTTTCCCTAGAATATGAAATGGTCATTCCCCTTAAATAGTAACACAGTGCCCTGCAATGCTGAGCACTGCTGGAATGGCTCTACAGTAAAGTTAAACTTCAAATTTTAATCTGTCTCTGAGCCACATCCTGTTTTCAGTTAACTGATCTCATATGGGGGAAATTTACCACAGGAAATCTCTCTAGTTTGGAAAGTACCAAAACCTTATCTTTAGTTTCTTTGTGTAATTCAGCACCTTTGGAGACAGAGGTGCAGCAGAATCACAGAAAATTTCAAGAAGTCTCAAAGCAAGAGACAAGGAGTGAGTTAAGGGCACAGGGAAGAGGTGGAGCTGCCACTTCATCCCTAAACCTGAGTGGTGTAACACTGATCATTCTAAAATTAATATCTTACGCCTCTTTATATCCCCAAAGTTTTTTAAAGAAACACATCCAGAAATCTTTTAGTTTCTGAAAGAGATTTTAACTCACATCCTGGCAGAAACTGCCTGGGCCAAATTAACTTATGATGAATTTCAACAACCCAAATGAGAGCAAATGGGTCAGGCCAAGGCCTCACTGGGGCTGTATCACATTTTCCCCAGAGCTTTGAGTTAAATTCCCAGCCCTGATGACTCTGGGCTACAGATGCACATCAGATCAGCACCTACAGGTGTGCTGTAGATCAGCAGGGAGGAGGAAGTGGAACCGAGGTGTCTGTTGTGTCTGTGTGTGCACACCCAGCAGGGAAGGTGTGTTTGACTTGAGGCAAACCATGCTGCACAAGAAATCCCTCAGCAGCCCCTGCGGTGCCTGCAGCTCCTGGCAGGGCAGCAATTAACAACCACTGAAGCATCCAGAGAGACACCTCTGCTTTTTATTTTGAATTCTGAGCAAGGCCTCACCCCCCAGGGATATTCCCCACAAGGAAGAGTGAACAGATTTGCATGTACAACTCTTTTTCTGACTGAATCCTGTGTCAGAGCAAGAGAGGGTGGCAGCAAAGGGTGAAGAGGACCTTCTGCTGATAATGAAACTTTGCTTCGTAGAATCTTTGCTGCACTCTAAGAAGGCTTTGCAGACATTAGAGAACTCTGGTGTTTCCCCGCTGCCTTGGAGGGTGAGGCACAGGGGGCTCCCCGGGCGCGGTTTCCCGGCGGTGGAGGCTCGGTCCCGGCCCTGGGGCAGGGGCTGTCACCGCGCTCTGGGCAGCCTGGACTTTCTGTCTGAGTCGCCGCTCGCCATGGCAGACCCAGCTCCGCTTTCAGGAACCAGCCACCAGATTCTCCATTTCAGCTGGCCCGGGGGAATTTGCGCCGCGGGGCTTTTCCTCAGCCCGTTCCCCGTGCCCGCTGTCCCCTGCCCGGGACAGCGCCGGTGCCCCGAGCAGGGGAAGCCCCGCTCCCTCCGGCCCCCGGGCGCGGCTCGGGCTCCCCGCTCCTCCCGCCGGAGCGAGGCAGCATCGCCGAAATCCAGGCGAGCCTCCCGGCCGCAGCTCCGGTACCGCGGTGAGCGCCCGCCCGGGGCCGCCGGGCTCAGGTACGGGAGAGGCGGGGATGGGGGAGGGATGGAGGGGAGCGGGAGGGATGCAGGGATGAGGGGAGGGATGGAGGGGAGCGGGCCCCGCTGCGGAGAACCGCCCGCGGCCCCCGGACCCTCGGGCCCGCTCCCCGAACCGCGGCCCGGGAGCGCCCGGGGGGCAGCGGGGACTGCCCGGGCTCCGGCCGCTCCCCGAGCCCTGGGCCGGGACCCCCGGGCGGTGCCGGGCGAGCGGAGCCGGGGCTGGGCCAGCGGGCGGGGGCAGCCCCAGCAGCCCCAGCAGCCCCCCGCGACACCTCCGGCTCCGTTCGGCTGTGTCTGCCGGCTCCGTGCGGGGCTCCGGCAGGTTGGGCGGTCACTGCGGAGCTCCCGCCCGGCTGCCTGCAGAAACCACGGGAACCGGCTGAGGAAGGCCATGGAAAAGCCTGGATGTTCCCAGAGCAGAGCCTCAAGCCCAGGGTGTGCCGTGCCCACCTCACGGCACTCACCGCCAGCCCGGCCTGCCCACCGCAGCCTGGGCTCTTTGATTTTCACATTTCTTAGCGTGACTGCTGGTGATACTGACACAGGTTATGCTGTGTCGGTATTGCTATGGGGACATAATAGCTTTATGGAGGGATTATTATAATCAAACCGCACCAGTTCTCTGAGTGAAAACCTTCCTTGGACTTTCCAAGAGACTCCAAGAATCAGTTTTGGCTGCATTTCAAAAATATCCCACTGCACAGGTCTCATTAAGCGAACCAAACTGAGTGTGAATGTCACCTTGGCACAGGTGGCTCTGGGTGTGCCTGGTCACAGCACAGCATTAAGGGCTTGTGGACTTGGGATTTCCTTCGTCATTTCACCACAACTTTTGTGACTTCACTGTCACTGTCAACACAGCAGCTGCTCAGTTTCTGTGCCTGTGAAGTGAAATCATGAATTTTGGCTGCTGAGAATTGAATGTGGCTGGGGATTTTCTCTGCAGAAACAATCCCATGTGATGAGAACTGATGGGATTCATCTTTGTACAAGCTAAAAACGCTTGAAAGAAATCCCCAACCCCCTCCTTTTAGGCCACTGTCTATTTTTGTGTTGTGTTTGAGGGAGATTTTCAAGGTGTTCAGTAATTTCCTGCTGGGTCAAACCCCACTGTGACATTTGGTCACGCTGTCACTGTCACTGTCACTGCAGACCCAGCGCTGTTACTGCTCAGGTTTGGGGTGCTTCAGGCCTCTGGTACATCCTCTCACATCCAAGTGAGTGTGTGCACCTGGATTCCATCTCCTCTCCAACAGTGCTCGCTTCAGATGGCTGAGAACACCCCCAGGAGCCTGCAGGACACCCCGGGCTCTTCCCCTGATGAAAACGAGTTTCCCTTCGGGTACCCCACCAACATTTGCGAGGATGTGCCTGGTCAGAAGTTCCTGTGCAGTAACTGCAATAACATCCTGAAGCAAGCCCTGCAGACGCTGTGTGGGCACAGGTACTGCTCTGCCTGCCTCGCCTGGATCGTCAGGTATGTGCTGGGCTGTGCCCCGAGCCCCGGCACTGCTCTCTGGTGGATTTTCCGTGCTGGAATGCAGGATACTCCCTGCCTCCTCCTTGTTCCCACCATGGGAGTCTCTGGGCCCTGACAGATCTGTGACATAATCATTCTGATTTAACCTTGAAGAACTGGTCCAGGCCTTGGATGGAATCTTTCCATGGCACTTTGCAGCTCTCTGATAAGAGATGTTATGGGGTTTTAGTAAATATGATGTCATATGTCTGTATCTGTATCTCTGGTGTTTTCTGTGTTTTAAAAGACTTTTGTTTTCACCTTCTCTTTCTTGCTTGGAGTTTTTGAATCATTCATGGGATTAATAGCTTTCCATCTTTATTCCTCCTTATGGTTCAGGCTGCCCTTATTTTACTGAAATGCAGATTGGATTAATGGGCATAGTCTTGGTCTTAAAGAACAGAAGAGCAAAACTTTTTGGATATCAGTGTGTTCCAAAATTGACCCTTTAGTGAACAAGGACTATGGATTCTGAGTGGAAATCACAATTTTCATGGTTTTATTTGTGTCAGTGCCTATACAGAGACCTCCTAAACTGCAGTGCACCACTGGATTGTTATTCAATTTTTCTTTCTTTTCACCAGAAACAATAAAACTGCAATTTGCCAGAAATGTAAAGAGGAAGATCCCAACACTTTAGGTGAGGAAAGCCTATTGGCAGAAGAAAGGGTAAGTTGTAGTTCACAGATCATTAATTTATCATTAACCATTCTCTGTAGTCATCACTGGGCTGGAGTTCAGAAGGGAATAATATCAAATGTAATAGCAGCTGATAGTTACACATTTTAACTTAGGCTTTAATAACTTGGATTTCTCAGAGTTTTTGGTTTTAAAAAGTGTAATGGCAGCCTCAGGACTTTCCAGATCTAGGTTCTGCAATGTAAAATCCCAAACTCTTCCATATGATTAACTTTTTATTGTCTCAAAGTAACTGGTGCTTTCCTACTTGTAATAATATGTCTTAAATGTTACTTATTATCCTCAGCAAATATTTTAATGGATTTTCCAGCCTTGTGGCTTCTTGTACCCTTCAAGCATGAAGCTGAACATAATAATCGATACAAAACTATGCCCTGGCAAATGTTTCATCTGTAATTTAATGGTGCAGATCTTTTCTTGTGTGATTTTCCAGGCAAATTGCTGTTCTGTTCTGGATCCCAAACAAACTGGGCTGTAAGGCCCAGTCCCAGTTTGTCTTTTTCCCTCCTCTCTGATTACATGCAGGGATATCAACAAACACACCATTTGTCTAAATTTTTTAGGGGGAAATGAAAACAAATACGCAGTGGCATAAAAACCAAAGTTTAGGAAGCAGCAAAATAATGGATCTGCTGCTAATGCTGGACTTGGTAATATCCCAGGAAAAAACCCAAAAAACAACGCCTCAGTTCTGCAATTCATTTCCCAATAACAGATTTCCTGCACAAATAGGTGCAGCTGAACCCTTCTGAACGTGCTTTGACTGACATTTGGGATTTCTCTGCTGTGGGGCTCTCCCTGAGGGAGCTGGGAATTTCTGCAGGCTGTGGGTGGGTGGTTGTGAGCAGCTCCTTTGCCTGCTGGGTGTCCACATGAAGCCAGGAAGGGAGGAGGATCTGCCAGTGTAGATCATTCCCAACAAATGCTGGGTAGATTTTGAAATGTGGGCACAGTTTATAAATACTTTCCTGCCTCTGTTTGTAAAGCTTTCCCCTCCCAGTCCTTACTCTGCATTATTCCATGTGAAATCTGCATTTCTCTGCACTGTACTTACCTCCAGAGTATTCAAAAAAATGCATTTAAACTGTGGCAGGGCTTCTTCTTGCATTTATTTTGGTGCAAAATGTAATATTAAAGTGTGCAGTATTTCATAATTACATAACAACTGTACAATTCCTCATGTTTAAATAACACAAAAATCCACGTAGTGCAAAGAACAAACCTCTCTCCCATCTGGTTCAGATTTTTTTTTAGCACACAGTGTCTGCTAAATGGAAACAGCCCAGATCTGAGCAGTGCACTCAGTGCAGAGACTCTCAAGTCCTCTCTGCAGCACATTTAGGAGGTGTTAATGACCCCGATAATGAAATGCATTCATTAAGGGACCCCACAGTCAGGGTCCTGTCAGCACATTCGCTGCATGTGAAATATTTCAGGCTCCTGTGAAATGTAAAATTAGAGCTGTATTTATTTTCAGTAAATAAATATCGTGTCAGATTATTTTTGAGTGCTAAGAAATAAATGTTTTAATAATTATTTGGGTTCCTACTATGCTAAGATTAACTTGCCAGGTCACAGGGTCTTATTCAATACAGTAAATTTTAAAAAAATTAAAGATTTATCAAGGTGTGGATTTCTGCTACCTTTTTCCTATTCCAAGGATGCATCCAGAAGTAGTTTCTCAGCAATGTTTTTTTTTTTTTCCTTACTTTGTTTTCTTTCCAGGCTTTTGGTGATGCTGCCATTAATAAAGAGATTTCTGAACTCAGAGTCCACTGTGTGACCCTTGGGTGCAGCTGGTCTGGTATCATGAAAGATTTTGAAGTATGTTTAAAGAGAGTTTATTCAGATTAATGTGGAATGGGGACAGGGAGGCAGTGAAACCAGGGTATCAGCAGACACAAATTCATGCAATTAATTAGAATCAGTGTCAGTATTGTGATTTATACCAATGTTTTTGTCTAAAAATGTGTCATTAACCTATGGAAGGTTAAATCCCCATGGCAGGGGGATGGGGCTGGATGATCTTTAAGGTCCCTTCCAACCCAAATAATTCTGTGGTTCTGTGATTAACTTTAGCAGGGCTTTGACCAAATCCAGAACATCCTGAATGAAGTTCACATCACACAAATCTACATCAACTTGATTTTTTTTTTCCAGTGGTTTCCTTATCATTTTAAGTGCAAGGCTGCTACAAGCAGGTTGTGACAGGACAGAGTCACTGCTCAGGCAATGTCCTTGGTGTGTTTTATAGGAGAAATAATTCCCTCCTGTGTCTGTGTATTGATTGTACTCATCATTCTTCACAGGCTGATCTGAAATGCCTCAATTAAAAAATTTAAGTGGTCAAGATTTGTGAATCTGCCATGCAAATCTGAGTAATAATACAAGGGAGAAAGCTTGGAGCAGGATCATGTTTTCAAACAAAAGCCCTAAGAGAGACTGTTTAAAGGAGACCTCGTGTTTGAATTTACTAAATGGTGTTTGGTTTTGGTTGTGAGATTTTTAAAATGAATAATTAACAGAAAAAGCCCCAGTAAAGTTGGTGAATTTTTCACCAGTAATCTCAGTAACTTTGTGCAGTGGGACTTTACCCCAGCTTAGAAGAAATGCAGATCAGAGCCCTGGGCTGCCAGAACAGAGACTATTTATAGATAAAAATGAATCATCACTTTACATGTTGCTTTATAACTTTTTTACTTCCAGGAGCATCAGAGTTTATGTGAATATGCTTTGATCCCTTGTCACACTGGCTGTGGGCACGTGGTGATGAGAAGGAAGCTGGCAGATCACTTGGAAAATGGATGTGTCAATAATGTGACAGTGTGTCAGCAGTGCCAGCGCAGCCTGCCCAGCTCTGAATTCCAGGTAAGAACATTTCTCTCTCAAATAAAAGCTTTCTATTGATGGTGTCAATAATCTGTGATGCCATTTTCCCACCCTGATTTCATTGCACTCGGGGAATATTTAATTTTCCTGAGTTTGATCATTTTTCCACACAAGTGTTGGAGGGAAAAATGGATGTGATAATGTGCTGGTGATGTGACAAAGTACCCATGTGCTCCCCTGGGCTCAGGCAGCCCAGCTTTCAGCTTCTGGCTCAAAATGTGCCCTGGTGTGAGGTAAGAGAAAACCAGAAAAGCACAGACACTGGCAGGGAAGGGATCTTGAAAGTGGCTGAAGCTTATTCATACTAAAGCTACCCACAAATGTGTAGGGCAGGATTCTTTCAGATATTATTTCTATTAGATCTGATCAGACATAAACCTCCAAATTATCAGCAGTGTCCATAGACCAGGTAGATCTCACTCTGAATCTGCCACAAATATCTCAGTGCCCGTTCAAACAGGGTTGCTTTATAATTTTTTTATGTTATTTGTTCAAAACAATGAATATTGTTCCCTCCAGATGATTTCAAGAGAACAATAATGGTAAATGAGGCACGGTGATTAAAGACCCACGTGACAGGAGGGCTGTGGGTATTTCAGAGATGTAAATAGTTCTGGGTAGGTCTGTGTATCCAAAGTGTCACAAATCGGTGCCTTTCCAAATACTGAGCTGAGAGATTTATATGGAATGACGAGACTCGGGTGCTCTGCTCAAATCTGCTCCTTGGGAAGCTTCTGCCTGTGCTCTCCATCCTTTACCAACCTGCAGAGAGAGGAGAACCTGGAGCCAGGCACATCCTGGTGGTGCTAAACCCAGCCTTTCCCAAAACTCTGAATGCCAGAAGGTGGCAACACTAAATCCCTTCTGTGAGTGCAGGAGGGGG
The DNA here is from genome assembly GCF_001522545.3 of Parus major. Classification (NCBI taxonomy): domain Eukaryota; kingdom Metazoa; phylum Chordata; class Aves; order Passeriformes; family Paridae; genus Parus; species Parus major. The sequence goes on from NC_031785.1 coordinate 2,155,317, forward strand.
AAAGCTGAGCTCTCTGCTCAGGGCTCTCCACAGCTCCAGGGCTGTTTTCCTCCCACTCACTCCACTCAGCTACCACCTAATTCATATTTTGGTTAGGAAACCTTGGCAACTGAGCAGGGGGTTGGCCTTGAGGTGTGGCTTTTTTATCTGCCTCCTTTAGGATGTGTAGAATTCTGGTTACATGATCTGCTTTAATAAATCTGCACCGAGTCCCAAATTTTGATTATTTGTGGGTATTTTATGGGTCTACAACCGTCTGGGAGAAAATAGTAAATTTTGGGTGCTGCTCTTGCTCTCTTCATCTTATTCATTCAGTTTTAGGTCTTTTGATTTTTCATATTTCTCTATTTTTAAATAAATTTCTCTCCTCTGAATGGCAGTGCCTCTCCCCCTCAAGGAATGGGTGATCTGAAGAAGTAAAAGAGCAGAAATTAATAAGATCACTGGCAAGATAAAGAGTGTTTAAAAAAGGAGTTAGAGAGCGAGAAAAACCCGTGGCTGCATTTCTGAGAATCGAAAGGGAAACCTCAGAGCTGGTGTGCAAAGGAGTTTGTGGAGATTAAAGCCACCCCCTCTGAAGAGTGTGAAGGGAAAGCTGACAGCTGCTGTGTTAAATACAGATATTACAGAGCCAGTGGCAGGGGGATCTCTTCACCCCTCCTGGAGGCAGAAATGGCAGGAAGCCTCCTGGGAGTGCTGATGTATTTTGCTTTAGCACATCATGCTGGAGAATTTGGGTTCCAGCCTCCAAAAATATTCATAAGCAGGATGCAAGAAGGGTCTGCACGTTGAGCAAAGTGTATGGAGTCAATGCAAGAAGAGTTTATATTTGAATTATATTTGAATTTGAATTTATATTGGAGTTTCCTGTGCTGTAACCTGTTTATGTTCATATATATATATATATATCTGTATATATTTGAATTTCCCGTTCTGCTGGTCATTGTTGTTTCCTGTTCTGTAACCCTCAGCTTGTCACTGCATGTGAGTGCACGTTTTTGTGTGTTCACATAACTTTGGTTTGAACCTGGCAACACCTGCACATTGCCAATCTTGTATCCAATATCCCAGGGTGACCTTCAATTCGACAATTAAGGAAGGTGCTGCATGTTTTCCTTCTTGTTTTAATGACAGGAGCATTCATGTGAAGGCAGTTTGTGCAAGGAACAAAAACCTGTGCAAGCAGAAACAGCATCAAAGGAAAAGGTGGGTGAAAGATGAGTGAGTGCAATGGGGCTTTATTCCAATTAATAAAATTATCACTTGTTCATTTAGGTTCAACGAACACCTGAGAACATCTTCAGATCCAGCAGTTGTATCTGGCTGCTCTTTACATCCCAGCAAAGCCCTGCTGGCTGCCTCATCTTCCCTGCTCCCACAATTACCTTCCCTACATTTTCTTCTCAATTAATCTTGTGAAATGAGCAAATCTTTGTTTCCTCTCATGCCTTGAGTGAGCCACATGAGCAGGAGTGTGCTGTACAGCAGTGTATCTGCAGCATCTTCTTTATGAGAAGTTGTTAAATTGTGTTCTGTCATGATGGGGTCTGTGAGATGGGCACATCACTGCCAGGCTGTGTGCAGGAAACTTGTCATCAGCCACACTCTTATTGATTTACCATCAATTTTCAAAGCTGGCTGGGCACTGGGAGCTGTGGAATTGCCTTGACTTGAATTAATCTGATTTATGACTGCTGGGTTTGTGGCTTAGGTATTTTGTAGAGAAATAAGAGAATTAATTTAAATTTGTTTTGATTATTTCCTCTGCATTTTGTTTCTCAACAGAGCCACTCTACATCATCAGCCAGCAAGGATGGGTGTTGTTTTTCTGAAGTTGGCTGTGCATTTAGGGTGAGTGAAACATTCCCTTCAGGAATGTTCTACCCTGCTTTGGCCATTCCCTTCAGGGAAGCATCTCTTAAAGCAGAGTCAGCCCTGCTGATGCCAGGTGATGGAGCTGCACCTGCTCCTCACAGTTTTTCCATCTCCCAGGAGCTGCAGCATTGCTGGGTTTGGCCCCAGGCCTGTTGGGCTGGTCATGGAGGGTGCACTGACAGCGTTGTCTCTTCCAGGGAAGCAAAGAGAAGCTAAAGGAGCACGAGAAGTCCTCAGTGGGGGCCCACATGCTGCTCCTGCTGCAGCACATCAGGCAGCTGCAGGGAACCTTGAGCTCTGCTGCCAGAGCTGCACAGGGCTTCACCCCACAGCCACAGCTGGACTTGAGGAGCTCGGGAAAAAGCATCTCTGACCTGCAGATCCCAGCAGGGCTGGAATTCAGCAGGGATCCAGAACTGGACTGTTTCCCTGGGTCCTCTGTTCCTGAAGATCAGTCTGTCCTGCAGCAGCTCATGAGGGAGAAGGTGATTTCTGAGCTGGAAAATAAACTGCAAGTCTTTGAGAACATTGTGGCAGTGCTCAATAAGGAGGTGGAGAGCTCTAATTTGGAAATCCTGGCCTTCAGGAGACAGAGTGAACTGGACCAGAACATAATACGGAGCCTTGAACTGAAGGTAAAAAATTACAGCAGGGATTGTCTGTGTGCTTGTTCTCCAGACAACAAATACTGGCACAAGCCAGGGAGAGCTGGGGTAGGGATCAGAACAGGAGTTTGAGCTGTGAAGGGTTCAGATCCAGACACATATTCATATTTTGTTGTTTGATACATTCTCAAACGTGGATCTCTAATATTTGTTCTCTAAATCCACATTTAGGTAGTGAGGTATTCCTGGGAGTTTTGAGTGTCAGAGTTTGCCATGATCAGGCTGTGAGCAGGCAGGAGAGCTGTTTAATTGCCTGATCCTCTCCCAGCAGCATTTTGCCTGGAGGCCCAAACAACATCTCTGTATATGTTTTGACATAATGCTGTCACTTAGAAAGGAATCAAAGCAGAACTTCCTGAACACGAGGACTCCAGAAGGATTCAGCCACCCCTGCAGCACAGCCTGGAGCAGGGGGTGACTGAGGACTGGTTTTTTTTGCCCAGATTTCAGAGTTGCACCGGTGCCTGACGCAGAAGGACGCGGGCCTGAGCAGCCTGCACAAGAGCCTGGTGTTCTCTGAGCAAGCCTCCTACGATGGGATCTTCCTCTGGAAAATCACAGACGTTGGCAGGAAGCTCCAGGACTCTGTGACTGGCAGGACAGTCAGTTTCTACTCCCCAGGTAAAGCACAAGATGGAGATGTGTGTTCACAACCCCCCCATTTCTCCAGAACTCTTCTCTCTGCTCCTGTCGGCAGGAGGATCTTTAAAACAGCTCCTTAAACCAAGATGCTGTTTATGCAGAGATCTGTAATCCAGGGCTCTGGGATGTGCTTTTCCAGAGGGCTGTGCTCTAATTTGGGCTCTCACCCTGCACTTTGCCCTCCAGCAGAGCTGCTTGCAGTGGATCCATCGCTCCCAGCCCTCAGCTCGGTGCCTGCTGGCACCACACGGTGCAGCTCTTTCCATGTGGGGACTAATTGGATTAGGTACAGTACACTTGTGTGGCTAATAACAGGTAATTTTCACCAAGGTTTGAGGCACTAAAAGGATTCCAACCACTGGGTTTTCATTGCTTGTAATCCCCAGGGAGTGCTGATTTGTCTGTTCTCCTTTCTGTGAGAGCAAGCCACGCCACACTTTTCCCATATGCCAGAACACACATTATGCCTTTTATCCCCCCAAAAAACAGCTTTACTAATGAAAAGTTCTGATTTTCAGCTTTCTACACTGCGAAATATGGCTACAAGGTGTGTCTGAGGGTGTACCTGAACGGGGATGGCACAGGGAAAGGAACCCACATGTCCCTGTTCCTCGTTGTCATGAAAGGAGACTACGACGCTTTGCTCCCGTGGCCTTTCCGGCACAAGGTAAGAAGGGAAACCTTTCCATATCTGATCCCAGCCAAAAGTCAACACAAGGTGACTTTCTCTGGAGTTTTGTGGAGGTTGAGTGCTTTTCCACATCCCTTTCCAAAGGAGAAGAGCTACCCTGCAGTCCTGGGTAATAAGTTGTCTCTGACTGGAGTCCCTGGTGGGGAAAGCTGCTCCTGCTGATATTCCAGACTTTGCCAGGCAGGATTTTCAGGCACCAGAATGTGGTGTTTGGGTTGTTCCAACCTGTGTCCACCTGGGCTAAAGCCAGACACACATCTTCTCCTGGCTCTTGCTAAACACAGGTAGCATCAGTTTAGGAGGGAATTGTGGTTTGCTGAAGGCATCAGTGGGGTGAGGTGAGAGTTCCACTTAGAGAGGTGCCACAGATGTCTGAGGTAATCCTGGTCTTGTTTTTAACCCTAAGTGTGACCTGATAATGGCAGCAATGGTTAAAAGCAGTGAAAAAAGCAGGGCCTGATCTCTGCTCTGGCATTTTGTGGAGTAATAATTCTGTAAGTCTTTCCTATAAACAGTTTTACTGCCAGTTAGCAGCCAAAAAATAGAAATCAAAGTTCCCAATCCTCACTGTATTTAAAGATTATTACAGATATTTCATATTTCAAGCTATAGAACTGTGAGTTAATAAAAGGGATAATGAGCTGGGGAGATGCTATACTGATATTTAGGTTGTGTCTTTTCCATATTTCTGCATGGGCAACTGAGCTGTTTCTTCTGATTCCAAACCACAATAACAGAATAAATGTAATGACTGTAACCAAACCCAGGGGCTGTTTAAGTTGTCAGGAGAGACAGAGGAAAAAAGCCTTTGGACTGTACAGTTCTCTACCAAGGAATAATTCCTGACTTGATTTAATTTAATTTTGCTTTATGGGTAGCAAAGTTTTAAAAACTTCATCTGGGAGTTCACATGAACTGACCTTGCAGGTTGGAAACATTCGTTACAGTGTGTATTTAATTACCAGAGGAGCATCCAGCTGCTTTTGCTGCCCTTCTGTCCCTGCTTGGTTTGTTTTTCACTCCAGTAACTCCTCATTGCCATGTTCTGTTTTTCAGGTGACATTTATGTTGCTTGACCAAAATAACAGGGAACATGTAATCGATGCCTTTCGCCCAGACCTGACTTCTGCTTCCTTCCAGAGGCCGGTGAATGACATGAATGTGGCCAGTGGCTGCCCCATGTTCCTGCCCTTGTCCAAACTGCAGTCCCCCAAACACGCCTACGTGAAGGAGGACACGCTTTTCCTCAAGTGCATCATAGAAACCAATTAGCAAATCCTGAAATATGCTTGGCTGGGGAGGTCATTTGCTGGATGTCAGTAGATTATGAGGAAAAAAGCATCCCTTTGAGCCCTTGTGTTAGTTTGTGTGTCCAGAAAATCCCCAGAGCCTGTGCCTGCACCCCCTGAGCCCGCTGGAGATGTCCCAGTGCAGCAGCTGCTGGGATTATTTCACCAAACCAGACAATTCTCGTGGTTTGGGTGTCACTCACATCCCCCCACACTGCTGGGGAAGGGGCTGCTCCTGCTCACAGCTGGCCCAGCTGTGGCTGCACTTCTGCTGGGCAGGGACTGGGCTGGATTCCCTGCCCAGGGAGGGGCTGTGGGATCAGGTGAGGGATTGGGGCTGGATTCCCTGCCCAGGGAGGGGCTGTGGGATCAGGTGAGG